>NW_017728924.1:4899836-5038416 GCF_001723895.1 Crocodylus porosus | reverse complement strand
CACTGTGTTGCCACACTGATGGGCTGCCATAACAGCTTCTCCTAAATCTTGGCTATTTTGAGATTCCCACATAGACACGTCAAGCATATTCATAGGCCCTTTACACACACACACACACACACACACACACACACACACACGTTAAGAGCAACCTGTCGTCTTCTTCCGTGATCTGTGCTCGCAGCAGGATGCCTAGCTGCCTGATGAGTTGCGGTGAGGGTGGACATATTCTGCTTGTATTAATAGCTAACTGCCCATAGAAACTGGCATGCAGCGTGCCCTGAAGGGGAAGGGCTCTGTGGGAAGGGAGGCTGTGCTACTATTGCTGCTGGCTTTGCATAATCTTGCAGCCTGCAAGTTTGTTTTTGTCATTAGGTTTGTGCAGCACCTCTGGTATTAGGAATTGCAAACGGGATAAGCTAGAGGAGGGGTCATTATAACACAGAGAAGATAAATGTACTGGTGCTGCTGGAGGCTGTCCTCAGGCTGTTTGTTATGTGTCTCTAGCACTGTCACCACATCACACACTTCCTCGATCTCCGTATTACCCTACAAGCCTGTCTAATGGGATCCTCTGTCGCTGATTCCAGCTTACCCTGACCTACTTCTTTCTTGTGTCCCAGCAAGCTGTCAGGAGCTATCAGAGCACTGGGAGCTGAAATAAACACTCACTGAGGGGAAAAGCAAGTCTGTCTCGAGTGAATTTAATTAGCTTTGTTTAACTGGCTTGTTTGCTTTGTAAATCACGTTGTTTTTAGTCGAATTTAAGGCATAAAAAAATTGTAATTAAAATCAAAGGCTCCAATGATGCATGACCTTCTTATGAGTCCCAGGCTTGGGAATTTCAGCGCGAAAGGCTGTTGAGGTCATGACACGTCTGCCCAGTGGTTTTTTGGGGGGGGAGAAGAATTAATCAAGGACGCATCTCCTGAAGAGTCGTTCATGATTGTAGTCTTACTTTTCCGTGAAGCTGAAAAGCGGTTGGTTCAGAATTGAGGCTTGGGTCTCCCGCATCAAGGGCTGTATGCTCACAGGATGTGGTTTCAGCCTAAAAGGAGGCTCTGTTTTAATTCCTGTACCAGGATCTACGCATGTCATAGGAATCTGTAGATATCCATAGCTATTCCCTGCTGCTGTTACAGGCCCTGGTTTAAACTATGCCTGCCTTCTGCAAGGCTGCTGCCTTTTGAGCACGAGCCATTTTGCACTTTGGCTGTGCTGAATAAAGAGAGGGCTGGCTTAGCTGCCCTTCATTGGGCTAAGCTCTACTGCAAGACGAACCCAGCAGCACTCTCCGAGTGTGTGGGATGTAGTTATTCGCACAGAGAATGTATTTTTGCCTGTAATGAGTAGTCATTTTGAAAATTGACACTAGTCCTTGTCAACATAAGACCTAACCCTTTGACCAGAGATACAGCTCCTGGCTTCTTCAGAAGCACTATGGGTTCTTATACACATGCAGGGAGGCTGTCCCGACCCACTGTAATTACAGCGCATCAGAGCAGACTCGATGAGTCAGTAATAAGCAGACCCCATTATCACGTGTATCGGCATCCCCGGGGTGCTGAAAAATGGTGGTGGGGTGCTTTGAACTAAAGCTGGTTTGACAAAATTAAGCTCAAAGCACCCCACCACTGTTTTTCAGCACGGGGATGCTGATACACGTGACATCCCAGGTGCTTTTTAATTAGTGTGGCTTTCAGAGCTGCGCTAATTAGAGGGCTCCCTCACCCCTGAGCATGTATATAAATGCCTTATGTTCTCACACCTACTCATAGTCCCATAACCCAATCCCTATTAGAAAGATGGGCATCCAGGCCAAGATGGGATAAGGGTCTGCTGAAACGGATCATTCAGAAAGAAATGAGCAGGTTTGGTTTGCAGTGCACCACACGTTAAAAGCATGCGGGAGACATTTCTCTGAACTGAGCTGTCTTAGAGGGGCAGTCTTTCCTTCAAGCCTTTGGCTGAG
Organism: Crocodylus porosus; assembly: GCF_001723895.1. Classification (NCBI taxonomy): domain Eukaryota; kingdom Metazoa; phylum Chordata; order Crocodylia; family Crocodylidae; genus Crocodylus; species Crocodylus porosus. The sequence continues at coordinate 5,036,444 of NW_017728924.1, read as the reverse complement.
TAGCACTCTTTCCGAGGTGACTGTCCTGAGATGTATTTATGGTACTTTGATTTGAGAAATGTAACGAGCAGCCTGTTGGCTTTAGGACTCCTGTTGGCTTTATATGACTCCAAAAACCCTGGACAAACAAAATATTTACCAGTGTAAGCAGCTTTACTGGTGCAAAAAAGTGGTAGACAGATGGTGCCTACACTCAGTTAACTTTACTCAGTCTGGAGCAGAATTACCCCTGAAAACCTCAAGGGTAAAACTCCACCACCGGGGTAGGATGCTTTGGTTTGTGTTTCATCTATCTGTGTCCACCCCAAAGCGGCTGTTAAAGCAGACAGGCTGTTACCTGCATCCATCCCACAGTGGTGAGCTACTGTAATAGCTACCCTAGGGGTAGCTACATATCTGTTCATTCCTGATCATGGTCTATTGATGCATATCAGTATGCAAAAGCCACATACCTCCCACCAGGATAGTCATGAATGTATACCAGTGTGCATTCTACACGGTCAGGAACGGACAGACATGCATCTGTCCCTGGGTGGCTCATACAAGTGAGGGCCTAACACACTTGTTACTGGTTTATTAAAACAGAAATGAGAAAGAGATGATGTTACTTAGGTGGTTAAGTGGTGGTTATGTACCTCACTTGGCCCCACTGGTCTGGGGGATGCTGCCAAAATACTTTGTCCTAGAGGTAAGGTAGGAGAATATGTAGAATTTGAACAAAAAGAAACAGATTGCAACATTGAAAGTTTATTATCAGTATTAATTATTTATAACAAAACCTAAACTGATAGGTGACAGGCTGGGGTAAATCTCCATAGCTCTACTGCAGTCTGTTGAGCCACAGTGATTTACTGCTCTTGGAGCATCCAGCCGACAAACTGGGACCTTGTAATTTAATGTTCTGCAAACCCTGAGTGCCCACCCGGTAGAGGGCCATTACCACATCTTGGACCCTTTTGTTCACATTTCAGTTATGTGCAGGCTCTAGCTCCTTCCTCATGGGGAAGCATTAAGGCTTCTGTTTCAGCAAGTGATAATAGTCTTAGTCAGGTGTGCTGATGTCTGCAGCAGAGATGTGCGGAGTAGAGGAACTAATGGTCAACCCAGAGGTGAATTTTAGCAGGCCTGGAGGAGGCAGAGGCCATGGGGCGGCTTGGTGAATGGGTGCTCTGGTGCAGAGGAACAGCGTGGTGTGTACAGAGCCTGCGTGAAGAAGTGAGTGAACCATTCGGTGATCCCTGGACTATAGGGGGAAGGTAAGCTGGGGAAGGGGAGGGGAATGTCTTCAACGAGGAGCGTGGGACTAATGGGTTACACGCATATCATTGCCCAGACCACTTTGCTTAGATGGCAAATCTCTCCCCTCCCATGTTCCCCCTGTGGGGATGCACTCGTTCGCATACCAGGACTTGCTTTCCTCTTTGTCTGAACCTGCGGTGATGCCACCAACATCATGTGGCCCCACATCTGCTCCTGCTTAAAAAGCGCCTGGCACCCATTAGGCACTACTGCGATCTGCATAATAAACAGTTAATTCTGGGCTGCTCCTCCTATGTCTGGGGCTGTTTTATGAAGTGAAACTTCACTTAGAGGACACAGAAAGGGGCAATATTCAGTGAGACTCCAGCCATTTAACTTAAATCAACCTCCTCCTACCCACTATTGACATATCAAGCGAACCAATGAGGCATGTTTAATTACACATGCACAGCGTTTACAATTAGGCTGCAACCACTGACATTTCTTTTTTCTTTTGACGCAGCAAGGAGAGCTCAGATCCTGTGAGAGGTCCTATTAGCCTTAATGTGAGCAATTTTATCATTTTCAATGTAAGTGGAGGGTTTTTAGCTTCTAGGTCAAGTGATTTAATCCGATGCTCTAATGTTACAGGGTTTAGCAGCCTTCTGCTTCCCTTCAGCTTGTAATAAGTGACAAAAGTATGGCTTGTTGCTTGATAAATGGGTTAACAGTATTCACAAGGCAGGTAATAGAAATCCATATTAATAGGTGGAAATTGGCTCTTGATGCCAGGCAGGAGAGTCTAATGAAAGTATTATTGTTAGGTTTAGCTTCCAGCTCCTTTGGAAGCTGAAAGCTAAATGCCTGTATTACATTCTTATTACCTATTTATCACATCGTATAGCTGAGTGGATGTTTATTAAATTACATTCATGTTTAATGCCTGTTTGTATACTTTTCACTGAACGTGTTCTCAAAGGAAATTTTCTGGAAGCATTTCAGAAATGCACAGCTATTTTCCCAGTCTCTTTATAAACTGGAGCCACTGTTGCCAACTGTCGATATACAAATGGTTTGGAAATTAAATTGTTTCCTGCTAAGCTGTTAGGAGCAGCAAAACCTATTCTATTTAATTTAGGAAATATTGTTTAAAAAATATGCAAAAGGCCTTGTGTTTCCAGGTAGGGTGGAATTTATTTTGGTCACAAAAACAAGATCCAGATAGCCGCACTCACCTAGTTTCAGACGTAATTTAGCATTAAGTTGCTTCCTCAGGTTTTTTATATATATCCTCCTAAACACTGGCGGTCCCCTTGGGACTAAGTAGAAGAGCACTGAGTACCATCAAAGGTAGGCAATTAGGTATTTGGATCACCTATTTCTATAAATTCTCTGTTTCTCGCTCTTTCTGTCTAGACCAGCGTTTTTTAAATGAAATCTCTCTAGTCTGGTGGGATTAGTTAGGCCACGAGAAGCAAATGCTCTCCCCCTATCTGCCACCTCCCTCCTGTACCTGGGGAGCATCAGACCCCCCCAGGGGCAATGCACGTTCCCAGGCAAGGAGGCAAGGGCAGCCCCCATGCATCTCCCTTCATGTCCTCAGGCCCCAGCATCTGTACTGATGGCTGCTTCTCCAAAGGTCAGGCTGGCCAGGCAACTTGGAACGTGACTTGCCTCTGGGCTGCAGAGCAAGTCGGTGTGAGCAGAGGCACTGGCCCTCATCTCACGGAGCCCTTCAGGAGCTGGAGGATGTCGTACCAAAGACCAAGAAGATTTAGTTAGCCAGATTTATGTCCCAGCCCGCGGCTGAAAACTTGTACCCGTTGAGATTTGATGTAAGCAACTCCAGGCAGGAAGTGGCTTCCAGTGGCGTATGCTGAGGAGTCTGCGGGGCAGAGAGGATCATGCTCCACTCCAAAACACCTGGTGCCTGGGGTATTGGGCAGCCCGTGGGCACACGGGAACGAAGACTGGGATCCAGACCACGTCGGCACATGCCTGCAACCCCTGGGCCCACACGGAGCCCCGCTGGCTTCAGTTGCGTTCTGCTCTGGTGTCACGTCCACTGAAGTTGGTGGGCTCCTGGGTGGCTGGTTGTCTGCCCTGACTGTGATGTCCTTTCATAGTTGTGGATTCACATTATTGCCTGTCTGCTCCAAGTTTAGAGGTGGTAGCATTGCACTGATACACGTGTACTGTCTTTCAGATACTGGGCCCTCAACAGTACTGGTTTGCTTGATTTTTTTTTTTAAATGCATCCTAAGATGCTGCTTTTGGTTCAGTCCCTTCCTGTGCACACAGAGCCATACAGATACCTTGCTGTTTAGTAACCAGGGCTGCTCCTTGACAATTTTTGCTCCTTTTCTTGCAAGCCAGTAACTCACCATTCTTGTTTGCTCTTTAAAGAGCTAGCGCTGTATCAGTGACTGGTGTGTACAAAGAGTGCTTTTAAATTGAGGTTTTTGAAAATTATTCATCTATAGAAATAACTTAACATTGTACCCATGCTTGAGACGGATTAGTCTGATGCTTTCTCAAGGCAACTCAATGCACAGCTGGAACAATTTAGCACAAAGCTGCTGTTTTTGGACAGCAGAGGGGGAAGGTATAAAATGGACAGTTGATCTCCTAGGCTTCTGGAGTAGGTGCAGAGCATCGGGTGCAAATTCCAGCAGCCTGGACTGTTTGTTATAATGCAGGCTATTTTACATGTAGCACCTATAACCATCTTAGGGGTTCTGTCAGCTTGAATCATTTGGGGGTTTTTTTTTTGTTTTTTGTTTTTTAAGTCACTCTATTAGAAAGACCCCGCCAGCTGTCTGGGAGGAGGGACTTGACATGAACATTTTTTTTTCAGTTTTAATAATCCCAGTTCCTTTTCTGCGCCCAAGCTGGTGGTTTTACCTTTTGTGTTCACTCACTGTGGTCGCAGAGATAAGCTAATCAGTTTCACTTCTGCTTCTAGTTCGTCTCTGATCATTTACGCCGTTTTTAGCTCCTTATACATTAGCTCAAGGCTGCAGTATTCTTTTGCTGTCAATGCGACAAAGAGAACCTCTCACTTTTTTCCCCCTCTGTAACTGTAAATAGTAGAGCACTTAATTTTTTTTTTTTCCTGAGCAGCATTAATCTTTTTTTTTTTTTTTTTTAATTTGGGTCAAATTTGAGTAAAAAACTCCTCCCCCCCCCACTTTTTTTCTAGGTCCAAAAATGCAGTTTGTGCCCTAAGTTATACATGAATCAAGCGGTGTAATAAAGTATTTATGGAGCTCATACCAATCAAATGGCTTTCATAGCAAGGTCACCATTTTGTTTTCTCTTGCTTTCATTCTTGATTGTCAGGAGTGACATGGGAGAATGCCTCCCCTATAATAAAGAGCTGTCAGGTGATGCTCAAATAGTATGTTGATGTTTTGGTAAATCTTGTGTAATCTGATACATCTCGGGATTTTTAACTCAGTTTAACTGGTTGGTGCTGGCTTTAGTTGCCTGAACCTGCATTCTCTCTGCCTCAGAAATGACTTTAAGTACTGTAGCTAGAGGTAGGTAGTTAGCCTTCTCAGGCAGAAGGCAGGGTAAAGATGCACCTTGCAGACTAACTAAAATCAGAGATGCATAAGGTTTCTGGAGCCTGAGCTCACTTCATCAGATGCTGTTCTAGCAATGAGCGGAGATTTTATAGGGCGTAAAAGCAGTTTGTGTGACCGCCTCCAGCCGCAGAAGCACTTAAAAGTTTCTGGCTGGTGATGGGACTGCACAACAAGAAAACAGTGATTGCACATGGTGTTCACAGCGTTGTCTGCTGTTTCACTGACACACAGCAAAGGGTCCTAGGGAAAGTTCAGTTAGAGCAGCGGGCTCAAGGCACCGGAGAGAGACGAACCTTTGCTTGGAAGACTTCTGTTGAGAGAGTTTTTTAAGTTGTTTATTGATTGCGCAGGTCATTGGTGAAAGGTCAACAGCTCTGCTGTGTTGGCAGATAAAGACAGAGGAATGGCATGTTGAGGTCACATTGTAAAGGAATGCAGTCACGCTAAAGGAAGAGCATTTGAAACCTTTATTTATTTCAAAAAGGCTGTGTGGCGTTGAGTCTGCACATTTACAACCCTTGACTACTGAGTGAAAAAGCCATATTCCTCGCCTACTGCTGTTTCTGGTTTTCTTTTTCCTTCCCTTTTAATAATCGGTTTTTAAAGCTGAACTATTTATCAGCTCGCTGCTGTAATTACTTACCTGTGATTTTTTTTTTTTTCTGGTGAGCACTGCAAAAAGAATTCTTTATGCACAATGAGATAGGTAATTTATTATGAATTGCCGACCCCCGAACACGCTGTGATTTACCCAATTTGTCTGTTTATTTTTCAATTTTGTTTAGAAAGACTACACAGCATATAAAGACATGTACAATGTCCATAAATGTCATAGTGCCTATAAAAATGTTTTTAACCTCTATCTTGCAGTGTACCATAAAGCAGTCGAGATTTAACGTTCTTCAGGTTTCTGAGCTTGTTTTAGCCCATCCAGGTCAGCATGGAAACCCCGCGGAAATCGGCAGAACTTAAGAAAGTTACACTGGTTTAGCTATAGTGCGAATGTCAAGTAAGCTGAAGTAAACCAATGCAGAAGGCTATGTGGATGCACTTGTTAGGGGCTTGTTCATGCCAATTGAGAATCAATTTAAGCTTAAACCTGCAAGAGAGGGCTTCTGTCCTAAAAATAGTGTAAATCGGGGGTGGGCAAAATGTGGCCCAGGGGCCAGATGCGGCCCGGCCAAGCCATTGTATCCAGCCCGCGGGGCCCCTAAAAAAAAATGTAGAAAATTAATATTAATCTGCCCTCGGCTGCCTGTCATGCGGCCTTTGATGGCTTGCCAAAACTCAGTAAGTGGCCCTCTGCCCAAAATAATTGCCTGCTCCTGGCGTAAAATGCATGCCTCTAGTTTAAACTGGTACTGTTGTGTGCAGAAGAGACATTCAGAATAGGTTTAAATGCTTCCCAGAATGTGAGGCTTCCATGCCTAGGCCAAATAGTGCATGTGAATTTGTCCCAATGCAAGGCCTTCTCCATGTCTTCTCAGCTACTGGGCCCCGTTGAGGCTATATTGCCAGGTGAGGCCAGAAATGATGTGGAGGGCCACGTGCAGACTCTCTTACTGGGGTCACCGTTACTGGGAACATAGAGTGTGTTCAAGGGTAAGAAATCTTTTTGCATGCCTGTGACTATATCAGGGACTCCCTCCCTATAGCAGTGGCTCAGAACATAGATTTGCAAGCAGAAATTTGCCTTGACAGAGGAAAGGGGGGGAAAAACAAAGGCTTGTATGCTGGGGACAAGGATTAGTTTTGACTGATCAGTTTAATATTATTGCTTACTTGGGCTTTATGAGCTTCAAAATTACACTTTTTGTAAGTTCTTTTCTCCTTCTCCACCAATTTGAAGCCCATTTTGCTGTGAGTTTATGAGCCGAGTACATATTTAGTATTAAAAATCATAAATCACACCTGCTAACTGTTTTTTGTCAGGGTTTTTTTTCCCCTCAACACGAAGCCCTGATTCCTCTGATGAAGGATGTCTGAATGCTGCTGCCTTGGAGCCGCTCATGGCTGTTCTGGAGCACATGGAGATGGTGTTTCCAAGGGTCGATCAGACCTGCCTTCCAGCCCCAACAGCCGGGAGGCAGGACTGAGCTCTTATCTTGAATTTGTTTCTCGCTGCACAGGTTCTGGCCAACCAAGAGGTTTCTGCTTTCTCAGCTCCACGGGTTCATCCTTTCAGGTGCAGCCGGTTACCTTCCACCTCCCACAGCAAGCACATCCTAGAAGAAGCTCAAGCCTGAGTCTTCCTCGTTCCTCATGTGCTTCACAGTCCACTTCTTCTTCTTCCCCAGTGTCGGTGGTGGGAGGTGAAGGTGTTCCTCCAAGCCCAGCTCACTAAATAAACTCCATCCGTCTACTCAAGATGCCACTTGCAATCCATTCCTGTAAGTTGTCTTCTGACAGCAAGGAAAGGGTGGGCAGCCAGGTCCAATCATTGCTATCATTCAACCTGTAGAGTTCAAGGAGCATTTTGAGAAAGTGGGCAAGTGCAGACTGGGTTTACTCAGCCAATCTGCATGTGATCCCAGCGGTGCCTTCTAAATAAAACGTATTTCAAGGATGTGTGTCCAGCCAAGACAGTTTGCTCTGGAGGGGAAGAATAGCGTACAGTAGAGTCAGACAAAGTTGGACACACCACAGGGAAAGTCGCATTGAAAGTTTCTTTAGTTTGGTTAAAAAAGAGTGAGGGGACCAAATGGCTCCATGGCTGGATGTGAAAAAACATCTGTCTCCAAGTTGCCACTCAAATCTTCTCCAGATCAGCAGTAACCATAAATTGTTACTATCAATCAGCTCTTCATGTGCAGTGAACTGATGAAGTAAATCCAGTGACTTGCTGAAAAGTGTCTTCGTTTATTAAAAAAACAAAACCACAGGGGGTGGGAGGGGCGGAGGAGAGAGAACCGCTATTGCAACAGGCAGTTGCAGCCGTGCTTGCAGCTGAAACGGTGGATCACTGGAAAGGGAAAGGGGGAAAAGTACCTTAGATGCACCCTGGGAGACCTTGCAAAGAAGCCGCCCTGTCATAAATAGAGGTTAGAAGTTCAGTCCGCACCTATCACCAGCACCCAACGTGCTTGAAAGTTAATGGGGGGAAAAAAATAGCTGGGAAAATTAGTGCGTGGTCCTCTCGAGGTCGGGATGTAGAGTTGTTTCCCGTTGCATTAGCCCTGAAGTCTGGAAGCCAGGGGTCGAGCCTGTGCTGTACCGTCTTTAAACTACTGGAAAAGTAACTCCTTACTGCCATGCCCAAAAAACCCCGGCTGTGTTTACTAGTGTGCGCGCCCTCCCGCTGCAGAGAATACGGCCTTTGTTTAAAGCACCCTTTTCTTTTTTCTAAAGTTTGCTACTGGAGGCTCGGGCAGGCAGGCGGGGGAGAGGGGGTTGTCTGTAAAAGATGAAGCAGCTTGTGAAAAGAAAGCTGCTGAATAGGCAGATTGTTTTATCTTGATGGGTTTTGTATTCCCGGGTCTGTATTCCAAGGAAGGTCCAGTGAAAACTGTTCTGCCTCATAGATCTCCGTTCGAGGCAGGAGCTCTGTCTGCTTCCAGCTAATGGGACCGCTCAAAATATCTCCTTGGCTTTTGAGAGAGAAGCCCCAGACAGCTTGCATGTGTTACCATCTTTTTTCCCCTCCCTCCTCTCTCTCGAAACCCATTCAGCGCTGATGATATTTTCTATCTGGTAGCAGCCGTGTTTACAGACTGCTGAAAAATGTGAGCTGGCCTAAAGTATTTTCCTGCATTGTGCGCCCCCACAAAGCGGTATTTCCTCCATCAGGCGACTCCCAGAAGATCCGGCGTTTCTAGGCCGGTTTGCCTAACTGTCTGGAAAGGATGCTGGCAAGTTTAAGGATAAGGATCAATCATTGCCCAGTGGCGAACCCAGCCTCGGAGCAGGGATCCTTCATTTTCCAATGCCTCCTCCGCTTCCCCTGCCCATCTCTCCGAACAATTTAAAACCCAGTCAGACATTGATGGACTGGTGGGTGACTGCTGTGTTTATAATCCTGAGCTGGAGCATAAAATGTAGTGTTAGGCTTTTAAAAAGAAGAGCCGATAGCCTTTGTATTATTAAAGGTTACCAGGCATCTTTTACAAGCTGAAGGGATTTTGTGCTGTGAAGAAGAAAGGCCAGTATATATATTTCTTTCCCTTTTCTTTAAAGCGCGAGTTTGCGGTAAGAATAGGAGTCGGGAAACTTTGCATCAGCTTTATCACGGTGGCTGGGGGCAGGAAGGCAAGGCAGGAATGTCCAGAGAAGGCTCCTCATTGAAATAAGCCCTCTATGCCCGGGGAGTTTCTTAAACATCATTCCTCATTTGATATCATGGGGCTTCCTTCCTCTTGAGTTGCATGGCTGAAATCCTCCTCCCGGGGGTGGGATACTTGTTTCTTAAGGGCCGTCATCGTGGCATTTAAAAGAAGGTGGAGGGGAACTGGAGCAACCTGAAGTTTTCTGGCTTTTTGTCTGAGCAGAAAGTGCCATGGCACCCACCTCTCAAATGAAAAAAAAAAACCGGTTAGCAGGAGCCTCCGCAGACACAATGGCTCTATCTTGCTCTATTATGCCATGAAGGAGTGGCTTGCTTAATCTCCGAAATTAATAGATCAGAGAGGAAACAGCTCTTAAAGAGATGTGTGTCTGCTTCCTTCCTGTTCATAGAATTGGGAGCCTGGGGCTGTGAGGTAATGTCATTTCACATAACTAGAGGGCTCTTCTTATAAAGGACAATTACAGTAAACGTAGCGAGCCTGGAATTTTTTACTTTTAAATGTTGCTGGCTGTTTGTCCTCCTGCCGCGGTGGTGGGGAATTTTTATTCTGTGTTTGAAATCGGACGTTTCTTTTCTGGCAAAAACTGACATCGTGATCGGCAGAGTTTGTCCCAGGTTTTGTGTACGAGGGATCTCTGTTTTCTCGGAGAGCTGTTGCATTAGTCATCGGAGGCAGCCTGGTCTGCTTCTCACCGCGTCCTGCACAAGTTCGGTTTGACCCGCTCTCCTTAGCGCGCAACTAGATTCGCAGAGTGTGTTTTAGTGGCACACGGCAGTGGCCTGTTTCTTGCACTTTTCTGGTGCGGGGCCAAAGCAACTGATAAGCAACAGGCTGGGGTTTCCTACATGGCTCCTTCCAACTCCTTTAAGTAAGACCTCCTCCTAAAGCTACCAGCAGTACAGCTGAGCTGTGCACCACGCCTAGCCAGCGTTGGTCCAAGAGGCAGCTGAGGGAGAGAATAGACCAGTCCGCATGCCAAGAAACCTTCAGTGCTCTGAAATTATGGGGAGGAAGCAGGAGGGACCTGGGAGGAGGTACAGTACAGAACTGTCTAGCTCTGGTGCTGGCAGAGGGGCCCGTGCAGGGACACGCCGAGCGCTTCGGCTCCCACTGACTCGGGCGCGAGCTGCAGGTACTCAGCACAGTGCAGGATTGGACTGTCCACGACACTGGTTTTGCTTTTAGTTCCTCCACTTCTCGTTAGTCATGTTCACGGGGGACACTGTGCAGCAGAAACAGAGCACTGCTTTTTGAACCGCTGCCTAGGCTGACACGCTGCTGCCCCACCAGGCTGTATCACTTGATCATTTGTTTAAAAAAAAAACAAACAAAAATAGATATCCATTTTGTGTGTGTTTTTGTTTCCTGAGTCACGATCAGAAAGGACCTGTACTAAATTGACTATCTGCAAAATGCAGGAAGGGTTCCTTCTCAAACCAGCAGCAGCACGACGTACTTTACATATGAACAATGGGGACGACGCGTTGCAGAAAATGTGTTTTTGATATAAAGATTACCCCTGCTGCCACCCCTCTTCCCTCGTTTATTATCGCATTCATCGCAGGCAAAATTGCAGGCTCGGCGTGCCTTCTCGGCATTCATTCGTCTGTATGATTTGTAATGACTGTTGTGATCCGAAGAAAAGAGGAAGTTTAAATTTCTAGCAGTTGTGCATCTATCCATGGTTAACGAGGCATCTAATTTCTGTGCAAATTCAATCCGGCATTGCCGTGCAGACTCAAGTGCACTGTGGGATTTTTCAATTTGTATCCCTGTCTTTGCTGCTGAGCGAGGCTTTGCACGCACTTGGCTCACCTTTGTGTTTGTTTATTTTATGTTTTAAGATGAGATAAAGAATTGGCTTTGGATCCATGTTGCTCACCGTGAGGTTTGGCAGCCTTTTGACTGCCCAGCTCTACGCTGTGTGGTACAAAGGTGAAAGGGAACACAGTTTGGCACTCCATGAAAATTGCATTACTGCAGGACATCTTTCACCTAACGAGCTCCCAAATACTCACTAATTTATGTCCCAAAATCCAGCAGCCTTTGAAGGTGCAGTGGGGCATGACATAAGGCAAGGGGTTTGGGAAGGGAAAACGGGGGAAATGGTGTATGCAGGTGAAGCTTCAAGGGGATTTTTAAGTGGATGTGGTGGAATTTGGCCTCCCATGTCTCGCTTAAAAGATGGTACCTCGGGTAGCTTGGAGCTCTCTATCTCCGTTGCAAATCATTCAGCACAGAGTGTTCCTCCGCATCCTGCACCACTTCTGTGGTGCTCAAAGAACTGTCGTTTGCACGTTTGTCCTAGCTCCATTTGAGGGACATTGCAAACTCTCCCTGTTTTGTGTGTGTGTGTGTGTGTACAGCTCCTGGCACAGTGACTGGGGGCCTGCTAGGCACCACTGCAATGCAAATAATACATACCAGCAATGGATAACGACATAAAATGGCATTTCTGTAGTTTGGATATATGATGGCACAATGTGGGGTTATAATTTTACACCAGCATTGAAACCTAACTATTATACCATTAGACTAACCTCTCTGATAGACTTTGCTAGTTTAATTGGATGTCACCATCTCAATGGGGATATTTTTTAGCTATTGTAGCAACAGCCTTCATATCGCTGAAATGTGCTCAAGGGCAAGGCTCACATCTGCAGGAAATTTTAATAACTCTGCTGTAAACATTTTCTTTGGGCTGGGACTCTCTGGTCCTGCAATGCACGGCATGGAGTGGCGCTTACTTCATTTACTGTTCCGTGCCTACATGCACATATACGTTCAAGCACGACCCCTCAAACCTGGCTACCCAGACACGTACGTGTGCAACTCCACCTAACGCATTTGCATGTATTTCCAAAGTAAAAGACTAACCGTGTCACTCCCAACCCCATGCAGGAGTTACTAGGTCGTAACACAGCCTTCCTGCTGAGGCTCTCAAGTGTTTCCTTGGAGTTTCCATGTCAAGCATGAGCCGTTCTTAGAAAACTTTAATTTCTGGTCCATCTCCTGCAGAGCAAGGAGGTGGTCTCCTCTGCGGCACTCCCACCTCTCTCCTCCCCAAGCCCAGTTAGCAGGAGGCTGTGCGGTGGTACAGAGCAGAGTGCTCAGGATGCATCTGTTCCAGTCCTGTCCCTATTTTGCATTTCGGCAATCCTGCTGGCTTTCAGCGTGCTGGACTCCTTGAGTCACTAATTAGATCACTTACAAGGAAGGGGTCTTTACGCAATTGGAGTGAATCCAATGGGGAAAGAGTGTGTAGTGAGAAGTGTGACAAGCACAGCGCTTCCATCATGACTGGACGGTTGCTACAGCCTCGTGCCAATCCTTGCTGATCAGTTATTTTCTGTCTTACCTGTGGCGCGAGTTAGAGGGGAAAGCAGTAGATGCCGGTCTGTAGGACCCCTGCTGAATATAGTAACAACAGGTTTGGGCCCTTAAGGTGTCATTGTCATGGACTGCATTATTTTTGCCATCTCAAAAGAGAAGTTGGCGTTTATTTTAAATGCAGCAATTATGAGCAGCGCAGTTCATTTCATGGTAGGGTTGGAGTTTCCACGTAACGTACTCCTCAAGGCACAGCAAAGCCACTTTCACTGTAGAGGAAGTGGAGTTGTGGTGAGAGAGATGCTCATGTCATCTTGACTGCTGTCCGGAGATCTCTGACTCTAAGCCTGTAAACAAGAGACATGTGCCTGCTTGTTCCCATGCAGTGGCATCATTTGTATTGTGCTCTAACAGCAAGTGGGACTTTGCTGCAGGTAGAAGAGAAAACCAAATCGCTGTGCTGACAGTCTGACGCTGTACATGCACTGGTGTGAGTGAGGAAGTAAGAGCGTTGTGACTCAGGACAGAAAAACACCCGGTAATTGAGACTTTTTAAGCAATGTCCGTCATAGTGCAGCAAATGTCTGAATACAGTCTGGAACGGGCTGCAAACAGCCTTGCAGTTTGAACAGTGGAAGTGCAATTCATGCAGCTGGTAGTAGCAGAGGCAAGGTGGAGCAAAGAAAGTGTTTAGTGGGGGGGGAAAAAGGGCAACCCTGCTCTGAGGAAGCAGCTCATAAAAGCACTGAAATCCCAGGGCAGAAATGGGACATGCGTAGTGAAGCAGAACACGGAGCAGGCGAAATCTGCCTGCTGGAAACTTAAGGGAAGGGGGGCCTGGGAGGAGTTGTAAGCAGAGGAACTGGGGAGTTGAGTGTGGCTGAGCAGAGGAAAACCAGATCTTCTTCCTGTATGTGTGTATCAGGAGCTGGGATAGGAGGGGCCAAAGAGAGCCCTTTGCAGCATAGCAGAGTGAAACAGCACGGTAATAGCACTGTCTTCCTTTATTATAAGGAAGTTCATGCTGGAAGACAGTGACTCTTCCCAGGCTAATTTACCATTGCTACATAGCAGATAGTCTTTCTGGTTTATGCTGGTGATGGGTTGGTATTTAATATTAAGTATTTAGTTGCATGTCTGGCAGCAGAAATCCCTGTTTTTTATGACAAAGTACCTCCCGCACGGTTCACAGGAAATGAATGGTAATTAGCTGGTAAAGGACATGCACATTACCAGCATCCCTCTGAGAGTCTGCAGAGATGTAGGAAAGAGTTAACTCTTTCAGAGCCCCAAAATTGCATGGGTTGCTCATGGGCCATGTTGGAGGAGGCACTGTCTGTCTTTCGCTACCCCACTTTGGCACAATGAATTAGTAATCCTGGTTCCTTGGTTGCTTGTCTGTCTACAATATGAGTGCATTGCTGGGTGCTGCCAAAGTATTATAAAAGCAGCCTCTGCAGCCAGGATGGGATGCCTGGACGTTTCACACGTATTTGAAATCTTCTCTCCATCCCCATTAGCTCAGGGTTGATCTTTTTTTTTTTTTCCAGATCAGAAATCTGATGCTGTAAATAAGAAACAGTTTATTTATACCAACACTTCAAATTTCATCCCTTTCCTGTTATGCAATGGGTGCATGGTTTCATCTGGCAAAAACCAGGAAATGCTGTAGAAAGGAACGCAACATGAGATGCCAGCAGAGAGAGCTGCCTTCAGCGAAGAGCACCTCCATGATGTCATCACATTTCTTTCCCGGGAGTTCCTTTTTGTGTCTTGTTGAAACGTCTTGGCACACGGTATTTCCAGTTGGGTTCAGGGTTGCAAATGAATTCATACCCAAACAGAAAATAAACATAGTAAAAGGTCTTAATTCAAATGATGATCAGCAACATAAATAAAATTGGGAAGACACTAGGTAATTCGTCAGTGCCAAGGCTCTTTTCATGAGGAGGATGAGGCAAAAGGGTAACACACAAGGATTATAGTAAAGAAATAATCCAGCAAGAAGTTCATTTTATTACAAGGAATGGAGGAGAGAGTAGAAGTTGAATTACAGTGTGACTTGCATGTTATGGTCAAATGTAATATGTCTATTTTCCTCCTCATTTTACTTCATTTATTGAATTTTAATGGAAATAAGCAAATTTTATCTGAACATTGTGTGTGTAGGAGAAGAAGGACGATAGTTCCAGGAAAGAAATGTGTTGCTTCTGATTCCACTGCCATGCACCTCTTGTCATTTTACGTCTTCGTGGAGTAGTTGTACAGTGTCCTGAGACCAAAAAGTAGCAGATTACACCCACTGAGGAAACGATGGGGCAAGGAAGTGCGTGGGGTATTAGGCCTATTCTTTCTTGGGTTTTGGAATGGAGGGAAAATGGATTTTTAAAAATCACTTGAAACCTCTTAACTAGTGTGTTTTAATTAGTGTCTTTGTAACAGCATCCAGGTTATCTAGGCAAGTTCTGGAAATTGCATTTCTTTCTTGATCTCTTTCTGAACATGGAATGGAGTGTATGCATAATGCTACTAGTTTAGATAGATCTTGGAAAAATCTGTGCATTGTAAAAGTAAGGATTTTGGTTTGGATTCGAGTGCAAGCAGGCTTGAAAATTGGTTCAGTCCTTCTCCATCTAAAATGCTTAGGAAACAAATTGATGACATGATTTTTCCTTGGGTCCAAGGGCGGCTCAATATGAGAATCCAAAGCTCAGAACTTTGAGTTTCTCAGGTCTAAGATGCCTTTCCTCCTTTTTCCAATCTTTCTGCTTCTTCCTGGCTAATCGGGGTGGCTGAACCATACGAGGTCAGCTCACCTGTCTCTGCAGCCATTGAGAGAGTCTTTTACTGCAACCAGCTTTTTTATTGCACATGCTGTTCCCACCAGCTATCTCAGTGCTGCCATGGGTGCCCCGACCACCAGGCTGGTCTCTACAATACCACTGTGAATTGGACGCAACTCCACTGAAAAAATTGCTTCAGCTTTACAATGGTCCAACTGAGAGGAGATCGTGATCCCCAATCTGAAAATCAGGAGCTTTTGGAAATCTTTGTCAGTGCTTACAAAGTTCCACTAGGCCATAATTTTGTCAGGGACCTTCCCTAGGCAGGAATAAGACTTGCACAGCAATTAGGGTGGAGGAAGGGAGTGAAAAAACCCTTTTGATTAGCAATGAGAAAACTGGGTGAGGTCAGCTCCTCTCAGTTAAAGGGGGGGGGGGGTTGTCTTTGCCTTCTCTAAATTTACTTGCAAGTAGAAATATCAAAATGCATGTACTGTTTCTGGCTTATGTTCCAAATAAATAGATTCAGACATTTTTTTTCCCCAACTTTTTAGGCTCTAGGCTCTCTATTTAGGCTCTTAATTTGCTACCCAGTCCAAATGAGTGCTACCATCTAAGATGACAATGTTTCCCTTCTTGGTTTCTTTAATAGCATTTTACCAGATCACTTAGCTATGACCCTAAGAGTGATATCCCTTGGGTTGAATGAAGAGTTCCATGTTCTTTTCCCTGTATCTTATACGTTTTGTTTTCTTCATGTCCGGGCTCAGTCCTGACCTCCAACATGTGCCAGCCATGGGCTGTGAACCTCTGAAAATCAGGCAGTACATGGGCTTGTTTGATCTCCCTTCCTGCAAGACACATGGCGCTTCCTAACATGCATATCAGACAGCAGGTTAAGGCCTTTGTGAAGAAATGGCTGTATTCTTGATGAATTGGCAGATTTGCTGACAGCTGTGATAAGTTAATATAGGGAAAAAATGTATTAGTATTTTACCTTCATCTCTTTCTGCCACTGGGAGTAAAATGAGTTCTTGGACTGGAAGGCTTTCGAGGGAAGCGGACTAATTCCTCTGGGAAAACTGGCATGTCATAATGAAGAGAGAAAAGTAAGTTTGTTTGGTTTGGTTTTTCGTCCTAACCAAAGTCTGTTCTCACCTTTCAGCGGTGTGCTGCTTGCTTTGCTCCCAGCATAATCTCTGTATTAGAAAATGAAGGAGGTGGGGATTTTGTTGGGGGTGCTCACAGCTTCACTGATATCAGCATCTTTCTTTTTCTTGTTTCCAAGCAAGGAGCCACTGCTATGACCCATTTGCTCGGCTGGGAATTGCCCCAGTTCAAAGTGAGGGCCCTCTCCTAGCCTACACTTTTTGTTCAGCTGTATGTCATCATGGCTGAGAAAAAGCCTTTGACTTCTGTAAAGTGAAGGACTGTAGAAAAGGGCTTTGGAAAGTCCAGAGCATTTGTGGTTTTCTCTTTCCTCCTCTTACTCCGGTACTGCTGTTACATAATCTGAATATGTCAAATGTAGAACTGAAATATCCTGGATGGAACATGCGCTGTTCCTAAAAAGGAAAATTACTCTGATAGAAAACCTCGAGCATACTGTACATTGATCTCCAGCAATCATCAGGCTTAGGCATCCTACCGACCTGCATCTTGACCTGGTCCTGACACGTTTTGTGGTGATATCCCCAAAAGCTTTCCCTTTATACCCCCTGCCCTTGCTCCTACTGTCTTGCAGCTGGAGGGAAGAGGAGCCTTCTAAAGGTCAGAAATGTGTTTATTTGCAGATGTCATTAGCATTTCAACAATTTAAACAACAGGTCAATGGATAGCGAAACAAGGGGAAGGCGTAACTCAGCTCTTTAATGCTTGTAAATGGGGAAAGTGGGCTTGTGAAAGGGCTGTGGTTTCCTTAGGAGGATGAGAGCACCGGACTGCCGTTTGCTGCGACGTGGGGCCTAAGTGGAGCAGCCAACTCCTATAGGCTCTTTTGAAAATCCAGCTAAGAGGCTGAATGAATCAAAGCGGTCCCTTTTTGCATACTTCCCCTCCCCCTAGCCATTAACATGATGCATGGATTGCATGAACACTTCCTCAGTAAATCAAGGTGGCACAGACTATTGTCTCCCTATGCAGCCCTAGCCCTGAGTGGAAAGCAGTTTGGTTTTTTGAAGGTGCCGAGATCAATCATCATGTACTGAACTCAGGGCCTCGTGTGGCTATTTCATTCTTTCTTTGTGGTAAACCTGTAGTTATGAAATACTGTAAACGCATGATGCTCAGATGTTCTTTATTACATCAAGGCTGCACTGGCGTTAGAAAGGCTGGAGCCATTTTTAAAGTCGCCCCCATGAAAGAAAAGGTGAGAAGTGGTGGGTCCATCTGGGGGCCTCTCTTGAGATGCCTTGGTCTGATTGAGTTGACGGATCCCCGTCAGCTTTAAGTGCCAAGCCTTCCTTTCCCCTTCCAACCCAGCTCCTACCGTGGAGTTTTAAAAGGACTCCGACCATCTGGAGCAATCCTGAGCAGAACAACATGCTTTAGTCTGTGTATTCTAAACTACCGCTTCTATTATGACAGATAACTGCAGTCTGGCTGCAAACCCAGTAATGGGGATTGGTATCTCTCCAGGATGATACTTGGCACTCAAGAGCGAACACATGTTTTTGTTGCATGAGCATGAGACCAATCAAATGGCTCACTGGTTTAAGAAGCATCTTTGTGAGAACAAGATGCAGTGGGATCTAGAAAAAATGCTAATTGTCCAATGTGATTTTTAGCATATCCTGAAAGGTGAGGCATGGTTAAGTTTGATCAGCAACTTAACGTGAGCCCACGGGGGCCCAGGTGCAGAAATCCCTGACAGTGCTCCCTGTTTGGACTATATTCTGTACAGCAAGGATGACAGAACGTGGCTGCGCTTCCCATGGAGGAGAACGCAACTGCCATCTTCAGTGCGCTGCTCCCTATCGCTCCTTCGGTAGCTTGTCCAGTTCTTCAATCCAGAGCTGGGGCATGCAATAACCAAGGCAGACTCTGACCACCCGCGCCTGGCATGGCCCCTTCCTTTGCCATGTTTTGAGAGAAAAAACGTACCATAGCAATGAGACTGCGCTCTGCTAGCTATGCAGTATCCTCTGGGATTGTGTTTTAAACCACAGTAGCTGAAGCTACAAGAGCCCTGTAGAGATGCCAGAAGAAGGTCTGACTCAGCAGTTCTTATTTAGCATGCCGATTGCAAGGTTGGCCCTGTGTGAACAAAAAGAAGATGCAAGCTTGCAGTCTGAACTTGCAAATGAACCCGTGAACTTGCAAACACCTAATCCCATGCTGCAGTCCAAAGAAACCTCTCGTGTTCAAGGGAAATGTTTGCGAGACCATTGGTTTACTCATTCAGCTAGGTACTGTACTGTGTGGGCAGAGTCAGTGTCAGGAACGGGTGGTGCAGAGATGATATTTTAAAAGATGATAACAGCACTTCGAGTGGATTAAAGTCAGAATTTTTTATTACTGCTCCAAATACTGGCACTTCTAATGCATTGTCTAATTAGACCTCTCTCATTAACAGAGTTTGTTGCAAACAGCTTCTTATATACATCTGGGTATGGCAGTTAGTGAACAGGATTCTAATATCAGTGGAAACACATGCTACACTTAACAGCTTTCAACTGTCTGACCTTTTTAAATGCAGAACAAGTGTTTAAAGAATGACGTTTTACATAAAACTAGGAAGTGTAGAAAGCTTGAAGGGATGTCTCACTCACTTCAGTAACAAGAATATCATTTTCTCAGACACGCTTTACATAAGTCAGCATTTGCATTGTCAGTTTATAGCAATGAATTGTGATTAAACGAATATAGGATGGACAGGAATCTATCTAGGAAGAGCTGAGAGAGATGTTACAGTTAAAATCTGAGGAGTTTTAACATTTAATTTGCTGATCGAGAAAATCCTCCCAATCTTTAAATGTTGTGTTATGTTTTTTTAACTTTTGGTCCATGGTAACTCCTGCTTGTCAATAATTGAAGTCCACGTCAAAGTTCTTGACTTGATTTGCAGCCAGGATGTCAATCACAGAAAAAATGTGGTGAATATAGCTTCTCTTTTTAAATGTTACTTTTTTGTAGAAGGGTTTGGTGACTGAGCTGTTAAATGGCTTCACTTTATCTTCAGTTCAAGTCTTACCCCATACTAGTGCTAATGGTACTAGCTAATGGTACCCAGTTGACCCAGCCATGTGTCACTGTCTGGTCATTCAGGCCAGGGAATTGGAGGCAGGTGGGTTTAGGGCTAGCCACATCACTTCTTGGGGTGCCACTGGCCACAGAGAGTGGCGGACCTTAAGTCCTGGGAGGCTCAGAAAGACTTCTGGTCTTGATCTTGAGGTTATTTGGATGCTGTTTGCTCTGTAGTTTCCCTCTAGCTTTACTTCAGTGTAACACTGATCAAGGAGTTCTTCTGCTGCAGTCTCTGAGAGGAAGATGTGTGTCGTTGGATGGGGGCATGAGTGGGCACACGCATGTCCATATGCATGTGTACTGTGCCTAGTTTTGGGCTCCACACTTCAAGAAGGAAGTGGACAGTTTGGAAAGAGCACAGGGCAGCAAAAGTGATCAGGGACCTTGGAGGCAAGACTTAGGAGAAAAGGCTGAAAGAGCTGTGGTTAATTAGCCTGGAGAAGAGATTGGGGCAGGAGGCTTTGATAACGGTTTTCAAATACCTGAAGGGTGATATAGAGAGGGTGGAGATGGGTTTTTCTCTGTGGGTGTAGGGGACAGGACTAGGAACAATGTCCTTGAGCTGCAGCAGGGGAAATTTGGTTGGAGGTTAGGAGCAACTTTCTGACTGAGGGTGCTCAGGCGGCATTGGAACAGGCTACCTGGAGAAGGTGTGGGATCTGCATGCTGAGAAACTTTCGAGAGCGGGTAAGACAGACACTTGGCTGGGGTAGTTTAGTCAGGGATGATCTGGGCTTGAGCAAGGGACTGGTCTAGATGACTTTTTGAGATCCCTTCTGGGTCTACTTTCCTATGACTTCTATGATCCAAATCAAACCTCCAGCAATCCAGGGCCAGTTGTGCAAGGAGGAGGAATAAAAACAAAGGTAGTCAAGCTACCTCTGTCTCCGTTCCAGTTACTTTATAGGGAAGATAGTGGCTCTGCAGTGTGTTAAAGGATGAAACTGGTGGCATGGAAAGTGGTAGACAAAGATGCTTGAAACATTTATACCAGACCATAAACCATGCAGGTTGCTTTGCTTCCTGGCTTGTTATGAATTCTTCATCTAGTCCAAGTTCAGCAAGGGCTCTGCAAAGGCCCATACTCCTTTCTGTCGACCCTGGGCTTGTTCCACAGGTCTGTATCAACACTGTGCACTGCTTATACTTTCACTTCCCATTTCTGGACTTGTTCAGGCTTCCAAAAGCAGAACAACTGGTGGGTCACAACATGTTGGATGAGCCAGCAGAGAGGTGATGGCATGTGTGGGGTTAGAGGTGTTCAGCTTGCTTTCTTCTGGCTTTTGTACGTTGGTTTCAGTCCGGATGGAAGCACCAACAGATGGTGTTTGGGACTCAATTTCCAAATTAAAGGTTTATCCTAACTCTGAACCCTGCCGAAAATCATCCAGACTCGGAAAGGAGGGAAGCCTCTTCAAGTGCACCTCTCTACGCTTTGCCCCAGTGCTAACTCTGGTGCTGGGCTTTCATATTACATTGATGTATTATTTTCTACATAATAATCCATTTTAAGGCTCAGCAGAATTAACCTTCTAGAGAGCAACCAAGCATGTAAAGTTGGAGGCATTACCAGGTCCTGCAGGGAAGTGTAACTGTTTCAGACATTGAGATAAAAACACCTCATTTTCTCTGTTTTCTAACATATATCTTACGGGTGCTGGGAAATAGATTTGTGGCCCAAGTCTCTTCAGACCCAGCCAGAGGCTTAGCCTCCAAGCTGTTAACTTCCCACTGTAGCTTCTTGACCAAACAAACCCCTCAGTGTGATGAAATGGCAGGAGTGAGTCTGTTTTTAAAAGAGAAATTTTACCTTCAGACATGCTAAACAGAGTTTGCTTGGTCATCTGGTAAAGGATGAGCCTAAGCCTAGGTCTTTATTCAAGGCCTTCTGTAGTTCATCACTGGTTAGCTCTTGTTAGCTTATGATCATCATGTAGTTGTCAGGATTAGTGGCTAGAAGAGAGGAAATAAAAAGTAGCTTTAAAATCCCAGTAGACCTAAATAGCAAAAACATCGCTTTTTGCTCAGTGGAGAGTATCTGCAATTCTCCATCCCAGTGATCATCACGAGAAATTAATGTAGTCGAAGAAATTACTGTAAAGGGTTCCATAGGACTTAGAAATTAATGGACTATAAAAAACATAAAACAATACTCCGGGTATTAAAACCAGGGTAAGATGAGGTAATAGTAATGGAAAGGCACCGAGTCTGAGATGGAGGTTGATTTACAGACAGATATGAGAGCAATGCTCTTGTACTGCAGCTTAACGGAAAGCCAGAGAACAACTTCTTTCTTCAGCTGTCTAGTTAATAACACTTGCCATTAACAGGAACGTGAAAGTTACAGCCAAACAATATGCAGGATGTGATTGCTGTAAGTCTTCAGATGACTAATTAAGAAGCATCTGTACAGAAATCTCCTGCTAGCAGAACAACACCGGAGCCAGCAGTAATGTCCTGCTCTTGCAGATACATTTGTCAGATGCTAATTTTCTTGAAGAAAATGCCCGTGTTGACAATGGTTGCACAGGAAGTAGTTGCACTGCTGAGGAAGGCGGGGTGGGAAGGATCCGTGCATCTCTTGATGGAGCAGGATTGCTGCTCTTTGGGAGTGGCAGTGCCTCTTAACACATGGCCAGTAATTAAAACAAGGTTACTAAATAATAGCACAGCCAGCTGGTGTTACCTCCTCCTTCTTCCCTTCAGTGGAGCATGAGGTCACGCATGAAAAGGTGTGGGGTGGAGAAATGGGCACACCCTGGGCAAGAATCACCTCTTCCTGACACTGGTAATACTTTGGCATTGCTACACTGGCCTTGGTGATATTACTCCTGATTTTATGCCAGTGTAAATGAAAGGAGCCGTTCCCCTTGACTCTTTCCGCAAGTGGCTCAGAGAGCTGCTGGATGAAAACAGGGAGTAATATGACTATACATGCCTCCAAGTGTGATTTCACTGCATGCTAGTACATGAGCATGGAAAAGACCCTATGAGTCTGGGTTTTTTTTTTTCTTTTAATTTTTGGTCAGGATTTCAGAGTTTATGCACAAAAGCTTATTTAAGGTACAGTGTAAAGCTCATTGTGCTAAAGTTGATACTTCTTGGCAGCCCATGCTGAATTTCCAGTTGGTTTAGGTGGTTGAAGCTTATTCTGAGGTTACATCTTTCTGTTTTTGCCCAGCCAATCATGTCAGACTTCTGGGTTTACCAGCTGAAACCTGTAGTTGTAAGTATTCTCAGCTGGGATTACATTTTGGGCCATATGGCTACACAGGGAAGAAGATCAATTAGATGAGGAAGTGACAGAACAACAGTAATCATTTTAAGAATGCATCTGTAATTAAAAGAAAAAGAGGTAGCGTACTCTGTGTTGCTCTGGCATGATGGAGGGAAGGAAAACGGTGATGGTCCCAGGTGTTCAGGAGGCTCCTTTAATAGGCATTTACATTGAAAACGAGGTCTCTATATGCAGACAGGCAGATTATGAGCTGAAAGGGTAAATCTGATTAGACTGTTTTTTCACAGGTGTGTTAAAATTGTCACTGTATTCTTGTTAAAAATGCTTGAAGCAATAAAAATGACAGTGCGCCAGTGATGGAAAAATAGCTTTAAAAGAACAGTTCTTTTCTCTTTGAAGCAGAGGTCTGGATCCCTCCAGCTGACACAGGACTAGGAGCGGTTCCTGCAGGGGGGGAGTCTTCTGAAAATGAAATCATGGCTGATGCTAAAAGGATGGTGAAGAAGATCTGACTGCGCCCCAATAAAGTCATTGAGTGCTTTGCCACCGATTTCAGTAGGCAGGGGTCGGGATCCCAAGAAGGCAGGAGTTGTACTTAGAAATTATGTGACCTGTGTATTGTAGCTCTCCACAAAAGCATGCTGCTTTGGAGGATTGTTTCATACTTCCTTTGTTAACAATTGGGAGCAGGTTGCGTACACAAGTAACCAAAACTCCAGATAACGTGTACATCCTGTGTGATAGTCCCCAACCTTCGATGATAATGCATGGCACAGGAGCTGTATCTTGTACAGGTTGAATCTTTTATCCAGTCTCCCCATACCTGCTCTTCCACTGGACAGCTCCGTTGCAGACCCTTGTCTCCAATTTTCTTGGTCCTTCTTTTTCACTCTCCTCCTCTTCCCCCACACTCCTACTAGGTCCACCATCTACAGCCTCACGAGGTGTCTAGATGGCACCTTCATTGAGAAGTCAGGAATTTTTATTGTTGTTTTTTAAAGCAAAATGTAAGACTCCCAGGAAAGCCTAGAGTCTAACTGTAATGGCCCTCATAACAGTTAGCACACAAATACGAGGCTGGCTCTTACTGATATATCTTGAAGGCTTCACAGACTTGATGCAGCCCAGAATTGTTTCTCACTGGATCATCTACAGCGAGGGGGGGAAAATGGCATATATTTAGCCTGTGTTAAAAACTTGGGCAGATAAGTCAGGTTGCAGTTCCAATAAACGTGAGCTGGTCAAGGTGAACCCTCTTTTTGGACTTATCTTGCCTGGCTAGCACAGTTTAAAATTACAATTGGCGTAGGGTTTGAAATGGGTAAAAACATGCCTCCTTTTCTCCCTGTAGAGACACAGCTTCTCGTATTCAGGGAAAAAGTCCTTTTTTGGGATCTAGCCAGGCAGTGTCAACATCTGCTGCCAGATTGCAGTCAGGTCTGTAGGACCCAACTGGTATTTGAGGATGTGCTAAGCATGCTGACCTCTTAATGTGCTGACAGGTTTTCTCTAGCCGATCAACTTGGGCTCCTTACTCCCTGCGTGTTTTCACTGCCCATGTGCAAGCCAACTTTCCACTGGAGTCTCTGCCTCTATCTGAGCAGGACATTAAATTACTGCTGCTGTTTAAGAACTGTGACTGTATAGTCTATCCACCCCACAATCATTGTGGTCTGTCATCCTGTCCCGGGGAAGTCTTACCTGTGTATTTCACGGAGAGTCTTCAAGGTTTACTAGATCATCAGACTCCAACTGGTTCAGAGAGAAGTGAGTCACTGCAAACTGCGAGTCTTCCCTATTTGTACGTTTGCAGCCGGTTACAGAGTTTTGTGAAGTTGGTCTGTTGTAAATGGAAAACTGCCAGCTTCGTTTTCTCATTACGTGACTGCTTTTGTCAGAACAGATAAAAGCATTTTGGGCTGATGTGCAGATAGCTCTCATTGAAACTCGCTGAAGCCACAGAGACTGAAGTCTTGATGGCTGAGTGCTGCAAACAGTTTGCCTCTGGCAACCACTTCTAGTTACGACAATGTCTAGCATTTACGAGAGAGAGAGATACCTGCTCTGGTCACTCATATAAGCAGATCTTAGACTCTGATTTCATATAGGAAAGAGACAGTGGTGCAATGGGCACTGAGCAGCTGGGAAGGAGGGAGGGTGTAGGAACTTGCACTTCCTTGTGCCAGAACGTAGCTATCTGACTTCCCATAGCCTGAGTTGGGGTTGCTGCACTTAGCTTGTCCCCTTGAAAGTTAAGTGCATTCCCCCGAGCATCATTCGGACACATTAAGTCTTCAGCAGACGATTGGTGACATGCATCCCCCAGTTATCTGAAGGCTTTGCATAAAGCTCTCCGAGTGCAGGGGGCTCCAGAAGGCAACTTAGAGAACATAATCTCTTTCCTGGTCCTCTCTCATTCTCTTGTAGCCAGGCCTTTAGCCACAGGAGCATCCGTGCCACTTGGCCTAGGGTTTTCAGAGAGGCATAAGAGCAATAGCGCTTGAGGCGGGAGTAGGATGACAGATTCCTTTGGGCCCCTTGGAGTGCCCCAGCCAGCGCAGTCAGTATGTGCGGTGCCAGTAAGTCAGTTGAGGAGAGCCTTGTTCTACTATGATGCATACTGAGAGCAGACAGATGGTGATAAAAGACGGCGAGATGTCGGTCGAACAGCGGTGCCAGGTGGACTGTGCTGAGGCTGCACTTGGAAGTGGCAGTCTCCTTCCAGGTGCTGCGCCTGCCGTGTGCCGGTGGGGTCCGCTGAAGGAGGTGGGATCACCCGGTGGCAATCGATGGCTTGTTTCTGCAGACTTGTCTGTTTATACATTTTATTGTAGCATATCTGTGGCCAATTAAAAGTTGGCTTATGTCCTTCAGCTCCATGTGCTGAATAAGCACCACTTTGGCTGGAAGAAGGGATGAAGCTCACTTTCTCTTCTGTTCAAAGTACAAGTCCCTGTTGCTTTTTGACTCAAAGAAAATTGACCTTCATCTGTTAGCTGTGGGGGGACCGTGACACACAGGGCAACGGTGCTGTTGCCAACTAGGAGGCGGCAACGATGCACACACACGGGGGGCTGTTCTGTTCAGCAGAGGGGCCTCGGGAAGAAAACAAAAGACTGGTTTTTTGGAGGTCTGGGGAGTGTTCTGGAGAGAGAGTGGTCATGCGTCCTTCGGTAGCTGAGCCATAATGCCAGTTCCCCATCCAAAATGCCCTTTTGAGTGAGGAGGTGAGCCTGGATAAGAGGTGTCCGGCAGGCTAAGGTGAGCATGGCACTACATGAGCAAAAGAAGGCATTGTGCAGCTCAGCCCAGCGGCGAGGGTGTGAGGACTGATGGATCCCCAGGTGGTAATCATTCACTGAAAAGAAGGATCAGATGCAAAGGTTGCACTTGGCAGTGCTTGTGTCTCCCTGGCACTACCTCATCAAGTGTCTGGACAACTTCCTTACACACACAGGGCTGCTTCCTTCTACTCTGTGAACCTGGGGGTCCCAGAGGCAGTGACCACTGCCTTTCCTCCCCCCCCACATTGCATTATGGTTATGTAGTGAGCTGATACACTGTGCCTTCACCTCTTTGCAGGGGCCCACAACTGAGCCTTTGTACAGGATCCCCAGAAGGTAAACGCCACCTCTGGCTGGCCCTGTAGCTCCTCCTCAGATGCGGGAGTGCAGGTGTTTCACGCTTCTCTAGCCTAGGTTTCTAGGGGGAGACCTAGCATGCCGGGGAAGCCAAGCTGCCTCACCCAACAGGAGGCTTCACGTTCTCTTCTCCCCCATTATCAACGCTGCCAAACACTGACCGAAATTAGGAATATCTCAGTGCTGTTGTGATAGATCCAGTCTATCAATGGTGGAAGGAGAGACATGCTGGCATTAGCAGCGGGATGCCCCGCCAAGTGGCAACTCTCCTTCCAGAGCCCAGGCAAGTAGAGGAACCAGCGGCAGGGGGGTTACTGTTGGCTGGCAGTAAGGGACGGACAGTTTTTAAGTCATGTGGCAAGCTAGAACCATGACTGGTGACAGCTTATGTTTTAAAGAAAGAAAGGAAGTTGAATGCCCGGGCAGCAAGCCACTAAGGGAGCTTGCTCCAGTGAATATCTGTTTGTAAAAAAAATAAGTGGAACCAGCACTGCTTTCCATCCCTTATCAACCTGATAGCTGCTGCAGTTTTCGCACTTCTACCCTTGGCCCCTCTGTGCCTGTCTAGATGGTTACGCTTCTCAGGGAGGAGGCCTTGTCTCGAAAAGTGCCTAATGCACCATGGCTGCTCTTGTAACGGGACTACAAGCCACCTCGAGTGCAGCCCAGGGAGACTGCAGGCCCCACTGTGGCAACCTCCCACCCCAGGGTAGTGCGCAAAGGGTCTGGCTATAGCTCGTGGAGCCTGCCCTCTCTGCCTTGCCCAGCAGAGAAGAGTGCAGGCACACATGCAGGGAACTGCCTCTCTGCGTGGAGGTAGTGTGTGACAAATGAGATGTTTGTAACCACAGCTGTACAGCTTCCTTGGAAGGAGGAGTATAAACAGTTATTATTTATTCTCGTTACACTACCATTATGAGCCAGCAGTACTTCTCATTGGCAGCTCAGGCCTTTCCCAGAAATGCAGCCTTTTCATTCTGAGATAAAAGTAGAACTGGGAGCGCGTCATTCTCACTCTTAAAAGCAGACCAGAGATAATGGGAGACCTCGGAGTTCAATTCCCCCCAAATCAGAAGGCCTGCCTTTGTTTCCCAACTCGCACTCAAAAGAAGCTATCATGTGCACTTGAACGCATTTTAACGAATTTTCACCAGGTCACATGAGAGCACACTGGTTGCTTGTCTGTTTAGTCCTTGTTTGTGCATATGAATGAAGCTTTTACAGACGTAGCCACGTACAGCAGCAGTCCATTGGTGCAACTGTATTTGTGGGCACACGCGGGCATACAGAGAGATGCATTCATTCCCAACCAGAGTGTGGCAGCATGGTAAGCAGCACAGAAAGAGGCAGAGTGTGTTTCCATTGTTGTTCTTGTTTCTTTTTTTTTTTTTTTTTGCCAAGTAATGACAAATGATAGCAGATGCTGAAAGGGGGAGAGAACTGGAGTGAAACAGCCCCTTTTCCTACGGAGAGCCAGTGCGAGGCAAGGAGGTGGCACAAGTGCTTGTGGTAGAAGGCGTCAAGTCGTACACAAGCAAGATGTCATGGGGTGGAGGTACCCATGAGCAACTGGAATGATAAGGACCTTCAGTACGCAGCATATTGGATGAGTTGGCTGTGAACACCCCCCTACTTCTAGAAAACAGCCCAGCAGTGATCATCCTCTGCCATTGCAAGCAGATTATCTCAACTAGCGCGTGTCTCTGTAACACACAGCTGCATTTCTCTCCCATCTACTTGTCAGAATTGCCACAGTGGCATGTTAATGTACTACATTTTCCACTGAAAGCATTCAAATGGGATTTAGGGACTTGGGGAGAAAAATCTAGCAGGCTCCTAACAGAGATAGTAAGGCTGAACAGTGCACTGTAAATGAGTAATGAATCGTGTGCTTGAGCATGAAATACTTAGGTGAGCCTTTTAACAAAAACCAGTTCTCTAATTCAATGAGAGAGTGCCACACCTAGCTGCTGCCTGACACAATGCTGCCGTCTCTCCTTTCCTGGGATGCTTTAAAGGTAGCGTCCTAACCCTCCGGGTGCCGCGGCTGTATTCCGCCTTGGCAGAAGCGAAGGCAGCTTTGCTAAATTCAGTGGCATTGCCCCTACTTCTCCGACTGCACTTTGTGGACACTATCTGCAAGTGCCATAAAAATGAGGGCCATTACAAAATTCCAAGATCTTTTGCTTTAAAAAATCATAGAGATTTTACTAAATGTAAAAAGGAAATGCTTCTAAACGCTTGCGTGTTCCTGAACACCCTGAGACAAGCGCTTTTAAGAGTGTCAGTCAGGGACTGATTTTTCAAAGTTGATTGGCTCTGGTTAGGCACCTAATAAGAGCTGGCTTTCAGTACAGCCGAGCACCCCACTGATCCTGCTGTAGCACATAAGGCCTGGCCGGACTGCTTGAAAGGGCTCCACATGCTCCAGCCCTCAGCTGGAGAGGCTGAGCCCTTCTGAGAATCCTGATCTTCCACCCAGACTGGTTTTCTAGTAATATCCAGGAGAAAACTGAGTTTCTTCTTCTTGTTTACTCTCCAGCATAACTCTCTCAAAATATTTTTCTGCTCATTCTGGAAGCCCAGATTTCTATGCAGTAAACTCAGAGCAAAGGAATGTCCCGTGGCATGAGAAGCATTGGCAGGGACTGGTGTGCCAGCACTCCTGTTGGCCAAGTATGGCCGGTGCCCCACAGTTTCCAGCCTTAGCTTTCCCGGCGTGCCACTTGGGAACATGCGGTGCCTGTTCTAGAGATGGGAGGGGACCTGTGCAAGCTCCCTATGTGGACATGCTTAGATTGAAGGTGTTGTGCCCTGCTACCGTGGCTTGGAGCGCATGGGCAGGGTATGCTTGAGTATGCAACTTTAGCCCCAATTTATGAAACCAAAGAATAGGGATGCCCCTGAAGAACGTGATGCCAGACATCCTGTGCTTCAGGCAAACACCTGAAAGAAGACCTGAGCCTCATGCCATGACGAACAGATTTTGGCCTTGTCAGGCCTCTGGATTAAAAGATGGTCTGTAACTTTCTGCTGACAGCAGCCTGCCAGGATCCCCCAGATGCTTGGAGCTAAATAGTAAATACTTTTGGTCCCTGTGGCCACAGCAGTGAGGACAGTGAGGTACTCTTGCACAAGAAGGACCTAAGCCACATATAGCTCCCCCAACCAGCAACAGAAGACAACAGGAATCCAGTACAGCTGTCAAACGCCCAGCGTGTGTTCCTTGTAACTAGCACTGCTTGACAGGCGAGCGCCCACGTCCTGCACCAGCTGCAACTTGCAAGTGCGTTTCAAGTGCAGCCCACGTTGAGCACAAAGCTGGCCTCTCGGGGCCCACCTGCAAACTGTGCAAGAAGAGTGGCCAAGCACCATGTAAAGCCTGAGCAGAAGCTACCTTTACCATACCCCCAGGCTCACCTCTCCACCCCAACCCTCAAACCATCACTGTCCGAGTGACCCTCTGCCTTCCCTCTGTACCTGCCTTGCCCTGTCTAAACACTACCCGTAGATCAGCGATCCCACAAGCCCAACCACACAATCCTCCTCCTTTCCCAGCCCTGGAAAGTAAGAGGTGGCAAAACAGAGGCAGTGGGGGGAGACAGGCTGTTGCATAAGGCCTGTTCTCCCAGTCCTCCCTGAGAAAATGAAAATTTAGCTTTTGCTTGTGCAATTAGAGGCGACATCTTTGGGGCAGGCCAAGTTTGGTCTGGGTCTGTAAAGTGCCCAGCACAATGAGTCCTGATCTCGGGCTCCCCAGGGGCCAGCAGAATGCAAATAAGACATTGTAAGCTACAGCACAGTGGGTGAATTAGTTGATAAACCTGGTTTAGGTCAGAGCACTTGGCTGAGTGCCTTTATTCTTGCAAACGTGCCAGGGGATCTTTTAAATAACCACAAATCTCTCCCAAAAGGAAAGGAGCTGGTGTAGAGGCTTTATCTGCCGTTGCTCTCTGCACACACTGGAAATTGAGTATTAGGGACAGTGGGAGAAGCTGTATAGATTACGAGCTACAGAAGTGAATACTATCTACACTAGAAAGGGTCTGCAAAAAACTACATAAGTGTATCTGTACCAGTAAAGCCTTCTAGTGGAGGGACAGCTTATAATGGCAAGTTTTTATACTAGTTTCCTGACTTGAATAGGCTACCCTATAAGCTAGCCCAAAGAAGGGCTGTTTTCCGTTGTAACTGGAGATTCACTAGGCTACTGCCAGCAAAGCCACATCTGTTGTGGGGGTGATATTTTTGTTTTCCACACTCCTAACTGGCAAAGTTGGCAAAAATTTTAATTGGAGGCCAAGCTTAGGAGAAGCGTACAAGTGTTTGTTTTATCCTAAACACATTTAAGGGGATATAATGACCCTCTCTGATTTGCCTGTTGGTATTTAGGTAATTTTCTAAATGCAGTCTCTCCCTACTGATAAATAAGAACATAATTTTAATGGCCTTAACTTGAAGCAGCAGCATTAATGTCTGATTAATCCTATGACACACAGGTCATGGTTATTAAAATGAGAACTACAGATAATTATATTTAGAAAAGATTGGCATATCTTGTTGAGTGCGTGTTAGAATCATTGTTTTCAGTTTAACTATCTTTACATACAGTAAAAAAAAACTGGTGGTTTTTTTTTTTTCTTAAAGATTTCTGGATTTGTGATTCACCCATTTAGTGAGGAACACAAGTTATCTATGCCTTTATTATATTTGAAAACACATCAGTTTTTGTCAATGAGTTGCAATCCTTCAACTGAACAAAGCCTATACTGTTGCTGATTCATAAGAACAAACAAAAATGAGATTTTTAGGTGTTTTGTGAAGGCTGAAACATTTGTGCTTAAGGAGCTTGGGAGCTGAAAATCTATTTGGTTAGCTGAGATGGTTTTTTGTTTTGCTTTGTTTAGACGGTGTGCCAATTATTTCAGATGCCCTGTGTATGAAAAATGTAAAATAGTTTAGCTGTCTCAGGTCTAAATTTAATATCAATCATTGGCAATGGGTCACCCGACTTTATTCTATGATTTATTCAAATCTGCCATTGTTTAGACTAATTTTTTTTTCCATAAAAATGTTGGCATGTTTGTTTATGCAGGGAGTATAAAGTCCTAATTGAAATGGTACTAGAAACTGTTTAAAAAAGGAAAAAAAGCCTCTTATTATTGTTCACAAAGACGGCCAGTATTTTACAGCTTTAACATCTGTTTGAAGACCAGCATGTCAGGTCTAGTCTTTGCCTGACTCTGACTTCAGTAAAGGTGCACGGCTGAAATCCTGGCGGAAAGGGTTCTGATGGGTTAATGTTTTGTTTTAAACTAAGGTTTCTCAGTGTCTCAGGTTTGCACTTTGCAGCTGTAGGATGTGTTATTAAAAGGTCAATAATAGCTTCTTTTCTTGCAGTTACAGGGATCCATTAAGAGAAAACTGGAAGATGATAGCTCTCCTGCCTCCAGTGGCGTGCCTGATGTCATATTCCCAAGTGACAATAAGAGACTCTGCCTTGATGATGTAACTCTTTCCATGGGCCAAGGCACCAATCCCAATGTGCCATGTCCAGATATGCAGAACTCTCCATTCTCCACCAATCATGGTGCTCCTTCTCTAGGAGTGGCTGGTCATCCAGTGCTACTTGAAAACAATCACATGAATGGCAGTGGCATTGGTTCTCCATTTTCCGTACCACCCAACACCGAGATAGGTCAGAAAGGGTCAACAGGTGGACAAAATAATATCGTTCACTATGACGAGAAAGGAAGCAGCATGCAGTCTGTGGACCAGGAGCTGCAGGACCTGTTGGAAGAGCTGACAAAAATGCCTGATCCGTCTCCAAATGAGCTGGACCTTGAGAAGATCTTGGGAAGCAAAGCTGAGGAGCCGCTGAGCCTGAGTCACTCGCAGCCAAGCATAAGCACCACTCCAAAGCCCTCTCCCCAGACGTCTCACCTGGAGAACCATGTTACTAACAAAGACTTTTCTCCAGGTTGCAATCCAACCAGTGGAGGATCCCCCCAGATGAGGCCTTCATCCGCTGGGGCAAATTATCCTGTTCCTCCTCCGAATAAAGCGGCTGCATCGCCCATCTCTACGGCGGCACAGAATAAGAATCAGCCGCCGTCAATCCTCCCAGTACCCTTGTCCAACATGCCTGGCTCTAACTGGCATGCGCAACAACTAAAGCAGCTGGCAGCAAGCAAGCAAGTATCTACACCTAAGCCACAGGCTCCCAGCTGGCCAACCATGTCCCCTCCAGGACTTTCTCCACCCTACAGGCCAGGATCATCCCCTCACCATCAACCTTTCAGCCCTCAAAATGTCATGGTCTCTGGCATGACCTCTAATAGTTTACCAGGAAACAGCATTCAGAGTCCTCAAAACACTCTGCTTTCAAGCATGGCTTCCAATAGCAACCCATCTAGTGGACCCTCCCCTCAATATGGGGCTGAGAAGCTCTCCAGCCCAGCTCTTAATCAGCAGCCTTTCAGCCCTCAGAGCTCCATGCTGCCTGGCATGACTTCCACCAGCATCCCTGCCAACAATATTAAGAGTCCACCGAACAACTTGGTCTCTAGCATGG
This sequence comes from Crocodylus porosus, assembly GCF_001723895.1. Lineage (NCBI taxonomy): Eukaryota > Metazoa > Chordata > Crocodylia > Crocodylidae > Crocodylus > Crocodylus porosus. The sequence goes on along the minus strand of NW_017728924.1, from coordinate 5,003,521 downwards.
CCTCCACGAGCACGGGACCCTCCCCACCATACAGGCCAGAAAAATTGTCAAGCCCGGCTCTCCACCAGCAACCCTTCAGTCCTCAGAGCACGTTAATCCCCAACATCACACCCCCTAGCAATTCCCCCAGCATGCAGAACCCGCTTTTCAAATCGATGACGACCAGCCAGACCAAAAACATGAACCTCATTATGCAGCAGCCATCCAATGGCTTGCAGCCGGGACTGGTGAGTGAGAATCCGGTCAGCCAAGACCAATTTTCTTTCAATAACACCAAACCACTGTCTCATTTTACATCTGAGTCAACGGCTCAAAAGATGCCCCCCATGACTGCAGGGCAGGGGCAGCAGTCCCTCATACATTATCTCCAGCAACAGCAGCAGCAAGCTCCAACCACGCAGCAGGCTCTGCAGCAGGCAAGCAACTCGCAGTTTATCCAGCAGCAGCTTCGACAGCTCATGCAGCCACCTCGCTTGCAGAGACCAATGCAGCCTACGCTGCCATCTCAACCCAGACAGGTGAGACCCCTCTATATTACAGGGTTATAGGAAAATGCTGATTGTGGTTTGTTTGCCTCACTTTAGCATTTCATCTATAGTGCCCCTAAGTCTTTTGGGTACAGGCATAGATAACTTGATAACAGCATCCTGGGGTCCTTCAGAGTAATTCTGATTTATTTTTGCAACTAAAATGCAATGCCATTCCATCACATGCCTCCCCAGTTGTTTCCTCTCACTGTGCGGATAACTTCACACTATTACACAAGGAGTGTCTCAAGCCACACAAATTGGTTCTTTTTAAGCATAGCCTTTTAGCTTATTTTGTTAGCAGCCGAGATGTGTTCCCTTGACGGATTTTCCATTATCTGTCATTGCCATTTATTTTTTTTAAATGGGTATTTTTTTAATATGCAGAACCGAGTCCAGCTCCATGTTATACCTCTGAAGCCAGGTAGAAACAGGAGGGATGAAAATACAGCCAGAGTATGTTCAGCAGATCAGATGAAGCATAATTTGACTAGCAAAAAGGCAGTCTTGAAATCCCTTTTGCCAGCACTCACCAGAAGTGACCTGCATTGGCTGTGTGCCATGCCCTGCCTTGGACTCATGCATGTGGCTAAACCCGGGAACACGGCTAGTGTGGGAGGAATGCCATTTGGTCCCTTGAATAACTCCCACTGGGAGATAGGAGGAGTTGCATCTACTGCCATTCTGCTGCAGAGAGATTCATTGGGACAACAGGCCCTTAAAGGGAGAACTTAAGGGGTGGCATTTGTTGTACAGACTTGGGAGTGAGGGAGAAACACCTATATCTTAGGTGCTGGAAAACCTTTCAAAACAGAGATTAAAAATCAACCTCTCAGCCCCAGCAAAATGCATTGCTAGCCAGAAGCAAAACTCTGGCAGTAGAATCTGCATGGCGACTGCGTTGTGCACACGTGATTCTTGCCACTAAGTGGCATGGAGTCCCATCATGTCACCACTGGTTAGCATCTTTAATGCCTGTAAAAGGCTACTATCTATGGTTTTCTTGGGCTGTCCTTGGATGATTGGGAAATAAAGGACAGAATCCTGGACTTCTTCATTCTTCTTTGCTGTAGAGTGGTCAGCTTTTTAAAGTGCCAGCTCCCACACTCTGGTTTCTTAGCTACAGCAGCCTGTTCCTTTGCTAAGAATAAGAAAAAGGTAAATGTTGGTATATGTCAGCTTCTTAATGGTAACTGCCTCTGGCTTATTTCCAGGGTGTCATTTCAGGGGTGACCCACCTTTCTTTCCAAATGACCTGTGCTCAATAGTCTCTTATTATGAGGCAGCTACTTAAAAATTGGCTGGTAGGGAAGGCTGCACCTCACTGCTGCATAGCTGGCTGTAGACATGTGGGCACAGAGCACTTGAGGGGTTGATTAGGGACTGCAAGGCCCTGAGTCTGCAAAGCACTTAAGCATGTGCCTAACGTTCAAGCATTGTCTTTAGTGAGATTAGTCCTAGGTTGCATTGCTGTCTAACTGGTGCATCTTTTCCCTGCGCCCCTTTCCCGTGACGGGGTGGAGTTGTCCCACCCTTGTTGGATTGCTGAGATCCACTCTGCAGAGTCTCTTTCACGGATGGAAACAGCTCCCCTTTGGGGAACTTTCCGTCTGCCTGGCCTATGCTGTATCTCTGGCCTTTGCCTCCAGCCAGAGAGAGGGTGTAATGTGGGGACTATCGGTAAAGATCAAGGAGAGTCGAAGCAGTAATTACCAGTGATGAGCAAGTATTTCAGTTTCAGACCACTTAGGTAAGCGCACAGAGCCTCACTGATTTTACAAGCTAAAACTTATTACATTAATTATACAGTAAATGACACTGCTGCTCCAGATTTTATAGCCTGTTAAGCTGCCTATGAGAGATGGCGAGTGCTCGGCATCAGAACATGTATCAAAGTTTCATAACATTACCACAGTTTCTTACGGAAAAAGCAGATCATCCTTTTTTCCAGGAAAAAAATGATAACCGGTGCAAAATTATAAGAAAGCTTTGGAAAATGTTCTAGATACAGGAAGCTTCAGGCTTCAAGAATATTTACTGCATTTCTTGGAATGTTATATTCAGTCTGATTTGCTAACAACTGGTTGCACCGTTGGGTCGAAAGGCACGGCGGTTGAGATGTTACACCTCATCTCGCTTGTACCAGCTTCAGTCCTGCATAACCTGGGGACGTTTTTGACTTAAGGAGCGGAACTGGGAGTAGAATCGGGGTCTTTTATATTTCATGCCTGTTCCTACTCCATCAAGGCTCACAGCGAATCAGACTTTTCAAACAGCTTTAGATTATTTCAAAAGTTAGAGTCAGAAATGTAGGGTCCAGGGGTGACAACTTCTGCTTCTTGAAAACTTGTAACTGTTGAGGGAAGACTCCATTTTTATCCCTGCTCACAAGGAAGTTCACACTGTACCAGGGACATTGTTTGGTTTTTAAAAGTCATCCACTTTCTGCATGTATGTGCGTGTTTGTAAATGTGACTGAAATCTCTAAGAAGACCCAGCGCTCTCCGCTTCGGAGTGAGAGGTGCAGCTTTGTGGAGGAGAAGAATGTGGACGGTGTCCAGTTGGAGGGTGAACAATAAAGCATGAAATCTGATCCTTGTAGCAGGCAGAGCGACATGGGGAAGGGAGCAGCTGCTGTGACACAAACCCAGAGAGCGAGTCTTTTCTGTTGCTGTTTTAGCGCATGCTGAAAAGACAGCTCTGCATTCCCAAGGCGGAGTAACCCGCCCATCTTGTACCATGTCAAAGGTTTTTGTATTAAACATTATATTTTTGCAGTTTAGTCCAGTCTCTTTCCAGAATCCCATATCGCCTGGAAAATTGGTAAATCTGATAATGTCTAATCTTTGCACATCTGAAGCGCTGTGTCTTTTATTGTAGAGCATTGACAGATATTGATTTAGCCACTGACCGTTTGCATTGTGTGATATTGTAAAGCTGGGCACTGCTAGCCTTAGTCTGTGCCTGCTATCAAGTTTTCATTCGGCTCATTTCATACTTAAAACTCGCGGAGTGAAATGATGCAAGAAGGTCTGGATTCTAACAGCCACAATAACAGGACGGGCCGTAGATGCCAAAGAATCAAAAGGGGTCTCCAAAAGTATGCAGTGTGCCACAGATGCATTTTTTGGCTGCCTGTCTTCCTGGCGTCAGCATATGGAAAGCTGGGCACACGAGAGATTTGCCCAGGCAGACCACATGGTTTGCATGCATAAATGCAGTTTGGATGTGCAAATCTGGAGTTCTGTCCAATCAAAACTCCACAGCCTGTTGGTTACACTGTTAACATGTGACTATTTCAGGGAAGTTGCCTTGGATTCCTGTCAGTGGGAGAAGAGCTGGGTCCTTGAAGTGGAACCTAAGGTCTCCAAAAGATGAGAGATGGGACAAGAGAGCCTGTAGTTATAGCGGTTGAATTCCAGTTGTGATGAAACGAGTGGATTGGGGCGCTTCCAGGCTTTGAAAAGGAAAATGTGACTTGTGTAATCTGGTGGGGGAGTATCATTTGGATTGTGTAAATATGATTAAGAGCAAAAGACCGATTTGCAGCTTGTTTGGTGGAGGGCATAAATAATACATTGCTATCTTTTGGGTGTGATGCGCTCCACATTTCTGTGCACCACTTGTCTCCAGCGACCGGGCCGGCTATACTTAGAGCTCTGCACATTCCTGTTGACACCCGGCACTGAGTTGTGCAGAGAGCAGTCAACAAAAGGTATTTTGGCCTCGGCTCTGTTGCCGAAAGTCGTAGGAGGGGAAGACTAGAGAGGGGCAGAACTAGAGGGACAGTGATATTATTAATAGGCTGTATGTTGCTATTGAGCAGTACATGGTGAATGGCAGGATAGTGAAGAGGATGCTAAAGAATGAAAAAACACACTGACAAAGGGACTTGACAGTGTTTCTTTAACTGTGGTGAAAGCTAGTAATACTGTATCTGAGTTGGCAGAGTAAATTAGAGGTTGCATAGAAAAACCAAAACCCAAGCTAGAGTTTTATATTTTTTTCTTTGTACATTTAAACTATTTTTTTTCTTGTTGTTTCTGAATACGAGTGCTCTACATCTAGAAAGAAATCTGAAGGAGAATTTGGTAATCATAAGTGCAAACTGACCCTTGTGCCCAGTTAAATACCATAATGTGATGCAGGCTATGGCTATTATCTATGTGGATGTAAACACGTTAATACTATGTGCCTAGTTCTTCATTGCCTTGAAACATGTGAAATCATTTGCAGTGGCGGAAAGTCAGAGCACAGCGGGTGTAAAATGATACTATTCTGGCATGGTAACATTTTATACTCATCTGCTGTGATAGAAATGGATAACTAATTCTGAGAGGCGGTGGAGAGTGGGGGGAATTGAAGCTAAGCAGACCCAATCCTGTTGTGACTTCAGGGGAAAGCACAGGGTTTTAAGCAGGATTTCCTGGGCGTTATGTGAAAACTTGCCTGACTTAGAGAATACATCTATTTTCGTGCATTAATAATCTCCTGTTTATTAGATCAAAAATTCTGGCCAGATTTTATTGGTTACTTCTGTCTACTTTTTTCTTTTAAAGTCTCAGACTTATCTTCAGTGGCACTTTGCAAGAGGCTTGGTATTCTCCTTATCCCTTCTCTATTTTTCTTTTTTTTTTTTTTCATGGGGGGGAGGGAAGGAGGGACTGTTGTTAGAAAAGTTTGTAAAATATTGCTCTTTTACTAACACCGCGCAGAAGAAAAACAGATTTGATTTCAAAGGGTAGTGCTAGCACAATGCCAGAGCTGAGGCCTTCGAGGGAGTGGAGAGCTTTTGAAGGCAAAGCAACAAGCCCTTCAGCTAATTAAGTGCCTTTGAATAGGCGAATAAAGAATGCCGGTGATGAATCAGGATTACAGAAAGCAATAAGTCTGAACCTGGAGTTTGACCTCTCCACAGATGTGAAAACATCTTCTTGACTGGTCATTTCTGCTTTTATATTTATTTGTGCAATTGAAACTGTTTTTCTCCAAGATGCAGAGATTTCCCCCCCTTCTTTCAACAGAGTCTCAAAGGAGCTGGCACGAAAGTGTTATAGAGCAGTCATTGTCTCTGCCCCCCCTTCCGCCCCCCCCAGTAAATAACGTTTAAATATGTTTTAGAAGCAGGAGTTAATGCTGAAAAAGCTCTGGTGAGTTTGGTCACATCATAACCTCAAAACGCAGGCTTTAACTATTAAATTACAGAGGAGACTTCTAATTCATAGCTGACTTTTTGACATTAGTACGGTATTTTCCTTGATTTGTTTCTTCTACCCTCTGATTCTGGATCTGAATGTATAACCCCCTGGTATAATGGATCTCTGTGATTTAAATCTCAGCCTTTGAGCTTCTTCAGCCCGTATTTTGGGATGTGTTAAGAAGGTATTGAGGTTTCCAGTAGCTCTGCTCTATGCATGTATCAGATCTTCTAGTTCAGCCATCTTTATGTTCTGCTAAAAGCGAGTTTGTAGAGCTGGAGATATCTAAAAGCTCTTCATAGTGCATCAACCTCAGAGGAATAATTGGCAGGGAAGTAGTAATAACCCACCTCCTGTTGTAAATTGACTTGAGCCGTTGGTATTTCATTTACAATCCCCATCCCTGCCATCACCACCCTTATGTCTTCAGAGCGTTGCAAGGATGCTGTGTCAGAGGTGAAACACTTTCCCTAGTCCATCATGCTTTCACTGCCTTAAATTTATTCTTAACAAGATGGAAACAGTCCAGGCCAACAGTTCAGCTCTTACGATACAAGCAACCCCACAGAAATAAACTAGCATATTCACTCATGCTGCAGGACTAAAAATCTATCCGGGAAGAAAATGCAAGGCCAGAAATTGGTTTTAAAGAACAGGGTACAGACAAGAAGGTGATGTATGCATATTCATACACACTGATTAAAATGCTTGGTGGAGATGAAAGGGAAGGCAAGAGAAGGCACGTTTATGTACCAAAACCCCCCCAGATAAGCCTGGAATTTCAGCCTGACGCTCTTCCTTTAATTAACTTCCTGGTCCCTAGGAACAGCAGCACATCATGGGACACGCTGCAAGTGGCCCTAGACCTCAGGGACAGTGAGCCACCACCTCACGCTCTCTGCCTTAATTCTGAAAAAAATCTTGTTTTTGTGGTTTTTAAGTGTGTCCCTGTGTTGCTTTAAGTAACAGACGCTTGTTTCCTTTTTTCTTTAATAGTAGTAGAAAAGAAGAAAAGCCTGCGCCACAAATGTATCAGGGAAGTCATACGATTGTGCTGAGGAGCGTGTGTCTGACTTAGCGTGAGACCACCCTGTCCACCGTTCCCTCACACTGGGCAGTAGCCGGCTGTACAGCTTTACTGGGGCTGCCCCTCCAGTAAGGAAATACCCAAAGGGAGTCAGGGAATCAGAATTTGGCCCGTGGTGCATTTGAAAAAGATCTTGCCAAAAAATCCTCTACACCTGGCAGCACAGCCTCCCTCCCAGCCGCCCCATGGAGGTCGATTGCCACAGGCTCGAGTAAAGTTATCCTGATTTGCCTGATCAGGCCCTAACTACCAGCTAGGATTTCAAAAATTAACCCCCTTGATTTTCATTGGCACAAAAAGCATTCAGAGGGCTGAACAAAAGTCTTCTCTGGTTGGGGTTCCCCCTCCCTGCCCTGGGTCTTTGCAGGCTAAGAAACTATAAACGCTGAGGATTTTGAGTTGTCAGTGGCAACAATGGGAGGGCTTTCCCCTTATGAAGTCACAGTTTGCCTGAGCATCATTTTTATACAAGAATACTAAAAACAGCGATTTAGTTGAGCGACCCAGCTTGTATCCCCGTATAGAAGGCCATGGAGCCGTAGCACTTTCTTGGCTTGGGAACTGCAGAATATATTCCTGAATGATGGCAAGTGAATATTTTCCAAGGGCCCTGTTTTGGGTGCTTTTGTCACTGAAAACTTCTTTTGACTTCCACATATCTTGCTCCTGTTTTGGCCGCATTTGTAGAAAGTGTTTCTCTCCAAGGAGTTTTAGCAGCCAAACTTGGGACCTAACTTGACTTGACATTAACAAAGCAGCAGCTAACACTCGCATCATAAAAATCGTTTGTCAAGATGTTTTGAAGACTTGATTTGTATCTCATGTCTCTGGTCTTACCATCGTACAGTATTCAAAAACTTTGTGTGTATTTTACAAGGCAGAAATCATTCGAGTTAAGGGTAAAAAACCAATGCAACAGTAAAGGGAAGAATCCTTTTAATTGCCGTCAGACATTAATCGAGCAATTATTCAACAGTTTGGAGGCTCGGGGAAATACAGTTGGCTACTTTATCCTTGTGGGTAGGCTACTTCTGTAGTTCTCTGCCTGAGCAAAGTAGCACGCAAAAAATAAAAATGCAAACATGTTGTGTTTCAAGTGCAGTACCTAGAAATAACTTTCCTGGTAAAATGAACTCAGTGTCTTTTCTTTTTCTCTGGGCATTTTGGAGAAATTTCACTGTGTGGGTGGGGGAAAACAAAGACGTGGCTGTAAACAGGAACTGATATTGTCTCTGGGCCTGAATGGAGAGAGAAACTGAACTAGTTTCATTGGTTCTCTCATGCATCTGTGAGTCTGGAAACACTGGGATGATTCACAGTTTTCTGATTAATACAGGAGCAAGCAAAATGGTGCAAATTAACTGCCATTATGGATCTGCTCTGTATGGCAAATATGCTTCTAGAACAAATGGTGTTGCATGAAGACAGCTTAGAGAAGAAGGTAATGGTCTTAAAAACAAATTAGGAGCAGTCCCTTCAAAGCTGTTAACATTAAGGGTTGAAAGTGAAACGCTGTTACAAGCGGTCTTCAAAAACTAGTCCCATTTAAGTAGCATATCAGCCTGCTCCTTTTGACTTTGCAGTGTTTCTGTATTAAGCGCTTAGGGCTGTTTCAAGTATCACTCAGTAATCATTGGTAGAAAGTCAGTGGGAATGTAGCTGTCTCTTAAGGCTTTGAAGGCTAATCACTCCGTTACATGCACGTTCTGAAGTCTAATTTTTTTATGCTGGATTTAGAGAGAATGTTATAATTTCATGATGTCATTCTCAGAAACCCTTCTGGTTGTTGGGGGTAAAAGTCAGCCTTGACCTACCATTTAAGCCCCCAATAAAAAGAGGTAGAAAATGAATCTCTTCAGCATAAGCAGTATTATCCATATAAACTCATCATCACAGGCTGCATCTACATGTGAATTTTACTGCGGAGTAGACTAATTGGCTTCAGAATAAAGTGTCACCTTCTACATGTGCCACAGTATTAGGCCTCAGTAAACTAATTAACACCACTGTAAGATAGCACTTTCAGGGACAGTGCTATCTTATGGTGGAGTAATTAACTGCGATTAAATACAGGTGTAGATGCTGCCCATGGGTGTAAACTGTGCCCAGTCAGCAGGGGGCCAGACACCTGCCTGCTGCCTAGCCACGCAGCTCCGCACTTTTGGCACTCATGCCCCAGCCAGCTCCTCCATTACCCAGCGCTGCTGCCCAGGACAGAGCAGGGCAGGAGCAGCCCTGATGTAAACTGCTCTTCCCCAGGTCAAATTGCTGCTATCCCAGGCACAGGTGTAGATGTGCCTGAGAGTAGTTTACTCCATCTCAAACTGCTCCAGCATTTATTGCTTTGAATTAATTGCATGTGTATATTCATGCACTGTGTAACATTTCTGCTGCAATGTTACCAAAGATGAAAGTGAGATCCCCAAAGCCAGGGTGGTCCAAACCTGAACATAAGGCAAGGTGACGCGCACCTATGAGGAATACTGTTATTATATTCCCTCGGAAGACCAGGACAAGAGTGGGAGTTCATGTTGCAGACAGCTCTGTGCAGACATCCCACCTGGATAATTTAGTCAGAGGCCCTAGTCCTGAAAGAGTAGTGCACTTGCTAAACTCTACACTTTGAGGGTCATCCTTCTTGTATGTGTGAGGTTAACCCCATACGCAAGTCTCTGGGATCAAGGCCTACTCTGATAGGACAGGTAAACATGGGGGAAAGAGGTTGGCATAGGAGCAGGGAGAGAGCTGGGAAATGGCACGTGGTTCTTTTTGACAGAGAACTTGGACGTTGCAGGGGACTGCAGCTCCAACTCACGCTGGAATTAACTGCCCTTGTTCCACACCAATTTAATAGCTGCGATCTTTGGGTTTCCTCAACGTGGAGCACATTCACATCATTGTCTGTTACACTGGTTACTTGATCTCCATTGGGGCATGGTTTTTATGGGAGATCAGGAATAGCAGAAGCAAAACCTGCCCCTTGCAAAGAAATAAACAAAAAACCTAAACCATCTGCTATTCCGTGCACAGCGGTGACGAGAAGAAACCCGTAGAAGGCTCTTTTTGGACTTTCAGCCTTCTAATGTTGATCTTTTCCTTCCCTTTCCAGAGAGATTAGGACATATATCCTGGGACAACTCTAATATTCCCAACACAAACAAGTTAATTTCAATTGGTACTTAAAGACGGGGGCCTGCTGGAAGTCTCCCCTTGGATACCGAATGCGTTTCACTCTCGTATTTCCTCTCGAGCAGCTCTCGAGCATTATTAAGCACGTGCTCTTGCTCTGTCTGGATTGGAGTGTAATTTACAAGCCACTTATATTTGGATAGGCTCTCTTCCCTCTGTCATTGCTGAAAGGGGTTGTTTAAACAAGGAATGATCTTAAATCTGTTCTTTTTATTTTCCACACCCCTTTTTCTGCTCCGTTCTTTGTTAAATCAGCACATGCCCCTTTTGAAACTGCTCCCTTTTGTTTTCTATATGGAAACGTGGGGTTTTTTAACAGAATAAGTGCATAACGAGGATGAGTTACTTTTTTTTGTTTGGGTCTGTTTTCCCAAGAGATGTCCCGTGACTTCCTCTGTTACTCCATTAATCGCTGTAGCTCAAAATTAATTCTGATCAAAGAAGCAGAATGAGGTTGAAAAGTGCAGATTCTGGCAATTGACTGTTTAGATTCCCTGCTGAGCTCATTCTGATCTGGATTTAAGCTGTTCCTGCTGTATTTTTCCTTCTCCACTTACTGGCAAAAGAACATTTTCCAGCCCCACACTCACCAGGGGCAATGCTGAATGCAGAGCAGTAACCATGGGCTGACCAAGCATCCAGGCTGCTTCAGAGGAGATTGGGAATGACAACATTTCTCCAGGATCTACAGTTCTGCTAGAATATTAGGAGGCGGTGTTGTTACCTGTGTCGGTTTGAGAGGTGTGTCTGCATGGATCTCATTTATTCCATTATGGAAGATGTACAAACCTAAGAGCAAAACTGTGGCTTAGGAGAACCTGGAGTAAATAATGACATTTCTGTGTTGTTTTTTGGGAGTTTGTTGTTTGTAACGTAAGAACTGTGCTTTTTTCCCCCCCCTTTTTGCATCTATACCTGAATTATTACAGCTCCTCCAAGTGGGAAGGAAATTGTTTTAATGTACTTAGGGAAGAAAATTGTAAACCCCTTGAAATCTCTGGTGAAAGCTTTACAGTAAAATGACTCAGTTTAAAGATGCAATTGGTTTTAATGTCTGCTTCAAGCTAAAGTCCCAGCACTGTGAAATGTTCTTGGATTTCTGAAGCAATTTAAAAATCTCAGAGTTTAGTAACAATACCTGCTGTTGGGAAGTAGTGCTGTGTGTGTTCTCTCAATTGCATCCATTCTGGATTTTAGGCTCTCTCTCAAAGAAGAAATGCCAAGTCTATATACCCGGGTTTCCTTTTGCACGTTTGTTCCTGATCTTGCAGACTTCACGAACCCAAACTCCATGTTAACGTCGGTGGGAATTCTGAATTCTCGACAAATAGTGTGGGGCTTTGGTGTTGTGATTATTTATTATTATACAGCCCTCCAAAATGTGTTGGGCAGTTCACAACTCTAGATGGATACATCCTGAACTCCAAATGGGGACGCTGATAGCATTGAAGTGAACAGTTGCAGCTGAAATGTGAATGGCGTTCCATTTTCCGATGATATTATTTATTTACAGATTTAAGAGCACTTAAGATTAGCAGAAACAGAAAGTGATACGGCATCGCGGTGTACTGACTAAAGGTCTGAAAATTTGTGAGTAGAGCCAGATAAAGTTTTTTCTCTCAAATATTTGTTAAGGAAAAATGTGTTTCCATTATTAATCCTAAATTCTCTATAATCTATTTGAAACTGAATTTTCCATTTTGGGGGTTTTTTTTAATGACAGTCTTGGCATTTTTTTTAAATCTAAATTTAGTTTTTGTCAAATGTTTTGCATGGGAATGGGGGGAATCCATTTCGCAACCCGCTCAGCCTGGTGGCTTCATTTGTGATATGCAGCCAAAGGGCCCAGTGACTTAATTTAAAAATGACCTGTGTCCGGAACGAGAGTCCCTGGATGAAACAAAGTCTGTAGGTGATCTCAATGGGTTAAGCGTGCGCATACCACCTTTGTGCCGGTGTGCAAAACTTGCAGCTTTCATTTGCTGGAATCTCCCCAGATTTTGCACACATTTTTAAATTCACAAATATTTATGGACAGTGACTAAACTTGCAGTGTGATTTCTTGTCTTGTTTAATTAAAAGTGTGAACTTTGTGGAGGCTTCTGAAACAACAGCGGTGTGCACATGCCATTGTAAAGAAGATCTTGCCTCTGAAGTACAAATCTTTGGTATCTCTCTCTCAAGGGAAAACGTTCGAGGGAATTAAACCACTGCTGTCTAAGTTACTGTGAGGTTATTTTGTACCGTCTTCTCTTGACACAGCCTGCTTTTTTCCTTCTAATTGGGAGTAGGCATTTAAAAAACTGAATCTGACCAGTACACTAAAAGTTTCCAAGCTGGACTTTCTTTGCCTGCGGTCCACGTTCTCAAGTAATATGGGAATGAGAATCTCCCGGCACGGCTGTGAGGAGCCCCTTTGTGCCACAGCTGTAACAAAGTAATTCACTGTATTAGGCCCACGAAGAATCAGGTGACCTATAAATACCCTGCATGTGTTTCTAACCCCGTTAAACTGCATCCTCTTGTAGCACCGTTCTTCCACACCTTTTATATAGAGAAAACATCTGGGGAAACTCCTGCACATGTTGTAAATATTACAGCCGTCAATACGTTACATTTTTAACAGTAGCTTGCAATTGGGAGGATGGGAAGGAAATGAGCAGAAAACATCCCATTATATCTCTCTCTCAAATCTTGCTTGTGAAAGATACAGTTACCATAATAATGATCAGTCACTAATTGATTCATCGTGGTTCCAGACAAGTGCTGAACAGAGGAGCCAGGCAGGCCATTTTCTTGTTCCAACTCCTCTTCGGGTTGTTTGCTGAGGAAGGGCAGGAGAGGGTTATAAAGCTGCTGCCACTACATCCAGTGTGTGTTTTTCTCAGAAGAGAAGAGACACTGTGAGCCAAAAGCTCTTTCCTTTGGAAATCATGGCTGGGAAGGGCCCCTTTGGCTTGCAAGACGAAGTGGGCAGTCAGACAGACCCTTTCCTGAATCCTAGGCAGGCACCAGACAGCTGAAGGAAGAGAGGCACCAGGCTGAATTAGATTGACTGACTGCCTTGGACAGTGAGGCAGTCGGCCTTAATTGGTTTGCAGCTGTTCATTTTTTTTTTTTTTCCCTTCTCCCCTCCCCCGCCCCATTTCTCTTTCCCCTTCTCCCATCTGACCACCCAGGCCCACCACCCCTCTAGCAAGAGAGGAAATCTTGCCAAGTTGGGGAAGAAGCATCTAAACTAGCTTTACTAATTTTTAGCAGCTTTTAAATCCTGAAGAGCAGCAGCAAATTGGGAGGGAATGGAGAAGCATTTAAAAAAAAAAAAAAAAAAAGGAAAAAGAAAAACTAAACCTAGTACTTTTAGGTGCTTATTCTTGGTGGGGGATGTGCACGTGATTGTCCATCACTTGCTATAACCTGTAGGCAAGACTCTCCACAGTGCCTGGTGGCTGAGGCTGCTTGGGCACGGCCTTCGAGAAGGACCTTTCCTGGAAGCCTCCGCTTCGAAGGTACTGAGATAGACCCGTCTCCCAAGAAGCAGCATGTGTCAAGGGTCTCAAGTTGGGCACCTAAAATGGGGTCAAAATGTGTAGGTTGTGTACACTAGACTGGGCGCAAAGCATGGGAGTTCAACTCGTCTGTGTAGTTTAGTTCACTATCTGTAGGGTTGCTTTCTCCAAGCTGCTTTGACTATGGGGTTCTGATCTTCTCCCAGTAGAAATGGGCAGGCGTTGCTGTCCTCCTGTTCTCTCTGTCCTATTGCTTGCTCTCACTTCTCGCTATCTCTGATTCTTCTGTGTTCCCAGAGGACTAAGAGTCACCCTTGGGGAAATTCCTGATTTTAATGTGATGCTCCTTCCCAGCGACCTTGAAGGTTGGAAGCCAAATTTTCTTTGGGAGGATCATCATTGCAGCAGCTTCCTCAGGAGGAGGAGATGAATAGCAATCTCCAACCCTTCTGGATCCACTTTCCTTCACTGTTGTTGGTCCCTGGGCAGCCACAAGGCTTCTAATGGTATCCTGTGAATTGGAGTCGGAGACAGCCAAGCCAGAAGAGCTCCTGGGCCCATCACAGAAGCTGACCCTGTGAGAAGAACAGTTTGATCTGCACCATAGGAAATTATTAGTACTGCTTTCAGGAAAGATTTCATCCCCAGGGCCCTATGACTTTCTCCTGTGAAATAGGCCTAGTTCAGCTCCAAATTTTGATATTTCTGACTCGGGTTTTATTCAGGAGCTTATTTGCTGGATGCTCTAGCTTAAATCAGCCTAAAATGTTCTTGGTGTAATCAAGTGCTCCCTGACCCCCTAGCAGACTTTGAGGGTCACTCCTCAGGTGCGCAGTACGGGTTTACATACGTCTGCAGGATCAAGCCATCAAGGTCCGATTAGGCAACCCGTAAAAATAGTGTCTCTCATCACACCAGTCATGCCTGAACCTGTTGCCTGCACAAGGAACCAGCTTCTGTTGCTGTAGTTTCATCTGCGTTTGCTTGTAAGGATCTGCACAGTGCCCTAGTGATGGAGCTCCAGTTATCCTCCTAGGAGGATGAGTGCTGCATTTCAGAGGGCCATAGCTCTGCCGGTATCCATACAGCAGCTTGCCGTTCTGGCCCTGTTCACCTCCACCACCAATGCCAAGCTAACCCAGTTTTGCAGCTGGTACCCAGTGCCAGAGGCAGCCTTTGTGGATGTCTCTAATTCCTGGACTTGTGGAATCCAGTGTCTGTTTTTCCTACTGTTCTACTGATTCTTATGGTCTTCATTGCCAGAGGTAGAGCACGAGATGAGGTTAGAAGCCAAGCCACGTATACTCCTGGGGTACAGCCAGTTGAGCCTTGTCCCCTCTCACTCTAACCAGCTATCAGTTTGTCTTCTCAGCTTGTTACACTGATGTCCCCCAAGTGGCTAGTGAGTAACCCCAAGTGTCACCTGCGTGTCCTCCTCCAGGTCACTTGGCCTTCGGTGCCTTGGAGTCGGCACTAGGAAGTAAGGCTACATCAGTAGAGTAAGACCATTGTGCAGTGTATATATTCCCATGCAGCTTTGAAGCAAGCAGGATCTAAAGGCATGATAATCTGTTTGGGTAAGACATACTTGCTGAGAGCTTATTTTTATAACGTCTGTTTTAGCAGAAGCCAGAACTTGAAGTGGGCACCAACACAAGATTTCAGCACAGTTCTCTTATTCCACAGCCATGCAGCAGGCCTAGGCGGTTTGAGGAACAAGGGGGTCCAGCAGCTGTAGGCTGTGAGGGTCAGGAGGATTTGGGTCTGGAAGGACACTGATTGAGAAGGAAGGGACAGTGCTGTATTGGCAACTTCGTAACTTTTTTTTTTTAATCTATTCGGCTTGCAGCCTCTGAGAGCTCTGGCAGAGAGAAAGAGGAATCAAAACCTGCTCCATGAGCTGCAATGCCTCTGCACCTCCTTGCTGGGACCGGAAATCCATTGTGGCGTCCTGATTAGTGCTACTGAAATCAGAAACCTCTCTTTAGGCAGATAAGGATCTTGTGAATGAAAATTGAACCTGTTCATCCTGAATTTTCACAGGGCTGGGTTATATAACCACAGGCCAGATCCAGGGCCAATCCCCTCTGTGTCACCTCGTGAAAAAGTGAGCCGTTCTCCCCCACTACAGTTTCTCCCCAAACCACTGAGCTTTCCCTCTGCCAGCTCCTTTGGGGAGGCAGCCGCTTGGGGCCAAGGGCCGTTCAGGGCAGGGCACTCGCTGTTTGGGGTGGTCCAGGCCCTCTGCCTCCCTGCTGCCGTCTCCAGCCCCTGGCTGTCTAAAGGTTGCACAGGGGACCCACATTTCATGCTTCTTCACATGCCAGTCTCCAGCCTAACTCGAAGGAACTCCAGTGGGGCCATCCATGAGCATCTCAAATCCCATAATAGTCCCCTTAATGACTAGGTGAAGTAGGCTGTGTTTTGTCCTATTTTAATAACAAGTTCCTGGTTGAAAATAACCCTACAATTAAAACAAAACGCCTAATGATTTAGGGTTTGAAACTGCAGCTCTCAGAGCCTTCCTAAGCTCAGGAGGCACAAGACTGGCTCCTCCTCTGGTGATTTTATAATTGCTCTACAGAAGGGCCCTGGATGCACCCGTCCTTCTGGCACCGGGAAGCCGAGAGCACAGAGAGCAGCCTGGGGCAGAGCTCTGACTTCAGGGGCACAGAATTAGTGTGTTTGGCTACCTCCAAGTATTGACCTTTGGGGCTTAAAGCCATATGAACCAACAGTAGGGACTGCTTTATTTTAGGACCCATTAACTCCTTCAGAGACTTCCCAGCACCTGTTCATAAAAGCAGCCCCAGTGTGTGGCTTGGTAGCTGTGTTCCTTCTGGCAGCTCTGCCCTGACGGTGCATTTAGAAATGCCTGCATGCCCAGGCAGTCTGTGCCTTGGTGTTGCAGATCAAGCCAACTCATCCTTTGGATGAGCTTGGGCATACCTGGGAGCCCTGGGCACACCATCCCAGGGGAAGGTGGAAAGGGGAAAAAGGAGGGAGGGCCCCACTGCTGTTTTCCCCACCCGCACTGTTCTCGCTCGTGTTGGACAGACAGACTAGCTGACGGAGAGGTGCAACTGCATTCCCAGTTAGTGAAAGATGTGTGTGGGATACGGGTGAGTGTCCCCAGCTCCAGCCAATGACCACCCCAGTGGAACAACAAGCCATCGCAATGTTCAACCTCCGGACTGAGCTGCTTAAATCTGGCAGCATGGATCTGCCTGAAATGTAAAAATAAAAACCATGCTATTTTAGTGCTCTGGAATCAGGGATTATAAATAGCCCAGCCGGTGTGTTACTTCTGGCTGCGTGCGTCGTTCGTAAGACATCACTGCATCCGTCATTTACCTTTGGAACAGGCTGTCTCCTAATTAACGTGGCAACTGCAGTCTCCCCTGCGTTTGCATCTTGTGATGATGCTTGCAGGTGAGTGAGAAGATGCCTTCAAGACACAAGTCCTTCTCACCTAGGCACTCAAGTTCAGCACCCAGCCTTGCAGACACCATTTCAGTAACTGTACATGCGGACAATGAGTGAGCAACTGCTGTCATTTTGGAGTTGTATGGTGAGTGCTAGTCATGAAGCAGGACTGTCCAGTACCTCTGACTTGAGACCTGGATTCAGATTCCAGCTTTGTCACAGACTTCCTGTGTGATTCAGGGCAAGCCACTTAACTTTATGTCTCACTTCCCCCCCTATGGCTCAGGCACTGCCCTACCTCACATTAAGGATTATTACAACGAGGCAAGCTGTTGAAGCAGCCTACATAGGGTGCTGACTTCCTCTATTGCTTTGGAAAGTCACTTTCCTGCTTTCTCCCAGTTTTTCCATCTGTAACTTAGCGGCAGAATCCACCATACCAGCTTGCTGGGAGGAATAAGTGGGAAAACTGTCGTTGCACCAGTAACGTGTTATATTGGAAAATCAAGTTATACAACCTCTCTGCTTATGCACTGGTGTCTGCTCCTTCGTTGAATTGGGATAGGCTGCGCCCATGATGTGGCCAGTGTTCCCCACTGGCACTTTGGCTGACTCAGACGGTGGGAACACTACAGTTGCAGTGTATTACTCAGCCACTGGCCCCTCTTTGTTCTAGCAGCATGGTCTGGTAAGCAAGAAGAGACAAAGTTGGGACTCAGACTCTGAGGGGGCCCGCTGGTGACTAAGAAAACGACCCTTCATACTGGTCGCTGTTTGGAGTATGATTCTTCGTCTCATGAGAGGAGCACAGGCTGGAGCAGTGCAGCAGGCATTGGGGGTTGCCCCCCCCGTGACTTTGCCTAATAAAGTAGAGGAGACAGCACCAGGTCTTTGAGCAGACTCTGGCCAACCAGTGGGCTGGGGTATAGCAGAGGGGAGGCGGCTGGCCCTTCCCTTCTCATGCACCTGGATGGGATCTGGCCATAATCTCAGGATAGGATGTTGTGGGCGTGTCGTCCTAATCTGTGTTATTCTAACCCAAGACAGTCTTTTGTGGAGCTTCTTGCAGCCTATAAAAACCAGTTGAGTCTGCCTTCTCGACGGGAAGCAAAATGCAAATTCACCTCGCTGTCCAAAGGCTCCTGAGACCTTCCTGTTGGCCTCCATCACCCAGAGTCTCATTATTATGTTTGTGAAGCATAAGAGAAGCTCCAGCAGAAGGAGGCGTCTGTATTCATCAACAGGCCAGAAGTTCCTTAAGATCAGAAACAGGTGTTTCTAGTTTGGGGTGATGGAGGGGGCCCTTGTACCACCTCACCAGCAGCTGGGAAGGGAGCACTAGCAAATGAATGTCTGGTGACTTCAAAACCCAAGGAAAAACTTAAGTCCTACGATTTCACATCTACATGCCTAAAATTGAACTCCTCATTCCATCAGCAGCTTGATTTTACACTGGTATCAAGCACCTGCTTCTTCTGCTGATTTCAGTGGCACTTCCAGGCCTTTTGGACTTCTGAGAATTCGGGGCCCTTGCGTTTGTGCCCCAGCGTGGCACTGGGAGGTTAGCCTGGGGCGCCCACATTTGATGAGAGGTCTTTGGCTGCCGACAGAAGGGACTCATCACTACCTCCAGTCTGAAACCAAGAACGCTTCCCTTTCTTTCCCTGCAGTGGTCGGAGTTGCTCGGGCCAGACTTATTTAAATGCACAGTGTATTTGTCTTTTTTGCTGAACTCTTAATTATGCCTGCTTTTCACTGCAGATTAGCGGCACAGAGTTCTGAGACCTCTTGCGGGACAGATATTATCTTCCCCGACCCTTGTAGTTGTTTACAGAAGAGGACTGGAGGTGTGTGTGTGTGTGTGTGTGTGTGTGTGTGTGTGTGTGTGTGTGCGCGCGCGCGCACACACACACCCTTACAGATGTGAGAAGCTCAGCCTGCCTCTTTTTGAACATTGCAAAACAGGAACAAATGAGTGTGTCACTTTAAACCATGAAACCACTTTGTCCATAAAGACAGATTTGGCGTCTTTGTGTTTCCAGGGACAGTCCAGAATTCCATAGTGATCCCACTGTTCTCTCTGCCCCCCGCCCCCGCTCCCTCCCCCACCTCCTCTTGAGATTTGCTTAGTGTTTGCCTGGCTCTGTTTTTGTGGTTGGTAACCAGCAAAAGAATGGAATGGATTTAATGATTTGTTGGCTACAGTGCCAGTATGATTAAGTCAATAAAGCTGCAAGCTGAAAACAGACAGTGTAGTTACAGTATATGACTTTAACCTTGTTAATGCATGTTTACGTCCTCCTGCGTGCTGCACAGCCGTATGTTGCGTAAAAAAGATCTGACCAATCTTTAACCCATTAAATAATTCATAAAGCGAGAGCAGACATCAGCTACTTGCAAAGCGGATCAGTAACCACGGGGTCAGCAATAACTTTGGCTCCTTGGACCCTATCCAGCATGATTAAACTATGATGATGTCACCATGCAAGCTTCTAACCTTAATCATTTGGATGTGAACAAAGGGAAGTTAACCGCTGGCGTTCTGGGGCTCTGTGAAAGAAATGCTTGCAAGTGGCCCTGACTCAAATGGAAGTTGGAAATAGCACCCACCTTCTAGCTCCCTTGAGTGATTCCTTGTCTAGCTATAAAAACTCAGCATACCAAGGGGAGAATTTTCCAAGGCATTTAAGTCCCACAGACTTCCCATGAGATGGAGCATCTGAAGGACCAAAATCACTTTGGAAAATAGGACCTGGGAGCCTAAGGCACTTAGGCCACGTCTGGACTGCAAACTTCCTGTTCCCTTAAGCACCCACTCATCTGTGCTGGCTGTCTCAGCTGGAAGCCTGGTGGTTGTGGCTGTGCGGTGCTGCAGGTGGGCTAATTGGCACTGTCCCCCAGCTGCCTTAATTGGCCCACCTGCATCTGCATCTGCATCTGCACTGCTTTGGGCTGAGGAGCAGCACGGCATGTCTGAGGGCAGAGTTGCTGGCCATAGTGTGCACTCCAGTCATAGCTGGACTGTGTCTGAAAATTTTACCCCAGATAATTAACTTCTGACTCAGAAAAATGATCTCTCTTGCCTTGTGAGCGAGCCTGGAGGATGGGGAGGTACCACGACTGAGTCATCTTTGTAGTTGGCCTGAAGCAGGCCCTATGCCTTTTCCGTCTACCCTTCTGCTGTAGCCACGAGAGCAACACTGCTGCAGCTCTTGAGACTTTGTGGGTGGACCGTGAAGGGGCCAGAAGCTGGAGTCACACGCCAAATGCCTGAGGTTAGGCAGGCTTGCCCCATCCTGGAATATCTTGCATCCGGGGAGTTTGCTCAGCGTCTGTTCCACGGCTGCCTTTTCTGTAGACCGTCTGCAGGAAGGGTGGTGTCATGGTTAACCAAGGTAACTGGAGTAGTGCTCAGTAGGCTGAGTCCTTTCCCAACCCTGGCACAGGCTCCTTTTCTGACCTTGAAGGAGTCACTTAGTCACTCTGTTCCTTCTGTTTGCCCCACAAGAATATAATCCTTCCCTACCGAACAGGGATGAGGGAAGGCCAGATCATGTGCACGTGTACCTGTATGGCACTGAGGTGCTACAGAAGTGGGGCCTAGGGACATACTCATATTGATTGATTGTAGCTTCAAATTCCCAATGCACTGCAGTTGCCCTTCATATCTTTGGCATGAGGCCTGACCCCTTTTCATATGAATTTTGTCCCTGTTTTCTCTCCTCATCCCTTCTTTTCAGATCCCGGGGCCAGCTGTAGCTGGTTCCAACTCACGGCTACTCTAAACTACGCCGAATTTTAATGATCCCCTCTGGGCCAGTCAGTTATCTGTGGAGCGCTGGAGCGCAGCACACCATGACCACAAACCTAGCAAGCTCCCTCACTCATTCCTTACGTGGCAGTTACGAGAGCCGAGTGCGGCAGGCAGGACTTCCCCACACCTGTGCTGTTTTCCAAGGCATCTATCAGATTTGCCATGAGATGGAGGCTCTGAAGCACTAAAATCGCTTTGAAACACCAAAACCATTTGGGCAGCTCTGAGTCCCCTTAGCACTTTGGGGGCAGCACAAAGATGGGCTTACATAAGGAGAAGTGAGCCCTGTGCTTAGATTTAGAAAGAGAAAAAAAAGACAAATGTCTTGGCCTGGGATTGCCAAGGGTCACCTAAGGCAGGCAGGATCCACTGCCCAAAGAGCTTGAATGGCACGTAAGTAATTAGATCCATTTGAAAACCCCCAGACCTTGCATAGTTCAACTTCAGGGGACAGATTTTCAAACCCGTCCGCGGCCATTGCATGCGCATACACTTGTATGAGCTAATCCCCCATTTGTGTGTCCAAAGGGATATTTGCATGTACAGATTTGCTTGTACACAAAAATGGGGAGCTTACGTGCCAGGGTAACTGCAGGCCAAACTTTGAGATCAAGCCTCTGCAGTGTGCACGTGTTTATAGGCAGGGCTCTGTGGTGTAAAAGGCCACACAAGTAAAATGCATCAAAATTATATTAGCGACCACGATTCCTGCCCATATCAGAGCACATCTTAGAATCTATTACATGAGCCAAGAACTGAATTTCCCAGATACAGAGATAGACGCCTCCAGCTGGAGATTAGACTCTGGACCCGCCGCCCGTTGCTGTCAGGAGCTAGAAATGAAGTGACCCCCAAAGCTAACGTTGATGCTCCCCTATGATTTAATTACTCTCTGTCGCCTTCTGATTTGAACTGATCGAGACTTGTAAATTAATTTGCCCTATGGTTTCTTTTCTTTTTTTATATATAAATAATCTGGAGTGGCAGTCTCTTCAGAAGGCGATGCCCCCAAAACTGATGATAAATCGGACATGGTTGGAGTAAAAATCCCATGTAAATGCCCTATTTGTTTTTAGCTTGGATTTCTGCATGACACATCTGAAGATCGTTTCTTACCGCTCTGCTGATTTCTACAAGCAAGCGCGTATACATGCAGGTTTATGAGCACTGCACCCACCATAGGGGGGTATATTTTGCAGCTGGTAATTTTTGTGCATGGGCTGCAGTTTTTTTCTGGTTGATGGCATCCGGAGGTGCTCCAAGCGTATGTTAGCAGTGAACAGTGGGTCCCAATTCCTGACCCATAGCTAATATCCTACAAGCCACATGAAGCTACCAAGGATTCCTCAGCTAGAGCTTGAAATGCTTCAGTTATCTACAAATAAACACCATTAATTGCTTTTAGAAGGTGTCATGCAGTGGTTAAATAATGAGAGCCTTATTAATGTGTTTGGACATCAGCCTTTTTTGAGGGGGAAAAAAGATGTCTGAAGTGGTAAAATTATTTAAAATTAGTGGGGACATTTACAGGAAGGCATAAAGAACTGTCAGTTGTGGAAAGCGGCATTTTATGTTCTTGTCCCAGATGACCTTGCTCCAAGGACAAATCAGAGCTTGATGAAATGAAGCTGCAGATGGCTAGTGATCTCAACTCTGTAATAATGAAATGACACAAGAAAAAATGAGCCCTCTACAGTTTGTAAATACAATCTGAATGGAACAGGGAGGGAGGGAAGGAAGGCATTTTTAAGGGCAGATGGAGTTGACTTGGTTATAGCATTTCAGCATTGGGGGTTTAAATAAGTATTTCTCATTAAAAAACCAAACAGAATGGCACCACGTACCTGACAGTCAATATCGACTTTATTTTCTCCCTGCCCCCCCCCCTTTTCTCATACATTAGCATCTTGGCTATAAAAAAAATTGAATTCAAGAGCTACTTAGCAGAGGAGGTCACTGATTGTTTATCTAATCAGTTATTTTAGACCATTTTTTTTAAAGTTGTTACAACATCTAACTGGGTGGTGGTTTGTACAATCTAGGAGTTTTCGGTTCCTGGTCTTGGCAAGAAAAGATGGGAGCAGGTGAAAGAATGAATGTGGAAAGAGTGATTTCTGTTCGTGAGCGTGGTCGGCTCTGGGCTTGACACCCAGCGTTCGTGTGCTGTACTTGGAGGGCTGGGGATTACATGACGGTGCCTTTCCAGGAGGGCCTGTGCATCCTCTGGGTAGGAACTGGGTGCCCACCTAACGCAAGTCAGTGAGACCGGGGCCCCGTCTTTGAAAATCTCACCTTCAAATCGAAAAGGAAAAGAAAAGAAATTCTTAAAAATGAAAGCTACAATTTATTTAAAAACGGGCAGTTTTACAACTTCTCCTGTGGTTACCCTGCTGGAGGTCAGGCATGTAAAACTCACCCAGCTCCTCAGAATCGGTAGTTGTAGGACCAAACTCTTTCAGCAACACTAAGTTTTGTCCTTTGCCTCGTGTCTGAAGCAAACCTAACCCTGTTGCTCAGTCGGATCCTTTTGCTCTGGTTTTAACGTATGAAATCAACGTTGGGCTGTCACTTTTCTTCTGCTTCCATTGCACGTTCAGCTACACCAGCTCTTCTGCACCTCATCAGCGCCTCTGCTAGAGAGCGTGCCTTGACATAATGCATGGATTACTCGAGTCAAACCGTGCTTTATAGATGCCAGACACTGTAGTTTGTCATTGGGACCAGGGCAACCTTGGAGAGGCAGGCAGAAGGACTACCAGCTGAAACTGGACAAGATAAATACAGTTTTAGATGATCTCACTGAATTTATAGGCGCACTGCCCTCCGTGGGAACAGGAGTACAGTGTCAAGGACTGGAGAATCGGTGACAGCTGGAACAAGCCAAATATAAACATTCGGCTCTTTGCAGAGAATTCAATTTTGGATTTCAACACCGTGGAATATAGATCAGCAAGAAACACCCACCTCAGGATGTGTGGGTGGGCGGGTATATGTGTGAGAACTAAGGCAGATGACATATTAGAAAGGACGAGGGATCACAAGAGCCTGGTCAGAATGAACACGCATCTCAGAGTCCAAGCCTGACAGATCTGCCTTGTGTGCAGTATGTCAGACAGTGGTGGGTCCCTTCCTGCCCTCCTGGCTGCTTCCAAGGGGGCATCTCTGATCCCACCACTGCCCATGTCAGTGCTTCCCTCTCAGTGTGGTGGAGTGAGGCGTGTTCTCCTGCCATTAATGATGCCTTGGCAATCTGCTGGCAAAGGATGCTTGAACCAAGAGTGCAGTCTGCAACCTCCTCCAGCCGAAGGCAAGGGAGTCGCATCTGATGCAGGCGCTACCACTGTGAGTCTGAGGCTAAGAACGAATGCTGCAGTGTGTTCAGGGCACCCAACGAATCAATGAGCGTGCTACTGTGCCCAGGGCTCAGAGGCGGCTGCTCAACCAGTTGCCCATGTCTCTTCCTCTTGCCAGGCTGGTACTAGTTGTAACACCCTGAGTAGCTTGACCTCAGCTAGACCTGATGAAGCATGCACTTTCCTTCATATAAAGTTAAACAACACATGCAGTAACTCGCCATAGATTTTACATGCTTTTTTCTTTTTCATTCCAAGGTTTATTTTGTTGAATAAAACCATCTGTGGCAAACAGAACAATGTGGCAAGCTCCTTCTATAAAAGTTAAACTAATTTGATGAATTGTTTTTGGAAGGAGGAGCTGGACTCACTTTCCATCCTTATTAAAAGCCTGAACGTATTTGTAAATAGAATTGCTGCTGTTTTTCTTTCTTTTGAACAGCGTGCACTGTAAGAACAGCTGGAAAGAGATGGGTATGTCTTCTATTTTACTTGACCAAAGGAGTCCCTTGTATAATTGTCAGCCAGGTGTAGCGATCTTGTCATTTTGCCTCCATCAAAGGAGGAGGTTACCTTTGTGTGAGGCTGAGCATGCCAATGCTGTAAGAACAGAAGGAAAAAAAGAACTTAAAAGAACTTCTTCTTTTTTTTTAACAAAACCATATACCCATGGATCACTTACAGTCTTCAAACAAAGCCTTTTCCTGACTGACAGCCCCTGAGATAAGCTTAGAAACTTGAGTCTGATAGTATTTCACATGGTTGTATATCAAGTAAATGGGTGAAAGATGGGGAAAAAGCGACCCATTGAGCCACACAGTTTGTTTTATCAATGTTCAGACATTGTGCTAAGACAAACAAACACAAAAATAAAACGGTTCAAAAGATTTGTGAGCTGAAAGAATCAATTTTATCTTGTCGAGCATCTCGGGGCTGAAAACAGAATCCGGAGGGAGGTGGGGAGAGAGAAAGGAAGAAATCTCCCAAAGAGAAAATACAAAGTCGTATTGGAGGCAGCAAATAAAGGTCATGGTCTGTGCACGCTGCCTATCTGATCTTGCTGCAGTGTAAATGATCATGGCCTGTTACAAGCTTCACTTCAGTTTTAAGCGGAGAGCCTTGACAATTCTGCCAGTGCCCAGTTCTGTGTTGTGCATATCAGCTTTGTACGGAGGAAGGAAGTCCCAGCTCAACCTAAATGGTTTCGGATTTTAATATCCACTTACCAGCTGCACAGTAAAGGCTGCGCTCAGTTTTTCCTCTTGAATATAGGGGTGTCGTGAGCTATCCCTGCGTGGGGTACAGGTGGAGGCAACACGTGTGGGGATTCTTTATGGACCTTTACATTGACCTGAACACACAGTTCCCGTGACAGGTATGAACATTACCACCAGTGTTTGTATTGCGAGAGTGCCGAGGAGCTATACAGCCATGGACCAGACCCTGAAAAGAAAAACGGAACAGAAAGCCAGCCCAAACATGGGCACAACTCCACTAACACTGAGAGTTGATCTTGAAGGCGTCCGACCAGCCTAAACCACAAGCCGTACTGTGTAGCCCAAGCCCAAGCTGTGCACACCGAGTAGAGCCCTACTAGGAATCGGCGTGCAGATTTGTGTGAGCAGTCGGCACAGTTTGCGTGGGGTATGGTAGGGCCGTGAGTCAGGAACCAGGGATATTGGCACACTTCCTGTGCCTGAGGTCTATATTCATGAGTACCTTCCAAAACCAGCGCAGAAAGCGGCAGGCGTGGAGGAAAGCAGCAGTGGGGTCAACATCAGAACTGGGGTTCAGTAGTGTCCAGTGTTGGGGTGATGGCTTTACTGTGCAGACCATCAGCGGGCATGGGCTTGAGAGTGACGTGTAGACACAGCCTATTAAGCCCAAGACCACAGGTGTGATTGCACAGAACTGGGGAAACAAGGAAACCAAGAGAGAATATTTTCAGACTGAGGATCTGCAACCCCACAGCAGAGAGCAGAAGAAAACTCTCACGTGGCCCTTTCCACCCCTCCAAATACTATGCAGCTTGACAGCAGCCCGCCAGAGTATTGTTGCCATTTTAAAACACATATGCTGAATTCAACACCGCACGTTGAATGATGAGTCTAAGGCCACCCAGTGAGCCAGTAGCAGAGCCAGAAACAGCATTTCTTCTGTTCCAGATTTCTAGCATACAGCTGATTTGAAATTATTTCATGGTTAAATGTCTTTGGCTCCAAAAGATAACTGCCACTAAGATTTTTTTTTCTAACCCCTGTGTTTTAAATTGCAAACAAGGCTGATCGCTGCTGTCTGTTTACCTTTGTCTTTTGTCTTCTAGTACCATGCTTGCATTTAAACATTTCTTCTGTTTTAAGATATGAAATTATTGGATTCAGCTGCATTCCCTGTCGAAAGTAATGGGAGTATTACTTATCTTTCAAACTGGAAGAAACTTTCTAAATGCAGTAACTGTATGCATTTTTAATTAGCAGCTGTTTAGCTTTTCTGCTGCTTATTAATACTTTCATTGGTGAAGCCCTCTCTTCTTTGCAGAGTTAAGTCTCTCTCTCCTAATAACCTTGCTTTGACCTGGTTGTTTGTTAAAACCACAAAAAAAATCAGTTTCTAATTAATCCATCTGTTAACTGTTCAAATTCATGACTTAGCTTTATTTGTGTGGGTCCGTGATGTAACGCTCGATGGTCTCACCTGGCAATTCGTGTCTTGTAACACAAAAATATGCTTTTCCCAGAGCCATTTTGGTACAGATACTGCGTTTCTGATGTTAGATAAATGACCTTTGTGCAGCAGTTTGCAGTCTCCCCTTCACGCCCTTGCTGAAGTACTGCGTAGATCTCCCATAGCTCTAGGCCTAAATCAGTACGTTTGAACATTTGAGCTGCTTTATACTATATTTTTCTAAGTTCCACCTTAAGAGTAGATGGGAAAGTTTTGGAATGATGAATGAGTCCACTGTTTCAACTAGTTGTGAAAAAACCCAAACAAAACCAGGAAATATTTTGGACTAAGGGGAATGGGATTCTTTCCCGTACGTCTAGGTGATCTCAGGGAAGTCCCGGTTTACACCGTCTTGGATGGTCTTGAGGAATTAGGGATTGCACATGTCTGGGTTCTCACCCAAATGAACAAGTGTGTGATTACCAGATCAATCACTGATCAGCGCAGGCTGGACTTTCAGAAACGTAGCCACACGGGCAGCACAGCTGATGTGCCCGGGTGCTTCGTGCAGTTGTGGGCCAGGTTTTTAATGGGTACGTGTATACTTTCAAACCATAGCGTGGCTCCAGGTAAGCACACGCTTTTCTGCAACTGCAGGTCCCCCCTATTGAAATTCTAATTTCAAATTGCAATTTATGCATCTACGTATGTCTAGCGGTCTACCCTTGCACACCAGATGAGCTGTTTGTGGTGCGAATGGCAAGCGAGGTGTCCAAGGGGGATGAAAAGACTGGTGCGAGCCCAGCTCCGGAGCAGGGAGTCTAAACGTGCACGGTCCTGAAAACTCTGACTAACTGCTGCCTCCTTGCTCCTGGCAGCTGCACGCGACGCTGGGTTTGTACCCGGTGATTCAAAGCAGTGAAGTTAGCACCAATCCCAGCTCAAACAAAAAATTGCCAAATTGCAAAGCCCACGGAGTTCTGTAGGAGAGCTGAACCGGCTGGGTGACAGTTTGCCTAGCAACAGAAACACGTGCTCTCAAAAGCGAGCTCTTCCTAGCAGGCTGTCTGGGGAAGGATGCTGTCGGGGCGATGTTTGAGTTTGAGTTCGGGAGAGAAAAAGAGAAGAGCTGCGAGCTACTCTCAAAAAACCCAAGCTGAATTCTTTGAATCCACAGCAGGCATCGGCGCCTTTGGCCAGAACCCGCAAGTATTCAGCTCCCGCCGCCCGGGATGCGCGAACACCCTCAGCTATGGTTTCTGGCCTTCAAATTAAAATCTCACTCAGTCTGCTCTCTTCCTGAAATTTAAAATGGGAAGGTCCAAAGTATGGGCCATTTTCAGACTGTGGCTTGTTTGGCTTGGCCTTAGCAGGGAAAGGAAAGTGATTTTTATTTTCTTGGGGAGTGATGAAAAGGAAAAATGTTTAAAGTTCATTAACCTTTGGTACAGATAGCAGGTCCCTTAGACCACATGCAGGAGCTATTCTTAGTTATGACACTTGCATGGTTATTTTCTACTGTAAGAGAAGACAGTAGTTCCCACTAGTGGCGAGAAGAAAGAACTTTTCTTTTTTTTACCTTTCCTTTTTTTCCTGTATCCAAAATGCAAACTGTAAAATGAAAGACACTGAATTCATTCCTTGCATTCTCATCTGTGCCATTTTGTCCTAATTTCCCCAAAAGCAAAAATTAGATCTATATATTGCTTTCTTTAGTAGCTAATTAAATGTCAGCCAAATTTCCTCCAAAAATGTAGTAAGCCATTCTGTGCATTTGCCAATGAACTTGGCCGAATGTTGTTATTGCTATAGGGTGCTTGCAAAAACATCCTGTATAATTAAGCCGTTCTCCTGCTGCAGTACAAGAGCTGCAATTAGTAGTGTGATTTACACTTCTTTACCATTAATAATATGGAAAAATCAACATTATTTTCCTAATGATGTTTAGGGAAAATTAGAATGAGCCGGACATGATTAGTAAAAGAGACTTTAATGTTCTGACTTGTTAATGCAATAGCCCTAAGCTAAACATCACAATGATTGTCCTTGCACTAAACTCATTTGCTTCAGTAAGCACAGACCCTCTGCACACAACAAGACAAGTTGGGAGGAAATTGGCTCGATGGCAGGGATTTTGGTGGTATGAACATTTCAGTGTCTTTCATGTGCCGTGTACACAAACTGAATCCCTGCTCTTTCAAGTATTCCCCTGGAGGCAATTTGTATTATTCAAAGCTTAACTATGGCTGCAGAATAATATCTGACATGAAAGCAGAACACTAGCTGCACATGAACTTTCATATTTACATCAGGAGTAAATCACATTTCCTCCCTCCCTCCCCCTTTCTCCTACTGTGGGAGGGAGGAAGGGATGTGGGAGGAGGCACAGTGTCCAGCAGGATTGTAAGCAAAGCAGCGGTAATAATGTCTAGTCTTATGAGACTGCCCATGAATAGGAATGATAATGAGACCCGTGATGAGCTGCAGGTTTGTGTCTTTTGGTAAATTATCTCGCAGGCATTTACATTTCATCAATTGTGATTTTGCATAATAGACCTAAGTGCTGCAACAAAAAGAGGTGCCATAAAAGTGAGTAATTTCAGTGACCTTCCTGGTAATCCTATAAAAAAAAAAAAAAAATTTAAAAAAAAAATCTTGGAATGACTTGGGTCATTCTTCGTGGCAGACCCACGGTGAAAAGCGTCCCAGCTCAGAGAGCCTGCCTCAACAAATATCTGATGTTTCCTTCTGGTCGCTCCAAAATATGGCTCGTATCCTGTTTTTTCCAGTTTAGCCTGATTCTAATTGTCAGATGTCAAAAAGGCAATGACCGTTTTCTTCTTGCTTATCTTCTGATAACATTGATTTTCAAACAAAGGATGTGGGCTTCCATTCTGAAAACAAAGGAAGCACGCCCTAGTTAAGGATGCTGGATATAATGTACATACTTCTGTCTGCCAATAATAACAAAACGTCATAAATAATGTAATATCTGGATGTTAAAGTGGAGAGTGGGGAGTTATACTGGGAGCTGTTTATGGACCTTGCTGGAGTGTCTCCTTCTCTTTTGCTTTAAGGATGCAGTTTTTTCACTTATTTTCCCCATTAGTTTCCACCTATGATGGTTTTGTCTTCAGTGGTGGATAGTGGTTTGGTTTGGTTTGGTTTGGTTTGGTTGAGTTTTGTTAAATTCTCTTTCCCCGCCAAGCTGTGTCTTAGCAATGCTGGAGGAATTAATGGCTTCTCAAATCCTTCCCTTTTGTCCACACCTCCGTTCACATGGTGCAGAACCGCCGCTGATGTAAACGGATGCCTCTGTTGTTGGCTGCCCTGGAGCCATGTCGGTTTTTACCAACCATGGATCAGTCCTGTGTACACCAGCCAAGACTTTGGTCCTGTATTTCTGCAAACTCTTCTTTCCTTTTTGCATTCAGCTTCTTGCCAGGTTTCTCAGATCATTCAAAACAGCCACTTACCCCTCTGATCCTGGTCCGCATAGTTTCCTGTCTCTCTAAGAACGTGGCTCTCCTCTTTCTATTCCCCTCACCCTCGTTTTGTTTACTGGGCATTTTTATTCCATTACCTCTATCCAACTTCTTTTCTTTATGTCTGTCAATGTAATAGTCAGGGAACTGGTGGAAAACCTAGGGTTTGACTTGCATCCCTTCACCCAGGGAGATGCCCATGGGTTGCAGTGACCCATGGCCTTGGGCCAGTACCAGAGGATTTTGAATTAGCCTTTGCTCCTCTGAGTTCCTCCCATATTGATATTCCCTAATGTCCAAGTGCTCTGCTGCTCCAAGAGTAATGACGCGTGCCGTTTTGTGTTGCAGGCACCTAAGCCAGCAAGTGGTTCAAGATGGGATAGAAACTGGAGTGGGGAAGAGGCCCTGATGAATGTGATAATGGCTTCTGTTGTTATCTCCCTGGGGAAACTGACTTCTTCTTTACTTTATCTTTCTTGGCAGGATCAAAACCCAGGCATTGTTGCCAGACTTCAGGAGCCAGGCACTATACCAGCTGCAGGCTCAGTGCCCGCAGCAGCCACAGTGAATGGATATACGATGAGGAACCATTTACTGAAGCAACAAATCATGAGACGACAGCTGCTGCAGGTAGGGTACGCCGTGGCTACAGAGCCCTTTCAGTGTAGGTGAGAGCGAAACAAGAAGTGGGATGTTGTGGGGTCCTGCTGAAGGTGGGGGAGGCGGAGATTAACCAGCCAGGAGACGGGGTCAGGAACGCAGCAGGTGCCCTGCTAGGTGCGTCGGGAGAAACGCCAGGACCCCCAGCAGGACGAGTTCGGAGACAACCGAAAGAGTCCTGTAGCAGGTGAAGACCAAACCAAAGCCCGCTCTGGGTGAAGGAAAGATCGCCCATTGGCGCTAGTGAGCTTTAGATCAGGCCCCTACTATAAAGAAACAAAGGGAGGAGGCTGGGAGTAGAAACACCCAAAATGGCTTGGGCTTCTCCTGGAGCAGAGAAAGCACAGGGGCCCAGTGTCATCCCAAACATGGAGCTTCCCATCCCGCGTGTGCCGAGGCTGCCCTCGCTTGGTGTGTTTAGAGGACGCTTTTGAAGACACCGTTAAGTTCCAGGCTCGACTGAAGTGTCTAGTCTGAGAATACAGAATCTGGGTTTGTGCGTGCGTGTGTGTGTGTGTGTGTGCACGCGCCAAATAGGTCGTTAGATTTGATAGCAGCCACACTTAAGGGCCTGCTGTTATTTTTTGTTCCTCAAGAGGCTGCCTCTTGACTGTCAGTTCTCTTGTTTTCCAGGAGAAGCAGAGACAAAACATGCTGGCAGTAACGTCTGAGCAGAGGAGTTCGTTTGTGGCCCAGCAGGTGAACCAGTTTCAAGGTAAGGCGGAAAGGGCTCGCAGTTGAAAAGCGCAGGCTGCTGGGGCTCTCCGACTCTGAGTAAATATGGGGCTCTTAACAGTTTTTTGTGCTGAAATAAAAGCATCCCATGTCTTATGGCATAGTACGGGATTCGCCCATTTAGTAGTAACTCTGTTAGAAGGAAGGCTGCGGAGAGGCCTGTGTGATGAAAGAGATGTATTAAGGAGAAGCAGCCTATTAAGAATCTGCCACGTTTCAGGAATGAACGTGTGTTTAATGCTTAACGTACCTCTTTACATACAGCAGTACAGCAGCCAATTCCCACCGACTGCAGTCAGTCCATGCCAAATCCTCCACCGAACCACCGCATGATGCCATCCAACCCGGGGATGCTCCAGAACACCTTGGGCTCTGGAATCGCTCCGGCCACCGCCGGCCAGAACAGCGGGACCATGGTAATGATTCCACACAACGCTAACAAACAGCAGGGGATTTTCCCCCCCAGTTCAGACTTTAACCTCCCACTGCGACCAAGCCAAAACTCGCTGGGTATGAACTCTGGATGCCAAACGGTTCACAGCCACGCTGCAGTCCAGCCAGGAATGACAATGCCAGTCTTCAGCTCCAGTTCCTTGGCGAACCCCTCTGCGACTCAACAACACTTAAGGCAGCCGAGTATGCCAAGAATTCCTAATGTCTACCCAACCTCATCTGCCCAGATGTGGACGTCGACTGGGGTCCCACGAATGCCAAACCAAAGCCAGATGGATGCCAGCATGCAGCAGTTCTCCAGTAACCCCCTCTTCTCCAAACAAAACGTGAGACCAAATTTACCAGGCCAACAGTTTTCCCACCAGGCTGTTGTGCCACCTAATCAGATTGCTCCTGGAGTCCAGGTCAGACAGATGCAAAAACTAACCTTGGGGCAGTCTGGCCAGAGCCTGAGCCCAATGAATAATCAGAACTTAAGACACAATTTAACCAGAGGACCATTGCCAGCCATGAATGTTATGAAATCAATGCCACAAGGCGTGTCCAGTTTTAACCAGCTCAACCCTGCTCAAGGACTTGGGCTGCCAAGTTACCCCGCCGCCGGCCAGCCGGCTGGAACGTTCAGCAGAATGAACACCGCTTCTGAGCTGCCCCACTACGACTTTGTGCCACAGCAAAGTAATTCGATCTTGCCCGGCAACTGCAGCGATACTGACTTCATTGACTCTCTCATGAAGAACAGCAGCAGCAGCAACGACGAAGAGTGGTTGCACAATTTGACAATGATAGACGACATTTTGGGACAGCATGCGCAAAGCTCCGGACACGTTTAGCTCAGAGGGCAGCAGACTGCTTTGTACATAACAGGAGCGTGACTTTTCAGCACAGAAGCAAATCTGCAAAAGCCGCCGCCTCTTTCAGTACACGATGACTGAACTCGGCCAATTCTTTGCTTGCATCAAAGGTTAATATTGGCAGTTTTTCAGATGACTGTATATATTTGAATATTTTGTAAATTATGTTTTCCTAAACCTTAAATATAGAAGTATTTATACTTCTTTGCTGGACTGTTTGTAAATAAATCTATAGCATAATTTTTTTGTTTTATTATAGGAATTTCATTATACCTTGTTATAAATATGCAAATAACATTGTTAGTTTCAGTAATACTGTGTATTACAGCATAAAATACTTATGTTTTTGACATAACTTAACACATGAACTAGGGGTGTCCAGGCAAACTGGCTAAACAGGAAGCAAATGTAGTCATTTATCTCCCCTACCAGAGAGCAAAATTGAAGAGTTGCATTAAAAACAAAAAAGCCCCTCAACTCATTCATAACTGCACTCCTGAAATAATCCTTACTGGAAGATCCCAGCAGGGATCCGCGCATGCATAGCGATCTGCTGACAGATCCATTTGCAGGTTCCCAGCAGAGCTGTCAGTCAGGATACACTCCTATACATTGATTAGGACATTAAATACATAAATTGTCTTGCACTGAGTAGATGCTTGTGATGTTACAACTTCTTACACAGAGTTTGTAACTCTTGATTGCAAACTCATTGAGGACTTACCCTGTGTGAAATGAGCTACACCTGAAGAGCAAATCCTATCCAGGGATTGCAGAGTTCCCTTGTGACTGTATCATATAATGAAAAGATAGCTCTGGTTTGCACACCTCTGCCATGGATATTTGTAGTGTACAGGTGATTTTGTTCCTGGTTTTAAGGCTTTTCATAATTTCTGTTTTGATGTGCGACTTTTTTTCAGGGGAAAAGTCTATAAACATTAATAGTTAATTTTTGATGTTTTCTGTCAGCTCCTATTGTCCTATGTATATTTAAGAGTCTGTTTATAAAAGATTCACTGTACTGTAAACTTCTTAAAATGTTCATACTTTGTGTAATCATATTTTAATAGTCACGTCATACTTCGCAAAACATTTGTAATATAACGTCAGCTTCGAGCACAGAATGTTTTTTTTTTTTTCTTCATACCATAATAAACTGCCAGGGGAAAATTGCATATATTTTATGTTTTCATTTCCTACAAGAAGCATTTCAGACTTGCAAATATTGGATCTGATTTAATTCACTGTGTTCAGGATGTTACAACATCAATCTAAAATCATGTACAAATGTAGATGTGCTATTACCAGAAGAAATGGTGAGAGGAAGAAGTGAAGCAGGCTAGAATTTCAATTTGGGATGGGATTTTCTATGCCCACTTTACCTGTTCCTTTCAATTGCAATTAGAAATGAATCCTCACCAGAAATCTATCCGTTGTTTTAGAGACTGTCTATTATCCAAGAAGTAGAAATGACTCTTGATTTTTCAACTATTGCTTTAACAGCTAGAAATATCTTTTGGCCTCTCTGGAAGATACGGCTGTTTCTCTTCACCATCAGGAAGTACAGGGTGATTGTGCAGAAGCTGTCTTCCTAGTGCCATGCCATGTCATCTCAATAGATAGAGGTACCCATGTTCAATATACTTGGTGTTCAGTATAGATGTGCGTTGACCTCACACAAAGGCTCTGGATAAGTGCCTCCTTGCAGGGGCTGGGCATTAAAGAAAAAGTGGGGGACGGTTTCTAAATGGATCTTAAAAATATACAGATCTCTGGTTAAATCCACTGTGTTTAAATAAAGTCAGAAAGCATTATGCATCTTCCAGGGACATAAAATTGGTGCTGGTCGAGAAGAAATTCATAAATCCCTTGGTGAGAGGTGGATTTCCCCACCCCAGTCTGGGAAGCCTGCAGAAAAGGGTTCTGGGGGAGAGGAATGTGGGCTGCCTCCCGGGGGTCCACGCTGGGAATGAGGAGGCGGCGGCGATGCACCCTGTGGTAGAGCAGGGAGACCCCCAGATTCCTGGGATCTGCCCGAGCGGCTGCCTGGGCCCAGTGCCTCTCCCCAGACGCCGGGGCCGTTTCCCCACTCCCTGGCAATGGGAGAGCAGTGGAGCCTCGCTCCTTCCTGGCATGGGAACGAGAAGTGAACGCAGGCACCACTGCTCAGTTCAGGGTGGGTTTGCTGCTGGTATCCAGGTGAGGGTGATGCACGTGTCTCTCTGCACATGCATCCTTGGGGTCTAGACAAAGCCCCTGTGGAAAAAAGTGGGCTCAGGATGACAGTCCTGCTCACGAAAGATCTGCACATGGGGCATGATCCCTGCTGGGCCTGTTCCTCGGAGGCAACTCCCCACCGCTGTCAGGACGAGAGGGAAAGAAACCGCAGTGCAAAGCACAAGAAGCTGCAGGTGCACGACCCTCCGCCGAAGCAGGTCCATAAACGCGGGCTCATCTCTGTCCACAAGCTCCGCTCCGTACATCTGCGGGGAGTTTGTTTGGCTGCGAACGTCACCAAGGCTTGTGCCTCAATTCTGCTGTCAGATGTGCTCTGCCAAAGCAAGGCAGCAGATCCAGCAGGAAAACTGGGCAACTGGTCTCCTTTGAGCAAAGGGGTGGTGTCAGCGCACTCTGCTCCCTCCCCAGTCAACATTGTGTCCCGTGGAAGGAGACATGTTCCTTCACCCTCCGCTACCTTCCTGGCCATTGAGGTGACCCGATCATCTTAAAAATCCAGCT
The DNA here is from genome assembly GCF_001723895.1 of Crocodylus porosus. Classification (NCBI taxonomy): domain Eukaryota; kingdom Metazoa; phylum Chordata; order Crocodylia; family Crocodylidae; genus Crocodylus; species Crocodylus porosus. The sequence continues at coordinate 4,967,828 of NW_017728924.1, read as the reverse complement.
GGCTTTCTTCCTTTCCTCCCTTTTGCTTTCTTGTTCAGGATGATGAAAATCAGTGGCGTCCGTTATCCTTTTTGGTTTTTTGGCACCCCGTATTCGAGTTATACAAGGTTTGCTCGCCCGTCTCCATGGGATCCCGAGACTGGCGCCAAGGAGCAAGCCCTGCCCACTTGCTCCCAGCCTCGCACACTGGCAGAGCGGTGCCAGGCAGACGCGGTGCCACCCTGGGGAGCACGCCGGAGCTGGAACCCTGGAGGCGTTCGGGGGCCGGGGCCAAAAGTGCTTACGCAGCATTTTTGGCATGCAAGCCGAGTGGACGGTATCGAGTGGGGCGCGTCAGAGGCTGAGCTACCTGGATGCACTAAAAACCACTGTTCCTTTAAGGGTTTCTCTTGGTCTTACATGACATGACCCCCCCTCCCCCCCAAGTGCTAGGCTAGGTTGAGTTGAATATGCACTCTTCACAGCTCTGGACTTCAGCTTTCCCATCTGTCAAATGGAGAGGGTAATACTTTCCTTCTTCGCAGGGGTGTTGTGAGGAGTCATGCTTGTAAAAGGTTTTGAATGGGAAGAGCACCAGATGCTATTACTCGTATTACTTGTATCTTCTTTTTCCTATTCCTCATATTACTCGTATTTTCTTTTTTCTATTTGCTATTCCTCATATTACTCGTATGACTCGCTATTACTGGTATTACATAGAGTCCGTGCTTCTGAACACTCACTTTCCAATGTGCTTCTTTGGAGATTCACTCAGAAACAAAATGTCAGGTGCTCCATTGGGGGTATGCTCAGGAGCTGGGCTGCTGCCTCTTCCCACCCCTCATCATGCCAACAGGTCCCCACTGAATGGAGCGCTCAATGTGTGACCCGCCGTACAGAGACAAGGGCATGATGACCGTTGGGCAGTGTCTCAGCAACTGGAGCGCCACTGCTGTGGTTCGGGTAACTGCCTCTGTCAGAATACGGTGTCGATTTTATTCTACCAGAAGTGTCCCCCCATATTTGTATCACAGACTTTCTGTGTTCGTGTGTGTGTGCAGGAGAGTGCAACAGCGTCACAAAGGCATGAGGAGAGGATGGGACCGTGTAAGCACACGTGTCTACACCATGCAGAATGCACTGGAACAACAGAGTCCACCACGAGATGCAAGCAGGATTGTGCTGTGAGTTGAGTCCTGTTTCAAATCTTACGAGTGCAAACATTTCTACTGAAGGCAGTGAAGTTGCTCTGGATCTACCCACGTAAAAGTGACAGCAGGATCTGGTCTCACATAAGCATGAAATGAAGTAAGGTGTCTGAAATAGCTATGAGAAGCCAGCCGTCTAACAGCACTTGCTGACCCAAGCTGCTATTAGGGATCAAAATAACTGGCTTGGTGGGAGCTACTCTACTGCCATCAAAACAGGAATCAGTTAATGAGCTTTTTCCTCCTGTACTTCAATAAGCAATACTTTAAATCATTGTCAGACAATGACCACAAAGGCCAGAAACTCCAAAGTCTTGAACTCAGTAAGGACTTCCTATATGATGGACAAGGGTATTCTAGTATAAAGGAGGTGTGAATTTAAAGTGCTGTAGCGATTGCAGAATAGCTTCCCATAGGGGCGCTCCTATTCCAGAATAGACAATTTTGGCGTAACCTAAACCAGCAAAAAGCAGCTGTATTCCAGAATAAGCGTGTCTGCACTCGGAATAACTGGAGGAGTGGGAGGGTTATACTGGCCACTTTCCCCATGCCAGCAAGTCCTGTGCAGAGTCACGCTTGGCTTTAGCCTGAGCTCTGCTGCTCTGTGGCTCTCTAAGATTCATTGCTGAAGATGCTTTCAGCAAAGGAAGCTGCCTCAGGTTAGATTCTGCTCTTAAGTAGGTCACTGCAAAAGTGAACATCTCTGCTGACTCCAACTGTTATCTCTGACTTGATGCCTGTCTGCAAGCGAGCGCTCATGAACAAATTGTAGCACTCCCTCCATGTGATTCTGCTGCGTGTGGCTGCAGTGAATGAAGGGAGGGGAGGGGAGGGTGCTGCAGATGTGCAGCTTTTGCAGTGAAGCCCTGTTCCTCACTGGCTCCCACTGCAGCACAATTCAGGGCAGGAAGGACTGGGCCATGTTCCAGTGTTGTCTTGGCCCCCTTGCAAGGATAGGCAGGAGCCTGAGTTTTGGGTTTCTGTATTGTGGAGCTAAGCTGAGTCTGGTGTGTGGCTGGGAGGTAGGGCACCTGAGCAGCGGGAGAAGAGCACAAGGAGATAAATGTCTTTCTTTTCACTTCCTGAGAGGAAAGGGTCCTGGGGCACCAGCCCTAAGCTGTAGCGGGGAGAAATCTGTGTGCTTCCTTTGCAGATGTGATGGCTGGGATTTCTGGTCCCTGTTTAAGGGCTTTATTCGGCTCTCAGACAGCTTTCTCTGTTTTGTGCTGGCTGAATTCAGGCAGGTGGTGCCACCCAGTACTCAACTATCTTTAGCACCCTTCTATCCAGAAGTACTTATAGGATTCCCATTAATGTATCTTGTTGTAGAGCCTTACAGTGCATGCCCCTGGGGGGGAAGAGGTGCTATCAGCCCCTTTCCTCCATATGGAGGATCTAATGCACACAGATGCAGAGGGCCAGAATTTCAAAATCACCTAAGCAGATATATCCCATTGGCTCTATTGGAGTGAAGTGCTTCACTTACCTGCCCATAATATTGGGTGAGCGCTGACCTTTGAGGATTAATTGGTTAATGATGGTAAAGTGCTTTGAGCCCATCACACAGTAGAAGTGCCCAGGATTATTATTATTCTCATGTCTTGGCCTTACCGTGTCAATCAGAAATTATGGCATGACAGCACACGCTCGCTGTATTCTCTTCTCACGCAGTGCAGGCCATGCAAAACAGATTAGTCTGCAGCAGGCCTTTTCAGGCGATAGGCAGGCCAGTCTCTGTTGCCTGCAGTGGACAGCTGGGTATCTAAAGAAAAATCCAGTCCAACACTAGTAAATGTTGTACTGCAAGAGACTGAAGTTTGCTGGTGGAGTCCCCAGACACCCAAGAGATGTCTTTCTTCACAAGAGATTTATTGGCCAGAATCCAAACCTACCTAGTACATCTGTATTTCATTGGATACACAACTGAATACGTGCACTGAGGAATGAGGTGTGTGCCCTAAGTTACCCCTGATACCATTCACGCATACAAGTTCTTCGTGGACATGTCTGTAGCTTACACTTGTAGTCCCGTGTGACACCTCTTAATCAGAAGTGTGCTAACTAACACCACTCTAGCATCTAGCAGAGCCGGGAGCCAAGTGCCATTAGCTGGTAGTGTTGGGTTAAAATCTTTCACGTCCTGGGATAAAGACTTGTGTTTTGTCTGCACTAGAATGGCAGGTTATGGAAGTTAACGCATGATGAAACAGGACTGAAAGTACAAGAGCTGACACACTGGATCACACACAAGGCCCCCTGACATACCCTGACTCAAAGCAGGCCCATTTCACTGCTCCTCCACAAGTTTCAGGGTACAGCCAGCAGCATGACTGGTTGGTACAGACGGCCAAAGCCTTCTGGGTGGCTACTGTACCCAGGCTGTTAGCAGATGCTGTCTTCCGTTGTGGTCAGGACTGCATAGACTTGGGACAGGGGGCTCATTGCACTTTCCCCCTTGCCTTTTGGTATCATAGGAATTGCCCATGAGTAGGAACTGTCACTGCTGGCATAAGGAAGTCCATGCTAAACTCGAGGTGGCATGCTGCCTGGCATGGCTACCGTGCTAGGAGGAGCCCATTGTACCCACCTGTTGTCTATATGAAACCTAAGCTATTCAGGGCAGGGAATGTGCTTGCATCTACAGCCCGGCACAATGGGGACCTGGTCTCTAGGCACTACCGTAATATTCCTAATAAATAATAACTCAACAATGAGATTAACGCTGTCACACAGAGACTTTCAGATTTGGTACATTAACTCCCCATTCTCTTCACGCTGTGAGTATAAGCTATAACTGGAGATGCAAAGTGCTGTGAAGATTACTGTAAGTACTCTGATCTTCTGAACCCTGAACGGAGGTCATTCTTGTATAATAAATTGCATTAAAATATAAATGAAAAGAAATCATGTACAATTTTTTCCAGCCAGAATTATTCACAAGGAACTTCATGGAAGAAATGATGGTGTTAACTTCAGTAAAAGCCAATATTTCTTTTATATGACTGCTCAGAGCATTGTTAATTGCCTGAAGAATCCTATTTCACTGTCCTAGGTGAGACCCAGAGTTTCTGAAAGGCCCACTGGTCTCCGGGATTTCACTGGATGGTGACAGGTTTTCTGTTTTGCTCCTCAAATTGATGTGCTAAATTCTGCTCCACAATGAAATGGCTCCGAGCGCAGAGACAACGTGCCCTTCCTGACCCAGAGCTGGGGGCCTATTTAAATACTGCAAGGGCACATCTTGTTTCCCATGGATGTCAATGGAACAACTTCAACGGGAGCTGGACCAGACCCTCAGAGGCCTTAGGATGCCATTAGCACTCAGTTACCAGGGCACAGATTATATGCAGTGCTAGTAACAACGTCTGTTATTGAGTCTGCCTGACACTTGCCTGACCCTCCTGCTATGAGAACGGGTTTTCAATGGCACTTTGAAATGTAACTTTGCCAATGTTTAGTCATTCGGGCTGTGTTTTTCATGCCTCAGCTGAGATTTCGGGGGAAATTTCAGCCAAAATGGTTCAGCTGCTTCTGAGAATGGAACTGGGAGAAAAAAAAAATCTCATGTTAAAATTCGGAAGACTTTTTGTCTGGCATCCCCTTCCCCTCCCACCCCATGCTTGGGACTAAGTTGTTGAAGAACAAGACTTCATGCCTGCACTGCAGAGACTTGTGCCTGTGGAGAGGTAAGGAGCAGCTTGGGACAAGGAGACTGGAACAGGACGGGGGAGAGCGGCACCGGTTAGGCAAGGAGACTGCGAGGCAGGGAGTTCAGGTTGGGATTGGGAGCTCGGGATGGGGGATCGTGGCTGGAATAGGGTTGGAGAGTCTGTGGCTTGGAGGTGTTGGGGGCAGCAGGCAGGAGTGGCAGATCTGACGAGGAGCAGGGCAGGAGGAGGAGAATCGATATGGCCTGGGCGTGGAGACCAGCACTGGGTGCGTCGTGAAGAAAAGGCTGGGCAGGGGAAGATACCCACTAGATATAAAGTTTGAAGAGTGGAGATAGAGAAACTAAATAGGCAAAGCATTCGACGGGCAGTACTACATTCGGCCTTTTTTCAGGTGGCATACGTATTATGCTGCACTGCAGGAGGGGTGACTTGAAAGTTGTAAAGTTTTAACTGAACAGATTCACCTTGATGCCACAGGTGACATTCAAAGCTACAGTAAATGCAGTTTTTCATCTGACTCAACCCTATGCCCCATTCCTCTGACTGTTGCTGCACTTTTCATGTTTACCGCTTGCTCTCACGTACTGGTGCACGCGAATGCACAGAAACTGCCAATGGATCGCAATGGCACCTTTCCTCGAGCGGTCCTGCTACCATCACCTTACTGCAGGTTAGGAACGGACAGCACGGATTCTCCCTTCTCTCCTCCTACTTCTGCGTAATGGAGCTAATCATATGCAATAGAACTATATGGGAGAAATCAGGATGCCAGGGGCACGTGTATTTTCCCTAAAAAAAGAAGTGGATGTAATGTAGCTTACAGGAAATGTGATTAAAAAGGAATCAGTCCAGCCTGGGAACTCAAGAGGAGCCACATCTGAGGTTCACAACTGGGCTGGGGAGGGGGATTCCCTCCTGGAAAGGCCTGGATCCCAGTTGCACTGGGAGTGCAGTCCCTGAGCTCCCCGTCAATAATTGCCAGCACAGGGGCTTTCTGCAGCGTGAAGAGGACAGCTGGCGCCTCTCAGGGAGAGAATGTGATGATGCTGTAGCGGGCAGCAGTGACCAGAGCAGCCTGCCAAGTCATTGATTTCCCTCCCTTGATAAGCTGCAGCTGCTCCATTCATTTTGAAGGCAGCCTTCTCTGCAGACAGAGCCGGTGGCACAACAAACGCTATCGCGGCAAGCCAGTCAAAAGATATTTGAACTGAAAGGAAGCGCTCTCCTATTGTGGAAAGGCTGGTGGAGGCTCAGCTTCCCGCCCCCACTCCTGTACTCCTGGATGTCATCCTTTTTGCCTGCTTCTGTGATGAATACTCAAGAGCCTTGATGCCAGTGACCATGGTTGGGGGCCTGGGCCGTCCCATATCCGTATTTTAAGGGTGGGGGATAGCAGCGAGTCTTTGAAATAGCAAAGATCCCTCTGTAAGTTGTGCCTGCTGTTGGGAATGGCCTTTCTCACCGCCAGTCCCGGATTGTCACATGGAGCCGCTTTTGGGCTATTAAATACAGGACCATTCAAACTACAGCACCTATCACCGCATTGAGTTGCCCATCAATGCATTATCTGAGCACCTGGTTTAGCATAAATTTGATAATGACCTATTTGATTTAACGAGTTATAATTTCAGTTGTACATGAAAGGACAGGGTTTTAACAAGAAAGAAAACAAGGTAATTTCCAGTACAGCAGAAGCCTTGTAACCATCTGAAAACCAAAGGCTATTTTTTTACCAGGTCCAGTCTCTAACCATTTCATTGCTGCCATCTTTGCTTGCCCCAGGTGCTGGGTTTGTCACTGCGGTCCTGCTGTGATTGGAAAGGTCTGCACTTCAGCGAACTTGCTGCAGCACAGATCATGGCAAAGCACATGACAGGTATTGGTCTGAGCAGGTTCTGCGGTTTTATGACCTGTAGTTACATATTTAACAGGACACTTTCTATAACACATTTTACATTCCAGTGCAGTGAAAGTTAATCTACCGATCTTATTTTTAAATTGAGCTTTCCCTTTAATTCTGTTAGTTGGTTTTTTGGGAATGGGGGGAAGGGAGTTGTTCTGATGCATTTAAAATGTGTTGTTTCAATAGTCCTGGTCACTGAATGTGTAATTTTTGTTATCATTTATTTACCGAGTTCCCTTCATCCAGATACATCCTACTTTGCCCATCTCTGAAACGCAGTCCCTTCTGAAGTAGATTAGAACATGTTATTTGTTATATTTGCATTAAGAAAGGTATGTTCCTCTTTACTGAGTCTAGGAATAACTCAGTTGATGCCTGATGCATTTCCTTTTAGGACTGTATAAGCTACTCTGGTAGGAGAAAATGTCAGCAAACTAACAGTTCCTGTTTTTAAAGTCCCCCGCCTCCCCACAGCCTCTATATATGCTGTTGCATGTTTGCTTTGGAGGGCCTGTACTTATGTGTGTGCAAATATTTGGCACCTGGAAACATATGCATGGTTAGATGCACAATCACAAGTTACACATTCAGGAGGCATTTTTGAAAATGCACACCCCAAAATGCTGTTGCTATTTCTAGCCACTATGATCCTTAGAGAATACAAGAAGCTCTTTATGCAACCCACCTGATTACTACTGTGGAACAAGCAGCAGATTTATTTATTTATAAAAGATTTATTTTACGGTTTGTAACAATTTGTGGGGGGGTAATTTGTTGCTCAATGAATAAATGATTATACTAATCAAGGAAAAAGCTACATAGAAATCATTTAGAGAGGTCCCAAAGTACGTTTATAGGGCTTAAATCTGGGCGGCCTTTATTTATCAGAGTCAAAAATAGACATTTCATTTACACAACTTTAATGACATGTCTGACATAAAGAGAGGACAACAGTTATCCTGGATAAAAGCAAGGGAACACAGTTAAATTGGCAAAATACCACGTCTTATGCCTAGTAATAAGAAAACGTGTGCTAAGAATGCACAGCTCAGAGACTAAATTCTGAGAGAATATAACGGTTTTACTTTTCTTCCTTTTTTAACAGTACTATTTCCTTGTGTTGACTATATTATTCCCAGAAACCATAACCTCCAGATAATTTGCATTTCTCTAATCTAACTTGACCTGCTAAATTTTGTAGAAATTGCAAGCCACCTTGCCTTTATTAGGATTTCTTGTCCCCTCTAACAGCTAGTGCGCTAGAGCAGGGCTTGGCAACCTCTCACTAACAGTGGGCCAAATTAACACACCTCAGTCCTAAGGTGGGTAGAGGGGATGGTTGTTAAATATTCTGCCAGCAGATGACAGTAGCAGATACTTGTACAAAATTTAGTAATGGCAGAATATGTGTGTGTGTGTGTATACTTGTTGCACTTGGTGGGACAGATAAATTCTCTTCCTGGGCTATAACCAGCTCTGTAAATTGCTGACCCCTGCACCAGAGGTCAGCAACTTAATATTACTGCCAGCAAACTACATGCATCTAGCTTGCCCTAATTTATCATAAGTGTCACAATATTCAGTGCTAAGTTTCAGCTCCCAAACTCATTTTATTACTTATTATTCATATTGCCTTAGAATTAGGAGCTGTAGTTATGGAGTGAGATCACATTGTACTACGTACTGTACATACACAGAACAAAAAGATGGTCTATGTCCCAAAAAGTCTATAAATGAAGAGCCTGCCAACACTGCAGACTTATGGTGCCAGGTGTCAGCATGCTGTGCTGCTCTGTATGCACAACATAGGCGACGCATGGGGGGGCATGTGCCCCCCCTGCCCCGAGACTGGCCACCGCCAGAGCTGAAGGCAGCTTCTGCAGGCGGTTGCCACTTTCCACCTTTCCCCCACAACCACCACCAGCAGTGTCTGCAGGTGGTCCCCACTCGATGCTCGCTGCCGAGTACAAATGGTGCCTGCCCAGTCTCAGGAGGCACCAGTTGTTCATGATGTGCAACCTTCCCGAGCAGCATTTGGGCAGTGCTAAAGACTACTTACTGATCAGCAGGGCTGAGTATCTAGTTCTCATGCTTATAGAGAGAAACCTGCAAATATGACCTGACCAAACACTAAAGCCTGAAAAACCCAGCAGCAAAGAAAGAAGAAACTAAAATATAATTTTAAAAATGAATCTTTTTTTATTAGCGATGAATGCTTTTTAATGCTTATGGTCGGCTTGCCCCAGTGGAGTTACTTCATGAGCCCAAACATGAGAGGGCTGTACGTCATTACTGGAAGTCCAGGGTACAAAGCCTTGGATGGTTCATGCAGGGGAATATTATCCAGACAAAACACAGGTATGCTGAGATAAGTCACCTTGCATCCCCAGTGTGTGTGACTTCCAGGAAGGAGGTAAGCCAGTCCTCCTTTTTCTGCATACACTCCACCTCTTCACATCAGCTGTGGGTAAGAGGATTTAAACCAGTTGGACTAGTGATAAAATGTACTGGTGTGCATATTCCACTCCGGAGGCGATGTCCACACGAGCAAACACGTCTGTGGCAGCATGTCAAAGCAGTGTGAGATGCCGCAGGAGGCACAGCAGCACAGACTCTGAGTTTGATACCAGGGAATCCCAGGATCAAAAGAAAATATGCTGGAAAAAAGTGGCCCAGGGCATGTTCCTAGAGCATGCCCCAAAGCAACTGGAAGCTGGGTCCTCCAAGGAGATGCTCTAGCACCCAGCCAGAGCATCTTTATGCTTGCCGCATGCCCCCACTGTACCAGCATGCTGCACACCGCCCCAGGTTTCTGGAGGAAATAGGAGCGGGGCATGGCTGGCAGCAGGGGCTCAGACTCAGGCTCTGTCCCTGGTAAGCAGAGATGTGGGAGTGAAGGGACTGTGTGGGAGGGGTGGGCCTGTCCCCCCCCAGTATACAGCCTGGCCCCCGCCTCTAGCTTCCCCTGGCTGAAGATCTGGGATCCGATCCCTATTTTAACTGCAGATGACACTGTTATACCTTTTGAGCATCTTTGTGGACAATATAACAAGATAAATTTTGATAAATCCAAAATAATGTATGGGGGAAGTCGTTTGATGAAATATCCGTGGAATATGGGGGGAACCAAACTTGAAATTGTCAAAACCTATTTGGTATATGGGTGTTATTCACAGCTTCTCCATCATGGAAACACCATGTTCAGACAGTTAAAACTAAGGCAGCCCAATTGGCTGTGGCTATAAAGAAATGTTATGAAACCACAGCAAGACGATGGGTCCAAGCTCCTATATCAGCATATAAAGCCAAAGCTACCTCTCAGATCTTATATGGCACTGAAGTGTGGGGTTATGCCGCTAGTAATGATGCCATACCTCAGAACAAGTTTCTTGGGGCTCTTCTAACTCCTGCATCTTTTTTGAGATTAGAGACAGGAATGCAATCTATTTTAACCAATATTATTCTTAGAATGGTGGGATTTTGGTTTAAAAGCCTGCCCCTTTTACCAGATCATCTGCTTACATTATGCTACATAGAAGATATTAATAATCCCCCTCCTCTCCAATCACCCTGGTTAGCTTTTCTTTCCCATACTTTTGCACTTTCTGGGATGGGATACCGTCTCAAAGATAATGAAAGATTTTTCTCCCCCATAGAAAAGGTTCGGGTTTTCCAGAGGATACGAGATATTGCCAGGCAGAATGATTTTGCAGTGGCTAGGGCTACTCCTATTGCCCCTTTATATACTCTCTGGAAATTAGATTGTGGGGGAGAAAGGTATTTCCAGTTGGATCTCAATAACAGATAGCCATCCTCCTTGACTAGACTCAGGACCGAACAGATGCCCACATCTGTTTTGGCTGGACATAGATTTTCTACTCCAGGGGCTAAAAGATGTTGCCCAGTCCGCCTAGGACTTGTGGAAGATACTACCTGCTATGTTTTAGAATATTCTTTATAATAATGACATAAGGAGAACCTATTTATTACTGCGCTTGCAGAAATGCATACATTTTTCAAACAGAGAGAAATTAATCTGGATTTTACAGCAAATGGATCCAAATTTAGTAAACCGTCTTGCAATTTTTGCTTATAAGGCTGAGGCGATTAGAGTTAAATATTACTGATATAATTGGTACATTTTAACATTAGATTTGATTTTATTGTCTCACTTGTGGATCTATGCACAACAATATTATAGGTTCATATCTTGATTTACTACTATATTTATATTAATACTTTTTTGATGTGCTGGGCTCTAGGTTTCATATAGTATTTGTAATTTGGTTACATTGTTTGAACTTATTTATATTATGGTCATATGTGTGTTATGTTGTTTTTGAGAGCATGGCATTTAGCCAGAATCCTTAATATATTGAATAAATTGAATTGAATTGGATATCTGGGAGAAGCTGGGCAGGGTCAGTTTGCTCCAAGTGGCATAATTTGCCCCACACCAAAGTGCACGTTCAGGCACGTGTGCTGAGGCGCCAATCTCCGGCACAAATTTGTGCCGCTGCTGCTGCTGCTGCTGCAAGCACACATGCTTGCATATGTGGACGCATCCAGAGGCACCATATTTTCATGCCTTACCCTACACGTGGCTAATGAATTGAGCCAAGTGCTTCAAGATATGTACCTCAAAACAATTAAATAGAGACTGTGGCAGTGATTTTCCTAACAAGCCTTTTGTTGAAAGACAATAAAATGAGAAAGAAGCAAGCAGACAGGATTATTTGGACAAGGAGCATAAGAATAATGTGGTTGTCATCTCTCCCTGGCTCAGTGCTTACTATTTATTACTATAAAACACACAGTTCTACCTTTGTTATAGAAAATGTTCTTCACCTTACAAACAATTTTCTCCATCATACTAGGCACCAACCCAGAGTGTGTGTGTGTGTGTGTGTGTGTGTGTGTTTATGTTTAAAAGGGATTGCACAACTTTAACTTGGGTTTTTGAAATTCCATCTGTAAATTGTCGACAGTAAAGGAGACACTACAAAGAATGGCTAATACTAATTTAAAAAAACAATTGTCTCATGACACCTTCTAAAAGTACATCTTGTCTGGAACTATTGAATGCTTCTCCTCAAAATGGACTTGAAGACTATGGGCCAGATCTTTACATGACGCAACTGGATCTAGCTTCATTGAGAAGAAGCAAATTAAATAATTGCATTAAGAGTGATTTCCAAGGAAAATCTGTGAAAAAAAATGGATTTGGTGATTCAGAAGGTTTCATTCTTTCTAAGAAATGATTGAGTCTACATGTTATCATATGTAGTGCTAACATGGGGACTGGGATATTGAAGGTACCTTCTTGGGTTACATGAAAAGCAAGTTTGTGATCACCAGGGATCCTGGTTTTCTCTGATTAAAAAAAAAAATCCCCAGTTTTCAAATTTAAAGAAGTAACCCAAAATCCAAGTGTTCCGTGATTAAAATGAAACACCACAATATATATACTTGTACTTGTCTATAGATATCCATATATTGCGGTGTTTCATTTTAAACATGGGACACTGTGGATTTTGGGTTACTTTTTTAATCCGAAAATTTAAGAATTTATTTTTTTTATCAGAGAAAACCAGGAACCCTGGTGATGTCTTGTGATCATGAAAGAGCCCATCACTTTCCCTAGTTCCAGTTTGGATAACGATAGGTTGCTTACTTGAAATATAATAGCGAATACTCTCTGCCACCTATTTTCCATTTTTCTTTTAGAAATGATAGCTGTACATGAACATATAGCTTACTTAATGGTGGGTTTCCGAGTTATCATTTTATGCTGTCTAGGTTTATATGATCATTTTACACTAGTTATATGGTACCTGGCTAACGCAAATATCATTAGCGAGCCATGAATCTTTTCATTTTTATCTCAAATTTACAATCCCCCTGGTCTTCCACTGAGAACTGCTTTTCTTACTATTATTAATAGTTATTTTCTCATTTGTATGGTGGTATCATCTAAAGGTCTGAAGTCAGGGTTTTTTGTTTTATTGTGCCAGATATTATATAAAAGCTGTGGACCAGCAGTTGGCAATGTATGGCCCACAGTTTGGCTCCAGCCCACCAATATTTTGTAAGAGGGCCACCATGCTCCAGGACCTGGCAGAGTGCAAGGAGTATCCTGAAGTACAGCGTACTTTTGGATGTGTGGAGGAGCTGCGGCTGCAGCATGGTTTATTCTGCACCAGGCACAGGCAGCGGCTGCAGCGGTACGGACTGGGACAGAAGGCATCAGCATGTCCCTGATCAGCCAGGCGCATGGTGCAAGACAGCTTCGGGATGCGTGGAGGAACCACAGCTGTAGCCCAATGGTTGGTGCACGCTGGGCTGGCTAGGGACATGCTGATGCCTGTAACATAGTCTCTGTGGCTGCAGCTGCTACCTGGAGCATGGTGCAGAATGGACTACCTGAAAGCATGCTGTGCTTTGGGACCCTCCCTGCAGTCTGCTGGGCCCTGCAGCGAGGTGGGCCATGTGCTGGGAAGCAGTTGTGACAGCAGAGGCTGGAACAGGCCTGGGCTCTGGCATGTTCCTGACCAGATGATTGGTGGAGCCATTAGTCAGGCAATGGTCCACGTGAGGCCGCGGTCACTATATTGCAGTGGTGGGGATGCTCTGTGGCTAGGGACATTTTGGTGCCTTCGATCAGTGTGTGAACGTGCTGCCTGTCCCCAGCTCCCTTTGGTTGTGTGCAGGGCTGGGGACTGTCTCACTCTAGGGTTGGCAGGGAGATAGGATTTGCTCTGCTGGGTGCTCCATGAGTCCTTTCCCCTGCTGAAACACTCCAGTGAATCCGGTGCACATGATTTGTGAAGGAGCCACGCACACACTGTTGTCATGCCGTGGGAGATCAACCCCATAATAAATTATATAATCCAGCCTCCCTCAAGACTGAGCTGTGTTAATTCAGCCCTCTGGTACTGACAGGCTGCCAACCTGTTCTGTAGACAAAATGCTTGCCCCGCAAAACTGCAATATAAAGGACAGGACATATAAGCAGATGAGCACCAAACAAACACGATGTTGGAAGTGATGTTAGAATTGTATCTTGTTAATGATCTCTCAATGTTGCCAGCCTCAAATGTTTGAAAATCAGGAGTTGGGCCTCAAAAGGAGTTGTCAAACTGGTTCAGAACGAGTTGTGGTCGTATATACGAGTTGTGGTTAAGCTCGTGTATAATCTATATCCATATATCAAAGCTGAGATTGTGCCTGTATCACTTGACTCCATGAGCCTGGCAACAGAAGAATGGGAAATACTGTCTTTTTAAGTCCTGACCTATTTACTAATTTTAATTTCTTTTTAAGCTTTATCTACTGCCCAAACCATGCCTTTCCTTATCTCTTTCCTTATTTCTTTGCTTTATTTTATTTAGGTGCAACCATCATGTTTTATGTGTACTAACAAGTACAAATTCTTACAACTGTATGGACTGCAATTAGCTTTAATGGGACTCTGCATGGGACAGCAGGCTCCTATACAAGGTCAACACTGGTATGTGTAAAAGTGCTGTGTAAAGTAAAAGCGCTGTAAACAGGGTCTTTATTAAAATAATATTTAACAAGTAACATTTTGAGATGGTATCCATAGGTCACATGAACTTTGAAATGTTGCTGTATGCTGAAATCAGACCCACCACCTCATCCCAGGAACAAATTCTTTAAAACCAGATTTAATAATAAAAACCCCCCAAACCTGGTCAGCTTTTCCAGTTATTTCTGAGATGCATTGTTAGATTTGTATAGCTGGGAGAGTTCAAGACAGGTCTGTATTACATCCCTAGTTGCTTAGTCCATGGATATTACTCTGTACAGATAACTTCTTTATTTAAAGATGTTGGAAAAAAGCAAAATTCCCAAAAGATCCCACTGAAGTCTTTAAAACTAACAGCTGGCTCCACTGCTGTTTACATGCAAAATTCCTATTTGATAATATAAGCAAACGAAAGGTCACCTGCAAGGGATATTTGTAAAATTGATTTTGAGAGAGTTAGTTATTTTCTGTTTTTCAGTATAACCCTTCCTCCCTTACACACACTCCCTCCACCTCCTCCCCCCAAAAAACAGTCAGGGCTCGCTATAATTTGTTAGTGCAACACCAGGATAGACTTTTCCCACCATGTGAACTGGATGAGGATACTGGCCTGAGTCCAACATACTTTTTTTTTTTTTTCTCACATCACTGCTTTACACTGGCAAAGGTGCTTCCACACTTGGCTGATGCAGGAGCAGATCTTTTTGGATGCATCTTACAGACTCAAACTGGCAAACTCCAGGACATGTGAGTAACTTATGCCATGCGTGCAATCTTATGATTGTCTATGTAAGTAAAGTTATTTGTACACCTGTGCACTTGTAAAATTGTGCCCTAAATTAAAAACAAGGCAGCAGGAAGAAATTTAGATAAAAAATGAGGAAAAGATCATGCTGTTACCGGAGTGAGAAGTGCATGAGGAGCCTTGGGCATCACACCTGTTTAGTTGCCTCACTTGTTTGAAGGAGATTGCCTTGCTTTGGATAACTTCCTGCTAGTGAAGAAATAAATGTCTGGGTGAACATTTAAATTCCCACTGTGTTAGTTTTACGCCAACATTGTCTGAATTGTCACAGCCCTGATACTATCAAGGCACAGCACCGTTCATAAATATTTGCTGAATGGTCTCTGAAACAGCTTTGTCAGACAGTAAAAAACCGAACGATTCAATAAAGCCAGCAGTGACAGACAACTCGCCTCCATATATACTTTGTATATCTTATTCAGTCTCTCTGGACCTGGGAGTAGCACATTTTTACTGCCATAAAATGCCATATCCAGTTTGCTGATCTGCTGTCAGTCCACAGACTTTGCTTTAAAAGAGGAAGGCAGAGAAGTGGCTTTGAACTGGCAGAAGGAAACAGGAGTCATATTAAATCAACCAAGCTGACAGACTCACTGAGTAGACACAGCAGTGAAGAGTAACTAGTGCACGTGTGCTACCGTGCTAACCGTGTCGCATGTTGGGCTCTTTAAAGCGCGACCTTGCCTGTAAAACAGACATGCGAAAGAGAAGAAAAAGGAAGCAGCCGTGGGAAAAAAGGAGGCAGCTGGTCTGGGCGAGGGGGCATTCAGGGAGTCTCGTTCTCTACACAAGGCTGGCCTGGGAGGGACTTCATTCCTGCGTCAGCTCAGCACAGCCGTCAGCCGGGACAACTCCCCTTCCTTCTCCAACATCGCTCCTGCCTCCGAAATCCCAGAAGACCAAAGTGCAGCCTGTGGAAAACTATTTAGCAGAGCTCATTACATCCTCCTGCTTTCTCCTCCCCGGCCTAGTTCCTAGCTTTTTATTCCCAAACTTGCCTCCTCCTCCCCGCTTCCCCTGCTCTCTTCTCCTCTCCTCCTCGTCCGGTCGTCTGTCTTCCTCGCCCCTCTTCTCTCATCCCCCTTCAGCGCGGGCCGTGTCACGGGGACCCTGAGGAGCGGTGCCAGTGGAAAGGGATGGACAGAGTCAGGCCTTAGCAGATACAGCTCCGCGCGTCGCTGCCTGCCATGGGGGTCCGCAGCGGGGCTGGGGCTTGACCGTGTTATCCGGCTTATCCCCACCCCAAGATTTGGTGGCCCATCGCTACGTGGGAACGCGGCCTCCGTCCTCTCTCGCTTGCCCCAGCGGGGCGTCGTGACAGAGGCCGGTTGCCTTTGCCCCGGTCGTCACGGCTCTGCGGCCCTCGGCGCCGCGGCACCATGCGGGAGACACTCGGGTTCGGGCCCCTGAGCAACTGGGCGACTGCATCGGCCGGCTGCGGCCCGCCAGCCTGCGCGCGGCCCAGCGCTGCGGCCCGCCGCCCTTCGGTTATGGCTGGGGCGTGCTCTGTTGGGGAAGGGGCTTGTGCTAGTGCAAGAGGGAAGGGGGGTCATGCTGGTGCAAAGGGGGGAGGGGGGTTATGTTGGGGCAAGGGAGTTGTGCTGGTGCAAAGGGGCTTGTATTAGTGCGAAGGGGGTCATGCTGGTGCAAAGGGGGGTTGTTTTAGTGCAAGGGGAAGGGGGCTTGTGTTGGTGCAAAGGGGAAAGGGGGCTTGTCCTGGTGCAAAGAGCGGTTGTGTTGGTGCACGGGGGTGTAGTATTGGGGCGCGAGAGCGGGGGGGGCAAGCTGCCCCGCGGTGACAACACCCCCGCCGCGGGCACTCAGAGGCCCACCCCGGCCACGTGACCCAGGCTGCCAGGACCACATCTCCCAGCATGCCCCGCAACCCTCCCTCCGACTCCACCTCCCCCGCGCGACGGCCGATTCCATCTCCCGTCGTCCCCAGCGCGGCGGCAGCAGCCTCCATCTCCCGGCGTGCCCCAGGCTGAGCGGACTTCATGTCCCGGCGTGGCTCGCGCAGCGGCGGACTTCATGTCCCGGCATGCCCCGCGGCGGCCCAGCCTTGGCACCGGGAGGGGGCGCGGCGCGTCCCTGCCCGTCACGTGACCGGTGAAGTTGGCCGTGAGGGGAGCGGCGGCGGTGGCGGCCCCACAGCGCGGTGAGTCCGGCCCGGCCCCCCCCGTCCTCCCCCCCTGCGCAGCGCTGCCGGGTCTGAACCGTGCCGTGACCGCGCTGGGACCTCCCAATGACCGTTTTGGAGGAGAAACGGTCGCATGCTTAAAAATATGCAAATCAGTTTGCAAATAAGTCTTTCTGTGACTCGATCTTGCTCCCTCCAGGCCGCTAACGAGGGACCGGGGTCTGGGCTGCCCGAGTTGACGTGTTTCTTTACTTCGAGGCTGGCCGTCGCAAGGAAGCGCAGCCAGCAAACATCAAAATTGGGTAAAACTGTGAGCGACTTGGGTTTTGCATCTGTCAGCAGCCTCCAAAAGTATCGCACGTTTTGAACGCTTTCACCATAACGGTGCAAGGGTTGAAACGATGATGGTACGAATACGGTGAAAGTTGTTGGCACCAGGGGTCCAGCCACGAAAACGTGGAGGCAGGCAGACGTGGTCGTGCCAAGGCATTTTGGAAGAAAATCGGGACAAGAAACGTTCCCGTCTCCATGGGGTTGGTCTGGTGGTGTGTGCGGCGGGTATGCGTCCAGCTTTTCAGTATGGCCTTCCTCCTTGTTGTCTAGACGATGAGACGTCTGGGGCAGTCGGGGTAGGGGGGTGGTCCTCCCTCGGGTTGGCCGAGGCGACCTCCCCAGCCCCGCCGCTCTCAACTTTGTTAGGTAACAAGTCCTCTTTCCTCTTTCATATGGCATCAGGTATCTGCATCTGAATTGATGGCTGCTGTGTGGTATTACTGCTCAACGTGCAGATTTTGTCTATGCATTTGTAGAGAATCGCAGCATTTGATTCGGAGCCGTGCTGTTTGGGTGCCGCCGCATTCACGCAGGGGCTGTCCAAGAGGGTCATTTAACCAAGTGCGTCTTGCGGTGCCCACATCCAGGTTTCGCTGTGCTCAGCTCATGGACAACTGGTGCCTCTCAAGTTTGGGGGGGCACCAGATCGGCGAAACCGGAAGTGCACTTCTGGTTTTACAGCTCGGGGTGCCAACCTCAGGGGTCGCACGTGCACCCTGTATGCGTTGCCAGTGGTTCAGCTTGACCCGCGCTTATCTGTCAAGGTTGTACCTGATGGGGACCTCATTTAGTGTTGTTATAAAAAACTGCTGGGATAGATCTGACTTCCCAGTGGTCAGCCTGCTGCATTGCTGTCTGTCAGTTTGGTTCAGTATCCCCAATCTCTTCCAGGAGCTTGTGGAGTTCACATGCAAATCGTTTATGACTTTTGAGCCTCCTAAGCCTCCATCTGTCTTCAGTTAACAGGTGATGTGGAGCAGGTGACTTTTGTCATCTCTAGCCTCTGTTGCCATGAGTGATGTTGTTACTCCTGACATGGTGCAGATGTGTGGGACTCTATATGCTGCTTTGTCTTAAAGAACCCAAATTCTGCTTGTTCCGGTTTTTTTTCCTCATACTAGGTTCCTCAGAATTGCAGAGAAGGGACCTCCAAAAGCCATGTAGCTCAGCCCTCTACTTCTGAGGCAGGACCAATCCCTATCCAAACATCCAAGAAAAACCATGATCTTAGATAATGCCTTCCCTACCAGACTTGTAACAGTGTGGGTTTTTTTTTTTTTTTCCCTGTGTTCTTGGTTTGGTCCGAAGTTCCCCAAAACAGTTTGTTGCATATATTTCTGGAGAGAAAGCACGTGACAGATGTAGATCATCTTGGGGTTTTGGGGGGGTTTTTTTGCACTCTTGTGCTTAAATATGTAGCATTACTGTGAATGTAGTATACAGTATATATTCTATTTTCTAATATTCTAATAGAAAATAGTTTATATAATGTATACCACATTCAGTATATACAACACAATTTAGAATTGTCCATCTTGGAGCTCCAGGTTGGAAGATGCTTCATCTTCCCATATGGATATTGTTCTCCAGTAACACTTTGGTTTCTTATCCTACATTAACATGTCTGCCACTTTCAGCCTGCTTTTCCTCTGATGCTTCTCACCTTGACATTTTTATAATAATAACTAGGACATATTTTGGCAGCAGTAACAATGTATGCCTTTCCCTACCTCTTGTATTCTAGTCTAGACCCAATTATAGTACAAAAGGCAAGTGCTTCTGACATGTATTTCATGGAAAGAATGGAATATATTACATATTGTGAAACTAAACATGTCTTCGCAGAAGCCAAAGACTACCTGAGTCTTAAGGTGCAGCAACTGGTGAAGTTTCTCCATCAAATTTGTTGGTCCTCCTATAGCCAGCCTCATTGGGTAAGATAATCTAGCCAGTTGTCCCTCCTCTCAGTCACCCCTGTTGACAGGGTATGTATTGAAGGAGCTGGGTATAGCATGACGAAGAAAGTGAAGTGAAGGAATTCTGTATCCAAGTGACTGCATTTCATTGGAAGGCAAGATTAAATTTCCCTTTCCATCTTACCCCAGTCCTTCAGTGAGTGTTTTTTAAATAGGGGGTATAACTCATGGAAATCATAGAAAAGTAGGGTTGAAAGGAACCTCTGGAGGTAATCTAGTTCAATCATCATAAACAAATTCATTGTCTAACCCAGTGGTTCTCAACCTTTTAAGATGTGAGACACCTCCTGGATAGACTTGAGGTATCCCTTGGGACTGTCAGCTTAGTTTTCACTCATTTTTATGCAGATTAAAAAAAACCAAAAACAGCAGTTTTTCTGAGTACTTTGTAGTAGAAAGACAACAACTGTACATTTCTATTGGAGATTGAGTCTATTGGGTTTATATTGTGGATCAAGTTTGCAAATCTAAGAGTGCTAAAATTATGTGGTACCTTGGTTGGCCATCACTGGTCTAACCTATTAGCAAAACTACACAGTTGTCTTGCAGGTGCATCAGGGCTAACACACTAACCTGCCTCAGGTAAAGCAGGCAGCCAACATCTAGCTGCAAGTAAGGTTGTTAAAATATGCTTGGGAGATCCAAGGAAGAGGGCCACAGCCCCCACTACAGAAGAAAGAACCACCCCCCCCCCCCCAAATCCACACCAGTCTGACCAGGAGATGAAATTCCTTTCTGACCCCAGATGTCCCTCCTTGCAGTCACACGATAGCCACAAGACCCTTTAGCCAGGAATCCCCAGATTCTAGTCCCAGCTGAAGCATTGGCATACCCCAGTCAAAATACCCAGTTGCAGGGTTGCAGCCAACCCCAATATTTCTGAGGAAAGCAACCCCCCCTACCCCACCCCGATTCCTAATGCAGGTAGTGGCAGGAGGGAGGGAAAAAAAATCCTTCCTGGCTTCATGTGGCAGCCAGGAAACCCAGAAGCATGGGAAATACCCTTAGTAGAACATAGGCATACCAACTACTCCTAGATCACTGCTTATCCAACCTCTTCTTGAACACCTCCCTCAGTGGTTAATTCCACAACTTCCCTAGACAGTCTA
Source organism: Crocodylus porosus (assembly GCF_001723895.1). Lineage (NCBI taxonomy): Eukaryota > Metazoa > Chordata > Crocodylia > Crocodylidae > Crocodylus > Crocodylus porosus. Next base: position 4,947,155 of record NW_017728924.1, on the reverse strand, counting down.
TTTCACTATCTCACTCTTCCAACAGGGAAGAGAAATTTCCTGATATTTAATCTAAGCCTGCTTTGCTGCAACTTCAAGCTCTTGGTCAGCTCTCTACAGCAAGAGAGAAAAAGCATTTTCTCTCTATAGATTCCTGCAGATTTTTGAACATTGCTGCCATATCCCCTTAAGTGCCGTTTCTGCAAGCTGAACGTGCCTGTTTCCTTCAGTCTGTCCTCATATGACTTATTTTCCAAACTCTTCATCATTCTTGTCACCTACCTCTGGAAACTCTTCAATTTCTCCATGTCCTTTTTAAAAGGTGGAGCCCAAAACTGAACGTAATACTTCAGGTGAGACCTCACCAGTGCCAAATAATCTAAATCTAAAATAGTGCTGTGCTCATGCTGGCCTGTCGGAGCTTTCAAAATATACCAAAAATGCTAGTGAAGAGGAGGGAAATAAAATGGGGTGATCCTAATGTATGAGTTCTTAGAGCTTCAATTTCCATTTTCAAACAGAATCATCGATTAAATCTTTAGTAATAAAGTGGCGGTGGCCTGGGGAGGTAGGTATATTTCAAGAACAAGCCAGAGAGAGATGCCGAAGACTGTAAATTAAATTTTGAAGCAGTATCTGGTGCCCCTCAGATGATTCTTATCACCTGTCATTTTACAATGTGGGTGACAACATGGGGGGTACAGGGTGAAGAAAAAGATCTGTGGGGGTTTGGAAGGCTATGGATTAACCATGTAGATGTGCTGATGAGTCTATAGGTTAAATAAGTGGTTTTTTGAAATCACTGCATTTCTTCACTGCTTCTTTTGTGCCTCCTAATGCTGCAGGGCATCTTGTGCATGTGTGTGGAAATGTTACCTCAGATATGGGATGTTAAGTAACAGGCTCCTATTTTGCTCATATTGCACCTATCCCGGCCTGCAGGGCAATGAAGGATGCTTTTTCATCTCAGCAATGTGTAATTTTATGGCAGGGGAATGGGGATCAAAGTTAGAAAGGAGAGACATGTAGAAGGTGAATAAGGAAGAAGTCAGAAAACGCAAAAGCAGCAAAAAAGAGGATGAGGAAAGAAGTGCATAAGAATATGAATGGAAAAAAGTAGTAGCAGTAATTTTCAGGATGTGGTACCAGGGGCATCTGCCAGAGTAGGAAGAGAGGCACTGGAATTGCAGGACTAGATGCTGGTCTCCCTTGGTGTCCAATGTGAAAAGCAAAAGAAATACCAAGATAGCAGGTCAAGATCCATCCTCAAAAACTTACTTTATCAACATTTCTTATGCATACAGTCCCATGGACTCCCTAATCTGTCTTTGGAGATGTCTCTTTAACAACAATTCTGTTGTTAAGAGACATCTCTCATTCTTACCACAAATGCCACTAATTTTTTTTATATATACTATAATTTGAAATAGGAAGTAGGTAAACAGTTAGACTGTAATGCTGTGATCAAAGAACAAGAATAATCTACCTCCATCAGAGCTCCACAAAAAGGCTAATAACATTTTGCAAATGAGTTTCACTTGAAATTCAGATGGGAATTAGAGATATTGTACATTAGGTGCAGGCTACAAAGGAAAGCCAAAAAGTGGGGAAAGGAGGAAAATTCAGGAGAAAAAGATTCCTTTTATGTAATAGTTTAAGATCTTTTAAAATTTTGTTGTATGGTTTTTTTGTTTTTGTTTTTTTTTTAATGAGTTTCATTCACTTTTCACCTGGTTTCCAGCAGCAAACTGCAGGATCTTGGTGTATTTGTTTTTTATTTTTAAACGCAGATAAAGCAGCAGCTTTTAGGGGTTCTGGGTGGCATTGTGAGAGTTCTTGGTCCAGTTTTCCAATGAGCACTTTTATATTCCCTTCCATGCTGCCCCTTAGGCATAGGAGCCTCTGTAAAGAAATAAACAGGACACAAAAAAAACAGTACTTGCTTTTCCTTCAAATCTCTCTAAATCGGAATGTGCTGTCATGCCTGTAAATGCTAAAAAATGGTTAGGTAGCTGATACGCCATGACTGCTGCTTATTGCATTAATCATAACCATCTTGCTGTTGTTCAGTCTCTGTTTCTATTCTCCTGTTTTCTCATTTTGTTCAGTACTATTATAAGCTCTTTTGAGCAGGGGTCATTATCTTGTACATGTGTGGTGCATATGAGGGAATTATAGAGACTTGAGGAGTTGGAACCACTGCCAAAAAATGAACATAAAGCTTAATATTCTCCCTTTAAATGATCCAGCTTCTCATTCATCATTACAGGGAGAATTGGCAGTATTAGAAGTATTACTGTACAGTCTTCCTAAAAGAAGCCTGTAAAGATAATCCAGTCTGAGGGAAAAGTTTGCTGTCATAGCTATATCAGCTAGAAAGGTCTCCAAATGTTCTGGAGCTAAGATAATGTTGTGGTATAGAATATACTCCAGGATTAGTGTGCATACTCTGTGAGTTTGAGTGTCCATCCTTGTTGATTTATATGAGTAAAGATAAATGGATACGAACAATATTAAAATGTTCTGTAGATAGTATGTGCACATTTTCAGTCAAGGCCCGTGCACTTAGAGAGCTTTCAGTGTGAGGGAAGTCAGACTTAACAGGCCACTTCATGCATACTGATCACAGCCTGAATCAAAAAGTCTACTTTAAAAAACCTAAGAGACTTGGAGCTCCAGAAGTAGAACCACTTACTGAACAGAAATGAGGCCCATTTTGCCAGTAGCGACAGACGCATGATTTGATTAATATGTAGGCACTCATTTATTTTTCGCAGACCACTGATCAGCAGGTCTGTACAGATAGGTTGTGATGATTCAGATGAAAAGGGGAAAGAGATTATCAGTGGTATAGGTTCAGTCTGCACTGAAAAGCTATGGCATATAGAAAAGTGGAAAAAATAATTCCTGGTTGATATAGCAATGCAGGCAAAAACCCTGGTGTGGGTGTAGGTATGCTGCTGGAAAAATACTTCTGTTGGCTTAGCTGTGTCGGTTGGGGAGGTTGTATATCTACAGTGACACCAAAAATGCCTGTCAGCACATGCTGCTTTTGCACTGGCTCTGCCAACATAGCTGTGGATGCAGAGGCTCTGTCATGCTCAGATAAGAGAGCCACGGTTTTGTGACCTAGCTAACATGCTTCCATTTCCTAAATCTGTTAGTTTATGGTCCTTTTTTTTGGCTTGCAAGATCTGAAACTTGACCTTAACTGTAGCAATTGACCAAAGTCTGAGGAAGATGTGTACGTACAAAGTGACAAAAAAGTATAGTGAAGCTTCTAGTTTTTAAAGTAGAGACTGTGGATTTGAGTTCTTGTATACTCCTAGATGGGGGACTTTATGAAAATATGTATTTGGCTCGTTTTGGGAGGGGAATGAAGAGAAAACAGCCTCTTGAACTCCTTTATGAGTGTGAGAGGATGTAGGAAAAACAAGCAGAAGACTGGCGATGCGCTATCCACAGGAAAGCAAGGGAAATGTGAGCCAGTAAGTGGCACAGAAGCTCATTCAGAGTAGGGATGTTGGGAGAGGAAGAGGAGTGGCAGATGTTACCACAATAGAGGCAGGAGTGGCAGCATCTAGTTTGGAGGTGAGGGTGATGTTAGGAGGGCTGTGGAGTCTGCAATAAGAACTGCCGACAGAACTGTTGGCTCTGGGTGTAAAAGGATGTTTGCAGGGCTCTTGATCTGGATGCAGCTTCTGCCAGCAGATTTTCTGTGGCTTGGGAGAGCTGGTGTGTTTTTGGTTTTAGAAAAACTTGTGCTGCAGGATACACTCTACTAGCAAATCTTGCATTGTAGAAAATAGGGATGTGAACAGTTAATGTGACTGATCGTATTTAACGGATAAGCCCAGTGGTAACAGGTTGTAGCTTAGTGCAGGGTGGGGTGCAGTCTGGCAGGGAAGGGAAGCTACGTGGTGCCCCAGGAGGAATCAAAGGTGGCAGGGCAGGTGTGAGGGAGGAGTGAGGATGGGGAAAGAGGATTAGTACCTATAGTTTGACTCCATAGAGTTGCTTGCAGCCTCTCTGCCTGGAGGTTCATAGAATTTAGCTGTTGGGTACTGGTCTCCCTTCTTCCTGCTCCTGCCTCCCTCCCTCCCACTTGCTCTGGGGTTGCCGATTTAATTGTTTAACCATTGTAATTACAACAGGATAGTTTTAAATCTCTATTTACATCCTTAGAAACAAATGGGGGAACTTTTGAATTGAGAATGCTGACCTGCTTCCTCAAAACAGTGAGGCTGTTTCAGTGTTTCACTAGATCGGGCTGCGGTGGGAAATCAGCCCAGCTGGACTGACTTCCTATCCTCAGCACTACATTGAAATGTTTTGACTAGCCTCCTTTTGTTTTGAGACTGTTTCAAAGTCCTTTGTTTTGTTTCGATTTTGCTGTTTCGACCTCAAAATGAGTCTCAATGAAATGGCCAGTGAAATTTTTGCATAGCCCTACTGTGCAGGCAGGGGGAGGAGGGCAATCGGTCTCTCCCAGATGAGATGAAATTTTGTAGCTGGACTTAGGTGGAAACTATGAAGCCCACAAAAAAAAGGATGAATTTTAGCTGAGACCAAGATTGCAAATAGTTTGTCTGCTTGCTGTTTACCTTTGGACAGTTAATATGTTTGTTATGAAGTAGATGTTTTGATTCTTTCTAATCAGTTGCTGGTAACTGGCTTGCAGAAGAAAGTGTCAAATCCATTTTTCCTATTGAGAGAATGCAGTTGGAAATGAGGGCTGTTGCCCCAGTCTGACAGAGGACCCTGCTGTGTTTGGAGAAGAGAAGGTGCTGTGCAATCTGTCATTTGAAGCGGGCACTGAGAGGCTACAGAGGGGGTGTAAAATATTTCTCATCCCTTTACAGCTTGATGGGAAAAGAGGGGTTTGTGGCTGGGTAATCCAGTCCAAAGGACAGGGAATTGTGGAGCTGTACTCTGGGGAAAAGTGCGGAGTAAGTGCTTCTGTCTTGAAAAGCATGTCCTTTGAGAAACGAGAGATACCTCACTCCTAAATTATGACAGAAGGGATCTCAAGTTTACTGGGCTGCTCTAAGAATTGATTTAAATGTTTCTTTTACTTGCTTAAAGATATATTGTTGTCATGTACCTACCAGACCTGTTCATTTACTTAGTGTTGAGTTTTCTTTTTCATTTGTCACTTGCTTGCTAACCTATAGCAGGTAAGGGCTGGTGCTCTAGCAGGTGAGCATGTTTGTAATGTGCCATAACTCACTGCATAAACTTTAATTGTTCTGTGTTTGTATGATTTTATTTTTTTCAAACATGAAAAACTTGAACTTGAACATCATTAATATTCAACTGTGTTGCTTCTAACAGCATTGAAAAAAATGTGTAGACGCTATTTAGTTTGTGCATATGTGCATATAACCCAGATTCACAGTTTAACCTCTTAATGTGGTTTAGTATTTTGTGTTTGGGTGTTTTTTTCCGCTTCCTTTCCTTTTGAAATGCATGTTAACAGTGGCTTGTACTTCTGGCAGCAACTTAATTTTGCTGTTCTATTTTATGCTGTATACAAGTGAGTCTGCTTATTTTTCAGCAGCTTCTTTTAAACTTTTTGGTGACGTGTTTTGAAATTTAGCTACCTTATTAGGTGGTGCTTTTTTGAAATTATGGTATGGCTGTCTGTATCGGCATCTGTGTTGAGAGGGACTTGTGGATTTGTTAAAATCATAGATAAAATGGTTTTCTATTTTTTCTGCCTTATGTATTTATTGCTGGATTCTGCTTTCTAGTACTTAATGAATGAGTCTTATCTGAAGTTTTGGGAAAGTGCTTTTCTCACAGAAAAAGTAGAATTCAATCAGCTGTTTGACCTCATTTTGTATCCCTTGTTGTATTTAAATCTGGTTCTAAAGTATTTGATTAAGTTGCCTCACCTGATAATTGATTAGGGGAATGCTTGTAGATAACCCAGACTCGCATAGCACTCTTATATTTATTGATGCTGCTTGCTTTAGTAATCTTTCCAAATATCTTGCTCTATGAAGGTGAGCCTGTTTGCCCTTTAAACCTGACTTCAGTATACATTTTTTTTCCTTTGGTAAAAGGTTCATATTGATCAGTCAATAAAAGGGGGAATTTGCAGAATTTTTTCACTTGCTTTTTCTTGTTTGAGTTTAAATAAATCAAATATTTTCCCCATGTAACTGAGCACACTCGATCTTTGCTCCACTGCACATAGAACTTACAGATTTTTTTTTTTTTTTTTTTGGTCCAACATTTAAAAAGAATCTCTTGCCAGATGTGCTGACTTTTAACTTTATGTAGGAGGCAGGAAAGCATGATTTTTCTTACTGCATCTGCAGGTTGTTACTATATTATATAAATATGGTTGCAACCCTTGTAACTCTAAAAAAATTATTACATGAAACTGGCAAGGATTTTTGTGGGTTATCTTTTATCAGACCAACAGCACAGTTGGGATAGGCATAGAGGAGCTTGTTGGAGTTGAGTTTCATAATTTTATAGACAGTAGGGGCTGGAAGGGACGTCATGAGAGTTGCTTGTCAGTGATATTACAACTGTGATGGCCCAGCAAATATGTGAAAGCAAAGATTTTTGTGGGTGGTATCTTTTACTGGACCAACGGCATGAATGCACACCAATAAGTGCTGCCTTTGCACCCCTGCTGCTAAATTTCTGGACCTGTAGGTTGCAGTACCGGCTTGGTGATGGCCACATGCACTGGATCATGCTGGTGCATAGGGTCAGGCTGCAGCTAGATCTTGTGCATGTGATGTGGCTGGGCAGGTTGCGCAGGGTCACACTGGCTGGATCCAACCCCACATTGGATCAGGCCCATGGACTGGCCCCGCACCATTGGTCTGGCCCACGAGGCTGGAAGGTTGACTACCACTGAGTTAAACTAAGCTTGTCTAAGTCTATCAACCATGCCATCCAATAGGAGACAGCATCCACAAAAATCCTTGCCTCTCATGTGTTTCTTTGACTCTCACTGCTATTCCAATGCTATTTTACATAAAACTGCTTGTCTAATCATTTCCCTTCTGATGTTCTTTGTCTCTCATTTTATTTTATAATTAATCTGTATTTGCCAGTTATAAGCTCAGTGACAAATTACCTAAATTTCTCTGGCTTCATTGTTTGCAGTGTTTTCTAACTGCAAGCAATGTGCAACAAGAAAATCTTGATTTAGATGGACAAAGCTGTGGATCCAGTGCAAATCTTAAATAAGTAACCTGATAACGTGGGAATATGGCTTCTTTCTTGAGAGTTGAGTTAATTCTTTTGCATGCTTCTAGTTGGAATGAAGTAGTCATGTTTTCTGAAAGTGTAAGCAGATCATTCACTATAACCTCTAAGCTTCTGACACTGGTCACAGAAATACTGAGAGGTCTTCAGCTATTGTGTTCTTCTGTGCAAGATGTGATTGTGGGATGTATGGAGAAATCATTTCTTTTCATTCCTTATTCAAAAAAAGAAAAGAGGTCACTACATCAAATGACAACTTGAAATGGCTTTTGCAAAGTAGTTTTCTTGTTTGAATTTATTTATTGGTGGTGGCTTAAAAATATGATTTGGTACCTATAAGAGCGTGCATGTTATCAACAACAATTAACTTTATTCTCAGAACATTTGTAGTATGCTTATGTTAATGTAGCCTCGATTAATTTTAAATTGATGTTGTGGATATATAAATTATCTTTAATTGTGCCCACATAAGAGTTTGTACCAGTGTAACTTAACCAATTAAATATAAGATTTAATTTGATTTGTGCAACCCTTTAGTGGGTTATCAATGTCATATGAACCATAACTTGTTCCTGGACCCTAAATAAACTCCAATAATTTACATTTGATTCATAAATGTCTTTGGAATATTCTTCCCCAGCCTTGTAGGTTCAAAGGAAGTAGGAGTGCTCACTGAAAATCCTACACTTCTGAGCTAATAAGCTTTGTAAAGGAAGTGATGAGGCTTGTGTGGAAAGGTGAATACCCCTGTGCTTTGCTTCATCCTCATGGATTTCTGCAAGTCTTCAGGAAGGATAGAAAGAAACAGGAGGGTGGGATGGAATTTTCCTCCCTTTTGTTGACCTTTTTTTTTTTTAAACAATATCAGGGAAACCCTGGGAGTCTTGGGCCTCGTATGGACATTCACTTTCTCTTGGGAGAGTTGCATCTTTCCCAGGAGAAACTGAGAGTGTATAGTTGTTCAGGCTTTTCCTCTCAGAGTAAAAATGACCACTGTAGGAGTAGGAATAACCAGGGTTAAAATCGCTCCCAGAAGAGTTCCTCCTGGGAGAGCAAATGTCTGTACATGCTGTGGCTTCTCTCAGAAGAGAACATAGTTCTCCTGCATTTCTCCCCACCTAGTTGCCTACAACCCATGAGTTTCAAGTGGGTTTCTCAAGTCCACTGTTTTGAGAGCCCAAGAAAGCTGTGGACAGAAGTTTAAAGGTACTTAAGTGCCTAGAGTTGGTGTGTGTTTGTGTTAAAATACACTTAAATGTATTTAAAAATCTGTTGTTTTTTGTCTATACATACAGGTCATTAGGAAATTTATTGAGATCCTGTTTCCATGGGACTTTGGAACAGCTAGTATAAGTGCAGTGATTTTCTTTTTTCCCTCCCCCCTTAATGAAAGATTAAGTTCTGAGCAGTGTTTGTTTAAATCAGGGGTGGGCAATTATTTCAGGTGGATGGCTGCTTACAGAGTTTTGGCAAGCCATCGAGGGCTGCATGACAGGCAGCCAGGGCAGATAAATATTAATTTTCTAACTTTTTACGGACCCCACGGGCCAGATAGATGCGGCCTGCCAGGACATTCTGGCCCGCGAGCTGCATTTTGCCCACCCCTGGTTTAAATGCTTTAGTAAGATCATCAGGACAGTGCTCAAATTGTTTAACTCCTCCATACTTGGTAATTCTCATCTGATTCATTTAAAATTCTGAAATAAAACAAGTCTAGTTACCATTTTTTTTAAGGCTATTTTTCATGGATTGGTTTTGAGTGCATGTGTTCAGGTGACATGAGTAATAAAGTCACTCTTATGCTGGGAATTTATTTTGCATACTTCTTCCTATGGAGTGGCTGCTATTGCTCCATAATAATTAGAAACTGTTCTCTAATAGTTCAGTAGTTACTGAAACTATTTTAAGACTGATGAAATAAAGCTTTAAACTCTGCAGCAGTATTACTTTGGCAGTTTGCCAGAACCAATGCTTTGGTGTTCTGACAGAAAAAAGAAATTGGTGTTTTAAAAGGAAATGTTTAATGATGGATTAAAAAAAACCCCAACCCTTTCCTGACAATGAGTTGGTTTTTCCAGTGTTAGAAAAGAACATACAGCGTGCTTCCTGCACTGGCAGGTACTGTCAATGAGAACTTGATCTTCTCAACCATTGCCTATAGATCTTAATTTAGAATTTTGTTTGTTGCCTTATTACTCCATTAAGTTTCAAGTAAAGTTTAATTACTTGACTTGAGTTTCCTTATAAAGCAAGGGAAATAACAGGTGTGCATTATATTTGTCTTCCCTGGATAAGCTAAAATAAACAACTTGGTTGACTTCCAACACAAAAGTTGGGTGGTAAGAAAAGGACTTTGCCAGGTAGTATTTTGGATGTTTTAATGATGTATGTGAGAGCTGTACAGCTTCTAAGTGGCTGGGTTTGCATGCCCCGTGGGTTATCCCAGTGGGAGTCGTGGGCCCTCAGGCCATTTGCTCTATGGACGCTACTACCCTCCCTCCCTCCACTCCCATTGTACCATGTACCCAGAGACCCCCTCTCCATGCCCAGTGTTGCAGCACATACCTGCATGGGTGCCCCCCGGATTCGGCACCGCACATTTTGTGGCCCAAGCCTCACCCCAAGCTGCCCATGCCATACCATGTTGTGCCACACTGTTCCTTGCAGTGAGCTCAGAAAGTAGAAGCCAGAGGAGTGGCTATTACTGAAGGTGGGCTCCTACCTGACCACCACTCCAGGAACTGCAACTTAACCTGTTCTAGGCTGCACATGTCCCATGAACACCAGGTAGACAGCCTGATGTATGTGGTAGCTTCCCAAAAAAATAAAAAAGACGACGACATTGAACTAAACTCTTTTTGACAGTAAATTCTTATTTTGTAGGCTTAGAAGAAATGGTACAAACTGAATTTGTAACGGTAGGAAAGCTGATGAGCAGGGCTCCTGGTTTTCTCCATTTAAAAATTGCAAATTCTCTGATTTTAAAAACCCCAAAATGCCTCACTCCCCAACCACATCCCCACCCTGGACCTTGCCAGTGCCCCTCACTTTCTACCCACACCTCCCTGTCCCCCAGCCCTGCTGGAGGGGGCCATGGACTTGGATGCATCCCCAGCAGTGCCTGAGCCTTGGCTGCTGCCTGCGGGAGGTGTTGGCTGTTCCCCCCCATAGGCAGCATGGCTGAAGCAGAGCCCATGGTGGGAGGAGGTAGGTCCAGGCTCTGGACTTGAGCTCCCCATCCTGCTGCCCTCCACCCAGGACCTCCGTGGCCCAGTGGGTAGGACCCGGTGTAGCAGGGCAGAGCAGGGCATGGAAACTTGACACCCCATGCTGCGTAGGGGGTGCATATGGGTGCACGTGCACCCCCTGAGTGTGGCAGTGCACCCCCTCCACTGAGCTGTGGAGGCCTCTGGGGGAGGGCAGCCGGGCAGAGAGCCCTGAGCCACAGTGGGCAGCCTACACTTGCCCTATGTACAAATCTAGAGGGCATGTGCCCCCCATTGCCCTCTGTCCCCCTCCCCCCCCCTCGGAAGTGCTCGCCCTAGCAGCAGGGAGCCAGGCCTCCCCCAGCTCAAACAAGCTGCCCATGGCTCTGTTCTGCTCCCTGCCTGGGCCCTGTGGCCATACATTCTTGCTCCGGTCCTGGGCCCCAAACCTTATGCCCCACCCGGGCTGAGCAGCTTCCCAGCTTCGTTCCTGCCCAGCTCCCTCCCTTCCTCCCTCACTAGGGGAGTCACAATTCTCACCCCCTGCCCCAATAGACTTGCCTGTAAGAGCTGCTCTCCCACCTGCCTGGTAGCCATGTGCGTGTGTACACGTGCACATGGTGCCCCCTGCCTGAGCACTTTCCTCTTGCTCCCCCCAGCCCCTTGCAGGCTGGAACTCTGCCAACCTACAAGGGGAAATGCATTTCCCACATTTTTTCTTTAAAATGAGAAGGTCTGGGTTTTACTGTGTTTTTTCCATGGCAAAAAGAAAACCCAGATCCCTGCTGATGAGACATTCCAATTTTGTTGTGTAATTCTTAGAACTTTTTTTCCTTGTTTTTATATCTTCTGAAATATAGGACGTTCAGGCAAAAGAATATCATAATTAAGATATCTAGAGAAATGAGGCTAATGACGTACTGAGCAGCACGCTTTCTGAAGTGCTTGTGCAGTGTATTTTTTACTTTTTAGCAAACAAACTAGATTTTTAGAGCACCCTATAATAGAGCAAAAATAAATGACAAGTGCTTGATGGGATAAAAACAGAATGTTATTTTGCATTGCTGTCTGGGCAAGTTTAAAAACAAAGGTATGTTGCAAGTTCTATGGATTTCTTTCCGTTGAGTTGACCCTTTGCATAAATATTCCGTACAATTTTAGTCGGTACTTCCTGTATGTTCTGCGACTTGGATGACTGGGTTTGGACCCTGTATCCTGACCTGTAGAGTTACAACCTGATCAATATTCAGAAACTATGGGATATGGGGGTGGAGAATATAGTCTGTCCAAAGAAGGCAATTCAACAGTTTAGGATTCCTTCATTCAGTTATAGCTGTGCCACTGGCTCAGGTCATACCAATAATGCAGTTAGAGGTGTGATTGCAACACGTATAGCCCACATATCCAAGCAATCTTTAATTTTGCAGCTTGGGTACAATAGTCATCAAGCCAGAGTGACCTAGACCTTGTTATAGGCTAGGGCAGGGGTGGGCAAAACACAGCCCATGGGCTTGATGTGACCCACGGTGGGTCCCTCATTCACCTGGCCCAAGCGCAGTCTGGCTGTGGCGCACCCTGCCACACACAGGGCATGCAGCGGGGCTGAGGTGGCTCTGCAGCTGGACTTCCTTTCTCTGGCAGGGGTGAGTCCACACATCCCACAAACACTGGCCCCACTTGCACCCTCTCCAACACCTCCACCACACATCTGCTTGCCTTTGAGGGGAGCCCCGCTCTCGACGCACCTCTCCATGCACACCCCCATCTACCCTCCCCCTCCACACACCCCGCAAACCCCATACCCACCCAGCCACACCCCCATGCACCTTCCCCCACATCCACATGCATACCCCCACCCCCTCCCACACTCCCCTACAATATCTGAGAGTAAGACTTCATTTTGAGCTATTATGCAATCACCTCTATATATACCATACAAACGCACAAATCAGGACAAAAATATTTTTAAAAATAAATTAAAATATACAATTGTCAGTGTTTCATTTTTAGTATATAATTTGGGTTTTATTTCCAGTTCCAAGATGGCAGTGCCCATCCCAAGAGGAGTACTTCTGGGGGAAAGGGGAGGGACTTCTGGTGGCAAAGGTCAGGGATTAGGGGGTGGAACGTCCAGTCTGGAGATGGTGACCGGGGGGCGGGGCACGGCACCTGCCAAGGGCAGGCCTTGCAGCCTTTGACAGCTCGCCAAAACCCACTAAGCGGCCCTCCACTCTGGGCTAGGGAAGTATTTGAGATCCTGGTGATCTTGTACAGCCTATACTGCAGCCCATTCAGCTGTGGCTTGACTGCTGTTGATACCTGAACGATATAGTTTTCGTTTTGCTAGTATGTCCAACATATGCTGCACTCGCATCCTCACATGCAGGGTACACATTATCCATTTTTTGTAACTCGGTTCTCCGTTCTACTAGGACATTTATTTTTATTTTTTTAAAATGTGTTTCCACAAAAGGATATTTAAAAAAAAATGAATATTTCAGTAAATATACCTGAATATTAATGAATATATGGTGACTGAATACTTTCACATTATTCTAATTAAAACAGAACTTAAACCAAGAACAAATACAAAAAAACTCTTCAATGTAAAGGACAGCTTCAGCATTCAAAGAAATTAATTCCTCAGCCACTTGAATATTTGGTGTTCAAATACACACAGGTGACACAAGTTAGTATTACAACCAAGGAAAACATTACATTTGTTCAGAATGTTCCTGTACTCTGAAAGATGCAGTGGAAAAATTGTTGTTTTTTCGTCTGAGCCTATAAAATTGATAAAACTAGATTCCCTATTGCTATGTGTAGAGGATCCTTTTAATATAAGTAGCAGAAAGGGGATACCACAATTCAAGTGACTGCATATGAAATATGGCAAAAGCACTAGTTGCTGTTTGGGACTCCATGAGTTGTGTTTTAAAGCAAAGCAGTTTCTTGAGTGCAAAAATAAGGATTATTTTGAATTCTAGTGAAAATCAAAGCTACATTCAGCTAGCTGAGCTCAAGCTCCTAAGCTGCAATAAAGGTAAATTTTTGGAGAAAGTTTAGCCTGAAAAAGATCTAGACAGGAAGTGATGCTTCAGTATGACGGTCAGCCTAGCAACTTAATGTGCTGCATCACAAATTCTTTATTGCTCATGTTTCCAGTTGGAATATAAATAGATTTGTGCTATTCTCTAAAGGGGTGTTTCTGCTTTCTGCTATATTTGCTAGGCTGGGTCATGGTAGGATATCAGAAGCAGACATAAGTAAATTGAATATCGGGATATTCGCATTTGCCTTGCTGTTATGCACTCATTACACAGACCAGCTACAAAATAGAAATTATAAAAAAAAACCTCCCTAACACTGAAACACTTCCTTGAACAACCCAGGGGTTTCAGAGCAAGTTTGGTTTCACAGTTCAAGATGGTTGTTAGTACTGCTGTCTGTTCATACTGTTGTGTAGGAGCAAAGGTAGACTCACAACTTGGTACATTGTATACAGAGAGATTTACAAAATTCTGCAGGAAAAAGGCAATGGTGCTTATTCCTAAATGTAGTCTTTTCAGTTAGGATTGCAGTAAGAAAGATCTTGCACTTCTTGTTGGTTTAAATCAAATGGCACCACAGAACTTTTCACAAGGCTGCTGCAAATCAGTAAGTGAAGAGTGTCCTACTAATGAAAAGGAAATATAACTGGCAGTCATTTCTGGAAAATAGACTTATGTCTCTGCTCATAAAGCAAAATCAGCAAATGGACTGAAGCTTGCTTGCTTGCTAATTAGGAATGGTGTAGTTTAATTAAAAGCAGCTTTTTGAACTTGGAATAAAAAACTGCCTCTTCATTTCAATACATCAAGGCTATAGAGATCAAGAAAGTGGTAGCAACGCCCTCTGCTGTTGGCTTCATTGAAGTTTCATTGTTTAACTCTTAAAAGTGCTTATAAACTCAGATTTTTTTCCCCCAGTCTTCTCACTGTTTCTCTTAGCTTCCCTAAAACTGTTCTGAGTACACTAATGTTACAGTTACAAGCTGTAATTCCTTTTAATTTTGTCAGCATTTTGCCTAAATTAAAGTTTTGGGGTTTTTAATGTAAATAAATATTCTGAGTAAACTGGGTTCCTAAGCTGCATCTGTATGTGGCAGAACTCGTTATTTTAAGTATTATGACTTTTGTTGACTCCAAAACTCCATTGGATTTTAAACATGTAAAACCTAACGTGAAGAATCCCAGTGTGTGATCTGAAGGGGAAGGGGGAAGAGTAGCTGGGGGTGAGACCTGTTGTACTCAGTTGCTTTAAAAATATGATCATCTGAGTAGAGGTGCTGTTCTTCAGTCCCTTCACAGCATCTGATGAAGTAAGCCACTGCTTATGAAAGCTTAAATTTCTCTGATTTAGTCTGTAAAGTACGAATCTACCCTGCTGTATAATTGTGTAAAAGCATTTGATTTTTAGGCATTTCAAAATCTTAACTCCTGTTTTTGCAAACTGGACAGCTGTGTTGTGATGTATCCAATCTAACTGAAATTTGTCTCCAATATCTGCTTTCTCATCAGATCCCCAGTATGGCTTCATCATCAACACCTAAATATAATTCCAACTCCCTGGAAAGCTCCTCAGTGAAAAGGGTGAGTGTCGTTTATTTTTTCACTCTTAAATCGCATGACTTGGGCATTAGCTTTTCATGTTCTTGAGCCCAAAACTGTATTTATCTTGAGTTATACAGTCCAGAGGAAAATTTAATTACTTTATTGTCATAATTTAAATAAATCCATTGTTCAGAGTTGTAAGACTGTGTTCACAGGTTGGTGGATCAAAGGATTTTATCTCAAAGGTTTTGTTTGTTTGGTTTGGTTTGGTTTTTTTTAATCTAGTACCTTACAGTTCTTCCTGGTGTATGTTTACATACTTATTCACTTCTAATATTGGAAAACACTATTTTGTTACTATTTAGCTGGTTTTAAGAAGAAAAATCCCTAGCATAACCAAACAAGTTACATCTAGTTACATATAGCTGGCTCAGTTTGAGAGAGAAACTCCACTATTCAGTTACAAGTTAAGGGCTATATACATACACACCTTGCTCTGTCTTGGTGCTATAGAAATTTATATTCAGATTAAATGTGAAGATTATTTTTAATGTTTCTTTAGTAACACATATAGCCAAAAAACCTTTTACTTTTGTCCTTCTTTCCTTGTATTTTTAACAATTCCTGCCCTTAAAATCCTTTCTTCATTTACTGACTTCTATATTTTTATGAAAGTTTGCACCAGTATGATTTGAAGTGATGGTGCCCAGTGAAGAGCCTTCCAGTTTTGATGCAATTTTTTTCTTTAGACCCCAAAAGATGGAACTAACTGGGAACAAAATGAGGAAATACCTCGTCTACCAGGAGAAACCAGAATTACAGGTATAAGGCTATCATTGAGCCATCTAGAATACTGCATGTTGAAGGGGAAGATGTGTAGATTTACCCTTGCGGTGTTGCAGAATTGGGTTGGGCTACTAGGGAAAGCTTATTTATGGGAAAAATCACTAACATTTTTTTTTAAAGCCAATCAGAGTTATGTAACATGTAATCCAAGGCAAACTCACATGCAAGGAAATGCCCCATTAAGAGTTGCTTATTAATCATAATTTACTGCACATGTAGCACATGTCTGGTGACAAGACTCCCCAGTTTGCTTATGCTTCCAGTAGATAATGAAACACACTGCACATAACACATCAATCTCTCCTATAGTAATGTGCTACCTTGGCAACACTAAGAAGTCAGGATTAGTAAGAGTACACTGGTTAAGTGTGTGGTGTTGTGTTAGAGAAATAGGAGACTGTTAGTTTTGTGTCCCAGTGTGAGGAAGATTAATGTATTGTGTGCAGGGCTGCCTTATCAGTTGGAGACAGACGGCTGCTCTCTGTGGAGTCTGCTACTGTCAGTGGAAATGTGCTATGTGGGTGTTCAGGTGCAC
Organism: Crocodylus porosus; assembly: GCF_001723895.1. Taxonomy (NCBI): domain Eukaryota; kingdom Metazoa; phylum Chordata; order Crocodylia; family Crocodylidae; genus Crocodylus; species Crocodylus porosus. Next base: position 4,930,764 of record NW_017728924.1, on the reverse strand, counting down.
GTAAGAGGTCTTTCTAGTTTGATGTTCTTTGCTTCAAGGGATGCATTGGATGGGCATTACATATGAGCAACCTTAGCTTTTTTTAAACAAAGCTGTTGTTTATGGGGGATTTCCCGGGTTTCTTAATGTGGGTAAATGAAGTCTGCTGGAGGGGCAACAGGCATAGTCCTCCTGATTTTCCCTATATTGAGGGTACTGTGGAAGGAGTACGGATACTGGATGGGGTTAATGGACCAGGATGTAAGGGCAGAGGAATAAGTAGGGAGAAAAGTATAACTGAATCTTTTTAATGGAAACCGTTATAACAGCTAAAGTAAAACTTCAGAAAAATGTTATAGTAGAATCTCTTTAAGAACAATGTGCTATCTATGTGGGTTCTTTTATGCTGTACAGCAAGGTTTATTAGGGTTGGTATTGCTGTGTTCTAGTGTGTGTTTTGGGGTCTAGCTACTTGCATTATGGTCTGATTTATGACCAGGGTGGGTTTTGTTTTTTAGTTTTGTTCTGGTGAGCGGAACCAAATGGGGTTTGTTGGAAGGAGACTCATTAATGAGTTCCACTAACCTTACAAGAGATCTAGATTTGAACTTGGAAGAAGGCAGCATGTTGCAAGATTTTAGAATGTTCTCACTGTGAAACTTGAAAGTAGAGCAATTCAGTAGCCATAAGAACAAATTAAGTCAGTCACTTCTCACATAGCCACAAGAAATTTAAAACACAAATGTAAGCATAATTCTGTGGAAATCAGCTAGTAGAATTGGGGCATATATGGAGTCTGAAACTTTTTCATGGTTGTTTTTTTTTTTTTGCCCTAGAAGATTGGATTTGAAATGGACAATGTTTTAAATTTATGTGACTAAAGTTTTCCTGCCTGCCAATCTCTCTTCTTATGAGACTAGTTTCTCTTATCTTGCTGTTTACCAATATTGCCCTTTATCTTAAATATTAATTAGAAGTTAATACTGTGTTTCTTTTATAGATAAAGAAGTTATCTACATGTGTCCATTCAATGGTCCCATTAAAGGAAGAGTGTACATCACAAACTATAGGCTCTACTTAAGAAGTGTGGAAACAGTGAGTAATTGTGAAAGTGTTTACACACACATCCGCTCTGCATAACTGGGGATGGCAGTGAGATACAGTTGTCTGTCACCTGACTTCAAACTTGCTTGGGTCTATGCGGTTGCTAATCGGTGGTTGCTTAATTGGCTTACATGAAACAAATTGCTTTCAAAGTAGTCTCGAAGGCGAATCTTAACCAAAATTAACCCCATAAAAAAATAAACCCAATTGCATTTGGTTCCAATTTTGGTCACTTTTCTTATTTCACTCTGTTCAATTTTGGCCCCCTGCCCCACAGAGAGGCATTGATGAAACTGCATGGGAGACTTCAAAGCAGTGTGTAATACTTGAAACAATAATTGCTTTCTCTGCCACTGAGTAATCCTCCAAAAGTAAAAGTTATTCATTTTAACTATTGTTAACATGTGAGTAAATGCACTGAACCTCAGTGACTGGCTTATACTTCTCGGTATTTTTTTGGGTGTGGATAGTAACATAGATGATACAACAACACTTCCCATGATTAAGCTTGTGATTGAAATGGTTACAATTTTCTACTAAAGCAAGATTTTCACTGTAACTACAATTAAGAAGAGAGAAATAGTATGAAAATGGAGTGATTTGAAGACTAGTAACATTTAAGGATAATTAGAATTGTCTTGCCCTATTGAATAGCAGTGGCTCTTATAGAACAGTGGGGGCCAGTCTTTTTGGCAGGCATGCCACAAGGTAAGCCCTGCCCCTTCCAGTAGCACTTTGATTCCCCTTCCCTTGTCCGATCCATTGCTATGATTTCTCCTGTCTGCCACTATTCTTCCTGGTCCCTGCTAGATCTGCAGTGTCAGAAAAGATTGTTGCATGTGGCACTTGTGCTGCAGATCACCCACCTATATTTTCTGCAACAAGGGTGGGCAAAGCCGTATAAAATTCATAGGCTGCTCTTTTGCATAACTTGTTATCAAATTTCAGGTTTTAAGTTCTTGAACAGAGATTGTGATCTTACCTGTTTAATTTGATGGTGAAAGCTTGGCAGTATTTAGTACAGAAATGGTGGGTGTATTGCTCTGCTATGTTAATTTATAAAACAGTATTTTTTAAACTGTGAATAGAGGAGTAACATTTCTTTAGCGGATTTAATGAAAAGATATTTAGTTTATTTTTCTATCATAAAGATTGTGGTTTAGCCTAGAGTGGTGTTCAATTAATATAGCTAAACAGTTCTAGGGTTTAATAATTATGCGATTTAATTGTAAAAATCTTAATAAATAAAGAGCTACCACCATCAGGTGAAATTCCCTCAGTTTGTGCTTAGTTATGCCTCTGTAAGATGAAAACTATATGTTAGTTTTACTTTTTCTCAAGTATCTGTCCAGCTGTTTATTTTAAAGATTAGGTTGAGCTGCTATGTAGCTTTTTAGTTGACTCTTATAGGATATACACCTCTGCTAACCTATCTGACAATCTCATCTCACTTTCCTAGTGAATTGCTGTCTGACATGCACATGTTCAGGAGCAAAATTTGGTGAATAGTCTTTCGATAACAATAACTATAGTACACCTGGACAAATTAAAAACATTTTCCTGATTAAACTTCTTGAGAAGTTTTAGTTTCTTAGTTTGTAATTGATATGCAATGATGTAGTGATACTGGAGAAGGGAGGATGTCATCAAGTCGGTGTGGGCTTCACATTGAAAGGTTAAAGCAAGAAACACCTTTTCTTGTCTGTCTTACTTTTAATCACAACTCAATTCTGTGTGAAACTAAGGTACAATATTTTCATATTTATTTCTTCCCTGCAGGAGTCAATTGTGATATTGGATGTTCCTTTGGGTGTAATTTCAAGGATTGAAAAAATGGGAGGAGCTTCAAGTAGAGGCGAGAATTCCTATGGACTAGATATAACTTGTAAAGTAAGACTTGCAAGAATTCAATAAAGGGAGATGTCATACTTCTTACTTATGCCCTTCATTTATATTTTCTAGAATTAGATTCAACTGCATTAGATCCAAGAGATTTTTTTTTTCTTTTTGCTGCTTGCTTGCCTGAATCTGTAGTAGTACAGATTAAATGTACTTAAGGCCCAAATTGCCTTTTTTCCTCATCCTGCAAGAAGAATCTTACAGGCAGCTTTTTTGAATTGTCCAAGAAAAAGGTACTTCTGTTGTGTCCAAATGAATTGAATAGTGTTTTGTTACATTAGGCAAAAGATTTTGTATTTTGCATAGTTTGGGGCTAGTTGGGCTTTAATCACTCCTTGTACCTATAATTCTTTTATTTTATGGACCCTAAAAGTCAGTTGTCTGTTGTTGTGTATTTTTTAAAAGACCCATCAAGTACCTTTTAAAAAGGGTCACATAGTTACTGTATTGACTTTCATTGACAGTAAAGGGGCCTTTATCTTTAGAGGCATAAACTGACTTGCAAAACTTTTTTTTTTTCCTCTTAAGAATGTTGGCTATACAGAATGCTACAGAAAACATGGGCTTAGGAGGATTTTTTTGCTTTGTGTAAGCCTGGAATGGAATATCTATGCCACAGACTTTGTTCTCAGCAGTTACATGTGCAGATTTCTTAATTTCAATGTTAGTCAAGAGAAAATGGCTGGGGACAATGTAGTCTAGACAGATTGTTGGCAGAGTATTCGCATTGGAAGCACAGAGTAACTCCCAACCCACACGTATTCAGTAACCCATGAGACTTGCTAGTGAATCAAAAACTGTCACTTCTTATGGTTTACAGCCAAAGTAGAGGAAGAGCAGCAGTATGTATTTGGGTAAAACTCTTCCTTCCTATTACATGTTAGCTATCATCTTATAAAATTTCTTATTTACAAATAAAGAATTCATAACCCATAGTGTAAGGTGGAGGGCCTAAACTGAATGGTTTTGCATCTTTTGCATACATTAGGTAGAAAGTATTCAGAATGTACTTGCAAAGTACCTTAATGATTTTTTAAAAAGTAATTTTTCTCATCTTAGGATATGAGAAATCTACGGTTTGCACTGAAACAAGAAGGTCATAGTAGAAGAGATATATTTGAAGTCCTTACAAAGTATGCTTTTCCTCAGTCCCACAACTTGGTAAGTTAGCTTAACTTTATTCTTTAGGATACTTAATTGCATAATTATTTTTATTTCTCTGTTAATTACTGGGCCTGGTGTAAGAAACAATGATTCCTTAAAAGAATCATTGCCATGACCCCATGTTTAAAAAGACTGTACAGAAAAATCATATAATTAAGAATTCATTTATCCCAAGAGCTTATGCCTCTTCCTTCCTTTTAAAATAATTAACTTTCAGGTATATAAAAAGTTGCCAAATCTTTGTACTCTGTTAACAGTTTCAAATTTCCTATGACCCATACAGTTCATTTCATGTAAGAAAACCTGAGACTTGCATCTCTCCTCATCATGTTTATATGGTAGCACTTATGGTATCTTATTTCTTGAAAACATTGAATTATCATGCAGTCTCAAAAGCCGTCAAAGCGAGGGTCTTGACAATTGCCATTTAAGAGAAGTAGGGGTAGTAAGCAAGATAATCAGATGGTAATACAGCACTGAATTTGTACACACTTGCTACAGATAAGATTTCATTAAAGAGTTCAGCAACACTGAAGCTAGCAAACCAGGTTTTTTTTTTCCTGAGTTCAAGAATCTTCATGGTATGTTTAGCAGATCAATTTGACATATTTCAATAAATGTTTCATGTTGTCTGGTGTGAAGTTTAGTTAAACTTTTGTTTATTTTGTTTGGATTAAGTGTATAAGAAATATTAAAAGAAAGGGTTGTAGGATTGGACGTAAAGTATTAGATCTTAAGGAACTTTCTCAAGGAATTTACTTAAATATTTGGTGTGCACAAAATCCCACAGAAACTGATTTGCCTATCTTGCTTTTCGTTGTGGATTATAATTATGATTTTTAAATTTGCAGACAATGATTTCATATTGCATTAGGATAAATGTGCCAGTTTACATATTTTTGCATGTAACTAAGCCTGCCAGTTGTCTCTCTTGCTGACTTGCATGTAATTATGGGAATAGTATTAAGGTACAATAAATTGTCTTTTATTAAAATCAGCTTTTGAACTTTAACTTTTCAAGTTAAATGTTGCGCACATATTACAGGAAAACATAACTTGTTTTGGACAAATTGCATGTCTACTGGTATACTTGCATCAGTTACTGCATTCTGGGTGCTGATGGATGTGGGGAAACAAAAAAACCCCCAAAAACGTGCCTTACCAGAAGCAGCGAGTTACTTTAACGCAGCTCTGCAGTGTCTGTATAAATCGGGCACTTCAACAGGCCTTTTTGGTGCTTTTTTTCTAAAGCTGATTCAGTTAGCTGTTAAGTAAAAGTACCAAGAAAACCCCATTAAAACACCCAATCTATACACGTTGGAAAAGCCGGGTGCAGCTAACACACTGCCTGTTCTGGGCATACGAGTTTGAAGTAGAGCGCCGTTTTTTGTTTTCATTTTTTTTCATGTATGCAAGCAGCCTTTCTTATGCGTAGTGTTGTTACACTTTCTCTTCTAAACAGCAGTCTATCATGTACTGAGGCCACCTTCTCGTATGTATAAATATTTCTATAATTAAAATTTTAGTTGGCCCCTTCTTGGATTCCTTAGTATTTTGGCTGCTTTGTTTACCTGTGTGACCAAAAAAACCCTTGGAACCTTTTGGGTTAGGATACCCCTTTTCCATTTGTCCTGTGGTCGAGTCTGAATGCAAATGAATCCATACTATTTATCTGTTAAAGCTACTGATTCTGAGATGTACCTTCAGATATTATGCAAACAAAGTATATCAAGTGATGACACTGACACTTTATTTACAAGACAAACTGCACAGCATATATAAAAATGGAAAAGGAAATATAATCCCATTACCAATATTGTACGTGCTATTAGAAAACTTTTCTCCAAGAAAAGAGAAGGGAAAAATTTAAAGAAATTTAATACAGATTCATAGTAGTTGGAGATTAATAAGTGGTTTGAGTTGCCTTTATTAATGTGAGTATTAGGCTGTTATGTGAGTGTAAATAACCAATGAATGGTATGGACCTAATTATTGTGTTCTTTGCCTCTTAAGTTAGAAGTTCAATGGTCGTTTATTTGACTATTGTAAAGGTTCAGTCTGCTGTACTACCTATTTGTCCCCCCTGTTCTGTAAAAATCTACCTGGCCACTTTGTGAATTTTTACTAGATTCATGTATAGATATACAAACCTATAATTTTAGAGCAAGAGTTGGCAGTCTTTTCCTGGGACAGGCTGAGCTTACAACACGGCTGTCGCTGCAGGACAGAGCCCCTGCCCCATCCTTCCCTTCCGAGTGGCTGGTTGCCTGATTCCAGTGCCTCTGCAGCAAGGGTAAGCTCAACCACTGCAGAGCCTGCTTTGCAGCAGAAGAGAGTGCTGCAGGGCAGAGGGGCAGCAAGGTGCAGCTTCTTGAAACAGATCTCTGGAGGCTGGATCTGACCTCTTTGTGGGCCAGACTTGGTCACTGGGGCTTCCTATATACATTCTCATTCATGTTCTAATTGGAGCTCTTCAGTGTTGTTCCACCGTTGCATGTATTTAAGCCCCTGTATATTTTAAAATGCACCGGCGGGTGCATTACCTAAACCTTGTCAAAATGAGTTTTTGATAAAGCATGCTGCAGCTGTTTTTAAACGTGTGGGGGCTTAATACATGTGACCAGTGAACCATTTTAATTACCGTGGCTGTCTGGGAACTGCTTTAAGTAAAATGCACCGCCCCACCCCTCTCCCACCTCCCCTCACCCCTGAGCGCGTGTGTAGGCAGCCTGGGTGTTTTCTTACTGAGTCCAGGACATGCACAGTCTAGTTTTCTAGTAGTGACCACAGGCATAAGAGGCCGTTGCCGCATCACACAAAGTGCCTCTCCCTCTTCTCTCTGAACCCCGGCACTCTGCACCTTCCCATTTCCTTGCTCTGGTATTGGGGAGGGCAGAGCAGTGGAAGCAGTGTAGGAGGTGCCGGAGGATCACTGCTCCTGAAGGAGATGTTGCATCTTCTTTTTTTATGCTATTGGTAATGCCCAGTCATTTAAGGGGTCTATCTTCCTGGTGTGTAGTCACTTATTAATTGCATTTTTACATACTTTTCCAGAGAAGGTTCAACTATGGCTAATTTAGGGTCTTTTGTGCTTCTTGCATGCTTGGTTGAAGTCCTCACAGAGATTTTACTGGAACAGTTTCAGCCCTTTGACCATTAATTTCCTCAAAAGAGGATTAATTGAAAATTCACCTCTTTAGAAGTTTAGATCCAAATTACTGTCCTTTTACTTGAGTTCTCATAGGAAATAATGTAAGGAAATGAAATGGAAAATGCAGTGCATCAAACACTGTTTTGAGTGTGGTCAATAATTGCCTGTTTTTTATGAGAGCAGTGGAAAAAAAACTATACCTGGATTGTGTTTCTACAGTTGTAATGTCTGAGACAGGGCAGCTCCCTTCCCTTCATTGGTTTAAATGACCTGCTAGCTATAACAAATGGCACATGGAACCCGAAGATCAATTCTTACTCATTTAAATTTTACTTATTTCTAATTTTAGAAATTAATATTTAGCTTGGTTGATTGGAGGCTTTATTTTGTGTGTGCATGGGGGGGGTATGTATACACCTGAGCTTCATAAATGCCCCATGGTTTATCACGGGCACTAGGCACCCATTGGACATGTTTCATATATTCTGTTTAATCGACTAAGTATGCACACACCTTGTACATCTGTTGTAACTTTTTTTTCTTGTTGAAATATTTTAATAATGTTAGCAAAATAGCTGCTTTTACTTTTGTTTGTCATGCATTAACATTTATAGATGGTAGTTAAAGCAGTGTGTTGAACCTGAGGAATAAAGAGGATATTTGGCTAACCTTCAGTAAGTCTAATCTCTTCATGGACACATTTTCACAGCTATTGCTGTAGGGCTTTTGTAACCAACATAGCAGAAAAGGCTGTTTCCCAGTTGGAAAAAATCTTAATTTATTGCTTAAGTTTTAGGACTTGCTGTTCTGTGTATGTTGGCAGACTATAGTATCAGAGGGGGTCTCTGCTGCAAAGAAAGGAACTGAGCACAATTGAGAAAGTAGGTCACCTGCTTGCTTTGGCAGGTCTTGACATTATTGGTGTGGGTTTCGGATTCCCTGCTTTGGGCCAGCTATTGCATAGAAAACACACAGATGTGTCATCTTAGCTCATCAGTTACTCCTTGGGGCTTGTGTGTTTTCCTAGGGTTAAAAAGCTGTAAGAGGGAAAACTGGGCTGCTTCCAATACGCAGTGGTTTTGCTTGGTGTAGTGTCAAGCACAGAATTGGGTTTGAAGTGACTAAGGGATCAGATGAGAATGAATGGGTAATGTTTCAGAAATCAAAAATGTGTTTAAGATCTTAACACAGAGACCAGATTTCTGTCTCAGGGGAACTAAGTAGGGAAATATCAGTCCAGTGATTACGTTGGCAAGGAGGACAGCGTGCCGCCTTCTGCGTTGCATCTTTTTGGCCTATTCATGCTCTGCTGCAGAGAGGGACTTGTGACAAGTACAGGTGCGGGGTCTAAATCCTAGCATAGAAAAGCAGTTTAGGGGAACAGTGTTTCTCTAATACTGATAGATATCAAAAGAAGAAAATTGGAAAACTGAAAAATGTCTTGCCTTATGCTGCTGTCTGTGCCCTCCCATAATGTCATCTCTCTGTGTCTCTCCATAAGCATTTCTCTGTGTGTGTGTATATTATTTTAAGGGAGTGACCATTTTCTAAGTTTTGCATTTTACACTTTTCTTTCTCCAAAAAACACCAAGGCCAATGCTTTCTGTTTTTCTTCAAACTAAAGGTAACATTTGAACTGCACCTAAGTGAGTATAGGTGAGGTTCAAAGACTTTGCCAGTCCCTGTGAGCTACCCAGCTCCATGTGAAAACTGACAGGTTGGAGTCCTTTTGCTACTCCAGGAAGTGTAGAAAACCTGTCTGCTAAAAGCAAAGGTGTGATAGCTCAGGCAAATCCACATGATCAGTGAACTTTAAGTTAGTAAACTTGGGGATCGCTGGCATAGCCTGGGCTAGAAGCCCCAGTAAAATTACCCAAGGTCCTGGGCTGGCTTTGCAACTAGCTGTTGCTTTTGGATTCTAGGTTGTCTAGTTTGGGAGTGTTTAAATGAGTTTCAGTCATACCTCTGACAGCAGCATAGACATGCTGAGTTGAGCACGGCCTGTGGGAGAAGCTGTGAAATCAAGGAGACAGTTGGGTAAAGAGGGTTGTTGTGCAGGGTGTGGAGGAGAGGGATTGGTAACAAGTTCTGCAGGGTCTTCTCTTGATTGCTGAGTAACTGGGCAGTTCCCTGTCTAATTGGGATCCTGAGTCTGAGTGTTTCTTTTCCTGGTTGGCAGCAGCATAGAATCAAAAGAAAGCAGGTCGGAAGGGACCTCTTGTGGTCATCTGGTCCAACCCCCTGCTTTTGGAATTACTTACAGCACTAGTTATACAAATTTGAATTATATAAAATCATTATATCAAAGTGCAAATGTCCTTATTATAGCTGGGGTGTATTAGCCTTCAGCCACGAAACTACTTTCCTTCCTGACAGTAGCAGAATTGGCTAGGATTGGAAGCTAATTCAGTACAGTGTGCTACATGGGCCTAGAGTAGCTATATTTTTAATGCTTACGGGACCTTGTCTAGTCATGCCTAAAGGCCAGTACCTCCTCTTCTCTTATAAATTGAGTGGCAGATAAAATTGTTTATCCTTGGCTAATCAAGCTTGTAAAGGTTCATATTATTTGCCTATCTTAATTGGCACTACAGCATTTCTGACTTCAAGTCTCCCCAGATCTCTGAGTTGATATGAATGCGTGCAGGAAGTCATGAGAGTTTTTGTAACGAGGTGAATTTTATAGCCCACATTTTGGGCTTTACCATATACAAAGTTCATCTCTGTGGCAACTTTTGGCACACCTCTAAACTTTAAATTTTGAATAAATCCTATAAAAGCACTCTAAGCCCTTTCTGTTGAGGACTCTTACTGACTGACTAGTAATTTTGATGTGTAATAATGTAACCAGCTCAGGACTTCAGTTGTTATATAGAGTGGTCTACTGGAAGCTTTGCACACATCTGTAAGAATGGATGAGGGATGCAAATCTGTTTTGGATCATTACCCCCATAACCATAGTATCTGTGCTGAGTACCTCTCTCTCTAATGTATTTTTATTGATATTGCACATCTGATGAAGAACAGTGCTATTGTCACAATTTTATATGGTGTACCAAAGTACAGAGGGGCTAAATGACTTGTCCAGGCAGGCGTGGATTCGGATGAAGTGTAGCAGCATGGTCTTAAGCCCCCCTCCCCTTAGCTGTATGCTTCATGTCCTGTGAGCTTTACGAGCTTACCAGCTGGTATGCTCAGAGTCTCTACTTTCAAGCACCTCTGAAGCCTGCTGCTGTTTTTGCTCTTCTGTTCCTCACTTTCCCCATCCAGAGCTGCAGTCCTTCCCTCCTACTCCCCTCTTTCCCTTCCACTGCATTGGTGAGGTAGGAGAAGGAAAGAGTGGCAGGGCAGTTCCTGTCCTGAAATGCTCTGGCCAGATCCTGTGCCAGTAAGCTTTGAAGCTCACAGCACATGTAGAGCTCAGGCAGAGCTGTGCTGATGGGTGGGAAAAGTCCAGCTGGCAGGCTGCGTCCAGCCTGCGGCAGACTCCATTTCCCAATGGCCCTGGCATTGCTAGGCCCAGCCCTGCTGCTTGGGCACCTCAGTGCACCATCCGCAAGGGGCAGGGTCTGTGGCTGGGTCTCCTCTGGTGTGGGGGAGGTGGGGCTGGGGAGACCTTGGGGTTTTGAGATGGTGATGGTGCAGGGCTGGGGCAGAGCCATGATGCACTGCCCACGCCCCCGTGACGAGCACGGGTTCCTAGGGCCAGGACACGGGAGCAGATTGTGGCGGCCCCATGCTGTCACTGCCCCAAGATCCCAGCCCTGGCCCTAGAGCAGCTCTCTGCCCAGCCACGTCTTGCCCGCGTGGCTCCTGGCCAGTCTCCACGGGGATCCTGGGAGCAGCAGGGCTGTGAGGGCGTGGGGCTGCAGAACCAGGACTTGGTATCAGCCCCATGCTGTCACGGCCCCACTGCTCCTGGGATCTCCATGAAGGCTGGCCCAAAGCTGCGCAGGCAGGAGCTACTGGGAAATGGAGTCTGGCCATGGCCCAGATCTGCCATTTTGCTCCCATCTGGTCTAAGAGCTCGCTGGCATCCAGGATCACAGCAAGGGGTTGCAGCCACCCTCTCCTTTCACCGGGTGTGGCACATGCACAAAGCGCTGTGCATGTGCCACACAGGTGAAGGAATTGTGGTTGCACTCCCCTCTCCACAAACTGGGATCCACCTGTCCAGAGTCGCAGAAGTTGTGGGGCAGAGCAAATGTTGAACATATTCTCCGTGGTCCAAGTCTGCTTCTCTACTGTATCGCAGTTGAAAATTATCTCCCTTATAAAGATACTGAGTCGCTTGCCTTTAGTAACTTTTATGCTGTAGCTGTTCTTTCAGAGCACCTGTTTTTAACAGTGCCTGCTAATATTTCTGTGCCTCATGGGCAGGGGGAGGAGAGTTATTTTTCATTACACCTCACTTTCAAGTCTTTTATAAATGAGAAATTTAATTGTTGAGAAATAAAGTGGGATGTGAAGAGAACTATTCAGTTTTTGACACTGAGATTTAAGATGAATTTCCTGGACGCCACCACTCTGCAGCAGTAAAACATCAATTGCATATTTAGGATATCACAATACTGATATACTTCTAGTAGAGCTGAGAAGTCTGTAGGTACACAAATATTTGTAGCAAGTCAGTGATGTGGACTGAAAGTTATTTACATGACACAAAGAACCATGATTTAAAATCAGTTTAAGATCTGTGATAGTATTGAAGGGATTTCATGACATGATTTGTAAACCATTTTGACTTCATGTGCGTTTTAAAAAAAAAAACAACTTTCCACCAATTTTAGTACAACAGTGTAAGGGTATTTAATTTTCAGGAACAGTCAGGTTTTAATTAGTATTCAAAATGTCTGATCTTTATTTGCAATTTGTGGTAAAAAACCAGAAAAAGAATCCATGATAGGCAAAGTGGCAACTTTGTTTTAAGCGTTTGTTATGAAAGTGGCAGGCTTTTCATTGAATAACAGGTGATGTATAGTATACAGAATGGATGAAACCAGCAAGTTAAAAACAGAAAAACCTTTGTGAGCCAGGATCGGCACTGTTTCCAGGTGTGTTTTCAATACTTCAATTTGTTTTGCATATCTGGTGCTATCTTCTTTTCTACTTTTGACTATAAGAAAGACTGGTAAAACATTCACTAAACATGACTGAATTGAGACATCTTACAGTCCTTTTATGAAGTTTCGTCTATATGTCTAAACTTTTTACTGATGTCATGTTATATCATTAGTTAATTCTCAGAGTGATGATAAAGGTGGATGTTGAAGTTCAGTGCAAGCTGGGGGGGTGGGGCTTTGAGAGGGAAAAGGCAAAGTGTATATTTGACTGCACCTGGAGCCATATATTCTGAATGGATATACCAAGTATCAGACTTGCCTCTCAAAATTGACACTTTTTGTAAACGTTTTTTCTGTAAAATGCTCTGTTTTTTCATATTCCCTCCCTGCCCATAAATCTTATGATGGGCAGTGCTTAAAATTCATCTGCCTCTACTTAGTGGTTTTAATTGAGAGAGATCTCAATTAAATATAAAATTATCATTTAGCTTTTAGCCCATTGGGGGAGGTGCAGGAACCATCTTGCATAATAACCTTTTTTTGGTAAATAAAAATTATGGGGTCTTTTTCAGCGTGCTGTTAAAACTGCTGCAGTAGACTACTACAGTAGAACTTCAGGTGTCCTAGAAATCGGCCCTAGCTCCAGCATTTGTCCAATGTTTTCACTTCTGCTCCATGTCACGAGTAACAGTGGCAGCTATAGTTATTGGGGAGTTTAAGTTGAAGAGTAGCTATTTGCTTATGGTTGAATCTGAAACTACTGGAAATAAACTAGACTTTGAAGTAGCTAAAGAAATCTTCACCTGGCTTGGCTTAAACAGTAAACAGTTGTTAGCACTTTCACTCACCTCATTTTCACTTGTTTTGCTTCCTGAATGTTGAAAATGTGATTTAAAACTCAATTGTCATATTTATTCTAAGTTTTTTATTAAAGACTTTGAAAAACTAGATTACAAGTTCTGTATGTTGCACTTTGTTACACTCTGGCTCAACTTTGAATGGATCATGAAATGGTGTGGCAACTTGAACTGATCCGGTTTTATGACACTTATTTGGTATGTGAATTTTCTGCATAAACAAATTTTGGTTAGAATTGTGTGATTTTTCTTTTTTTCTTCTTACAGCCTTTTTTTGCATTTGTAAATGAAGAGAAGTTTTCTGAAAATGGTTGGATGGTTTATAATCCAATGTCTGAATACAGGAGACAAGTAAGTTAATGTTGTTATTTTATAGTGCTTCTGTTATCTGAGACTTACTGTTTTGAAATACATACCAGAAAAAGTAAAATCCATTTATCAACTCTTTCTTCTGGGCTAGGATGTAGAGCAGGGACTAGAGGAGAAATGTGATTAAACATTAAGACAAATGCTTCAGTGTGTTGTTTCTTTTAGGACTTAAACAGAACCGAGTAGTAAGGTGGCTCTGTACTTTGAAGACAAGTTATAAACATAATTTACTTATCTATAATAAACTTACTGAAGAATTACTTGCTCTGTTATAGTCATTGAATGTAAAATAAAGATGACACTAAAAGTTTGTCTCCGTTACAAACTTTTGAAATGCAAGGTTTATAAAATCAGCTGTAGAAGTTTTGATGAGATCAGCTGAAATCCCCACCTGCAATGAAATCCTGTATAAGCCAGATTTGAAAAAAATCCTTAAATTTTCTCACTAGGAGTCTAACTGTGGATATTTAGAGCCCTGTCTTAAAAGCTGTGGGGGTGATGCACATGCACTTAAAATAATTATGCAAATGTGATCCATTCTGGTACTTCCAAAAGGTTAAACTGGTTTTCATGGCTACTGTATACTTTCTTTCAGTAGTTATTTATTTTCACATCAGTATTTGAATTGCTCTTTGTAGCATGAAAAAAAAATGGCCACAAAAGAAAGTATATGGTGTATTTAATTAAAAATGCACGCTTATAAGTTAGGTAAACACCTTCTCAAGATGGCTCCAGAGATTCTTTTATGGTATGGTGTACATATAAGTGCTAAGTGTTTTAAATTATGTTTACCCAACAAGCCATAACAACGGTCTTGGATTTTTTTCCTTGTAATTTTTCTGATGGGCTAAGGAGTATCCAGATTCATGCAGCATCTGTTTGGTCCAAGTTTTAGAGGCCCAGGCCTAAAGAAAAGGTAAAAATTCAGACACCCACACAAACCCCTCTCTGAGTGTATGTGTGGATGGGGAGCTTGTCAGCCCCTCTCAGTTCCCTGGTGGACTACCTGAGCTGTGCTGTGATATGGTGATCCATCAGCAGTCTGCTCAGCTGAGAGGTGGTTTGTGTTTCCTATCTAAGCAGGAGGGTCAGCAAATGTTTTTATTTCTTTGTTTTAAATGAGTATAAGGCTTAAGAGGGGTGAGGGTTCAAAGCAGGCTTTCCTCTTCTTTGGAGCTGTGCTTTATAACTTTTCCCTCCTAGGCCAGGCGGAAAGGCACTTTTCTAGAAGGGAGTGGGGGAGATGTTTTCTTTCCCTCCTGTACCTTTAATTATTTAAATATTTTTAAAATGGTTTTCTGCTCATTTGACTGTTAGATATGTAGAAATTGTAATTTGTTGTGGAAATTAGAGCTATATGTTTGAGAGCCTGTTTTTTAACTATATTGTTTAAAAGCATCAGGAGAGTCCTGTTCTGTGTGGTCCTGTAAACTTCTAAGCTTCCGTTGCCACCATGTGGCTGAAATAGCTTGTGAAAGTACAAGTACAAAGAGCAGTTTATAGAGACCTGAAATACTAGAGTAACATGTACTCTTATCTGTGTGTTGTTTTTAAGGGCTTGCCCAATGACCGGTGGAGAGTAACTTTTATCAATGAACATTACAGCCTGTGTGACACGTATCCATCACTTTTGGTAGTCCCGTATCATGCTTCAGAAGATGATCTCAAGAAGGTTGCTGCATTTAGGTCCCGAAATAGAATTCCAGTAAGTATTGTAGACAGCAGAACTTGCCTTAAAGAGTAATTGCCACTAAGCATACACATAAATGTGACATGAGGGGCTCTGTTTTTCTTTCAGTTGCGGTAAAGTAACTTAAATGGATTGGATTACTTAAGTGCTGTGACCGACCATCCTCCTTACTAGGTCCACCACAGAAATATGTCCTGTCCCAGTTTTGTTTCAATTTCCCTTTTCGAGAAACCACTGTCACCTTTGCACATTCCCTTTTCTTGATAGAGCATGAGCCTTGGGCCACCATCTGTACTGTTTTGTGAACCGACTGTTGTTGGATGCACTTAAGAATTGATGACAAATGTTACCCTTCTCATTTGCATGGAAACCACCTGGCAGTTGAACATAAGTCTCAAGGTCACTTCTCCTAAAGCCAAATCTCCTGCATGGTGTCCAGATTGAATTGCCAGCCCTTTTTTTTTTTTAGCTTTACAAAATTGTCAGCTTAAAAAATTCAAATAAAAATAAAGTAATCCTATTTTGACCTATTTGGGTGCATTTTCTAAAGTTAAACTGCTTTGTGAAGAAGAACATCTTTAAATATTGACTAGCAACCACAGAATAAATAAACTGTAGCTGTATATTGGGGCATTAAACTTCTATTTCAGTATATACCATTTTGACTAATCCCTGTGGGGTGCTTTTTTTTACTTCCCTTTTTATAATTTAAATGTGCATCCATGCACATGTGGTTATGTTAAAAAGAAATGCTAGACCAGGCTTAATGATATGCTGAAGGTACCAAATTGACTCGCTACTGAGTTCCTTCCCCATTCCTCCAGCCTTAACTGGGTTAATCCTTGTGCTAGGCTGTATGGTCTTCCATGAAATTTGATCCTTTGGGCAGGGAGTCTTAATTTTATTCTTTTGCTATGAAATAGCTCTTCTTTCCCATCCCCATGCAGTATAGCTCATTGATATAAAATTGAGGATTATGTTTATTTTTGACGGTGGGGTTATGCTATGTTTTCCTGGTGGCCTGACTCTATTTCTTAGCCTGTAATATTGTCAAGGTAACTGAGAATCCTCTACCTCATTGGTTTTTAGGGCAAGCTGAGAAATTTTATACCTAGCTTCAAAGGTTTATCTTACTGGTTTCTCAGACCTTGAAATGTTCTTTTGACAATTCACCTCGCCATCCTCTTTATTGCCCCCTTCCTAGCATGTTTGGCTTAGTGGAACAGTGCAGATGTACTCTGTACTGCAGTTAACTCCCACTTGCAGAGACGACTGAGAAACCGAAGGCATCTGTAGCAAGGGGAAAACCCCCCCAAAATGTCAGACTTGTGACTGCAGCATAAATTCTTAAAATCATGGAAAAATGCCAGGCTGTGAAGTTGTAGAATCCTGGGGCCCTCGTTGAATTGTATGGGAATAATTAATGATCCTGAATTACCGTTTTGAGCCCTTGCATAATTCATTTGGGTATCCCTGCATTTGTTTATAATCAGGATTATTTATGCAACCTCACATTGTAAAAATAAACAAAGCAGAATTTCTTCATATATAAATTGGAAAGAGAATATATGTGTATAATCATTAATAGATCTTGTAATGTCTTTGCTTCTAATAATAGGAGCTGATAACTCTTAAAATTGTGACCATACACACCCTAAACTTCTAAGAATTTCTTTCATGTTAATGAGGTCAAACATGTGAACCTTCATATTAACTAGTGTGATTTAATATGTGATGCTCAACCATGTGGATTGCTTGCTAATATTTTTTGGGCATGTGACTAGGTGCTGTCATGGATTCATCCAGAAAATCAAGCTGTTATTATGCGCTGCAGTCAACCTCTTGTAGGTATGAGTGGTAAACGGAATAAGGATGATGAAAAGTATCTTGATACCATCAGGGAAGCAAATGGACAAATATCAAAACTAACCATCTATGATGCAAGGCCCAATGTAAATGCAGTAGCTAACAAGGTAAGTAGACATCCTAATTCTGTTTCCAGTACAAAAAATAGGCAATTTCCCTAAGTTCACTGCTTCTAGCTATGAAGCTTCTATAAATACTTAAACTAACAACACTATGATGATTAACACGTCATCAAAACCAATGCCAAAATCCACAAAAGGATTTAGATGGAGTTTGGGTGTTAAGTGAGACTGTGATCCACAGAAGCCTCACCTCAGCCCATAGCTGCCTGAGTGTTCACTAAGTTCCCCAGGTGCTTTGAGTGCTGTCTAGATGGGTATGGAGTATCTGCGCACTTATCTGATAGGGGACCCCGATCAGGTTCCACAAACTAAGTATCCTTCCACCTAGATCCCATGAGGGGCCTGGTTCTTTATGTAGTGACATTAGCACACCCAACATGCTGACAGCAAAACGCAACAGCTACAGCCACCTTCACTTAAACATGGCTTAAAGAGGGATACAGGGGTGGTGCACTCATCTTGGAAGTGGTAGACCTGGGTTCTCGGCATGAGTAAATTCAAACCCACATCTCCCACCTTCCATGAGAGAGCCTGAACCATTAAGCTACAGACATACCTATAACTCCACCACTCCTGTTGAAATTGTACCGTGGGACAGGGAGAATGCACATGATTATTCTGTAGCCCAGGGGTAAGGAAGCACACGTGAGAGGGGAGACCGGGTTTCTAATCCCTGCTCCAAGCACTATTTTTTATATCTTGCATAAGTCCTTAGATAAAATGTAGAAGCTGTTTTGCAAGCAGGGACTAGAAGTCAGAACTTTCCTCTAGCAGGTGAGTGAAGTGCTAAAGTTGGAGAACTGTGAGATACACCCCTCTCTTCAACATTTCTTAATGCTTATCTTAGGTGTTCTACTCAACATGCTGGCCATCATGAATCTCATTTGGAGGCATTTAACCCTTCTCCATGCATTATATTGGGAGCTATGGCTGTTGATTCTGCTTGAAGCCAGGTGTTTAGAAAATAAATGGGTGAAGCCTAGCATCATTATTCCCCCTACTGTGCCACCCTGTTTGGTGCAGTACTTGCGCCTCCCCCCGCCTCCCCCCCCCAAAAAAAACAAACAACCCCCCCCCCAAAAAAAACCCCAAGAAGAACAACAGGCATCTATCTAGCATGGGGGGAGGGGGGCAGCCTTTTGCTGGTCTGGGTGAGGGCTTGCATTCTGGGTCCCTATTGTGGGTGTCCCCCTCTCCACCACCTCCCAGTGTCAAAGTAGCCTGCACTTACTGTCGGATATCCAGCCCACCTCGGTGAGGATAAGCATCACGGGCACAAGAGAGCAGAAGAGAATACTGTGAAGTGAATGGGTGGCTCAGAGGTGCAGCTGTCTTAACCTGATTTTTTTTCCCCAACAAAATAAAGCCTAGATTAATGGAGTTGATCTGGATTTGGTGCATCATGTACCTTGTTAAAAAGCATAGCTTTGGAGCCAGTCACCTATGCAAATATAGGTTTATGGGGCTTATTAATACCTCTTACAGCATGCATCTATATACCTAAAGAAAAACACTATTTTGCCTTGGCTTTTTTTGGTTTTTATCTAATGTAGTCACCTGTCAAATTTGTCTTCTAAAATGTTTTGCATGGTGTCTTAAAGTAGACCCTAAAATCTCTCTTTAAATTAAAGTATTGTACTAATAGAGCATATGTGAGTATTCAAACTAAATTTTAAAATTGTTTGCTTTTTAGGCAACTGGGGGAGGATATGAAAGTGAAGATGCATATCCCAATGCAGAACTTCTTTTCCTAGATATTCATAATATCCATGTCATGAGGGAATCTTTAAAAAAGCTGAAGGACATTGTTTATCCTAACGTAGAAGAATCTCATTGGTTGTCAAGTCTGGAATCAACTCATTGGCTAGAACATATCAAAGTGAGTTTTTTGGGGTTTTGTATTTTTAATGAATAGTTTCTCTAGAGTAGATTTGTCACAATTTATTTTGTATAAAATTTTTCTTTTTATTTAATTTTTAGAGAATTTAAACTGCATTAATATGCTATATTTTCTATAAATGTATTGAAGAACATTTAGTTATTGTAGTTGCAGAATTTACTGTCATAAAAGATCCTAATTTGCTTGTTGGAAGTTATGTAAAACTGTTTTTCAAGTATCAGAGTTGCTGTCTTAGATCCTACTTTCTGAAAGAGATGATAGTTTTAATGAGCATTTTTTATGTATGCCACACAATGTGGAGTACGTCTTATTAACATATATGGCTTTGCAGTCTGACTAATATCTAATAACTTGTAGCTAGTCATATGTGTCTCATGCTAGCAGCATTGTTTTAGCAATCGTAAGTGAAATGTATTGCTTTGAATGTTAATATACCTTGCTTTTTGACAGGAGGAAGATAGTGCCCCCAGGTAACTTCCTCTTAATCTGTTCAATAGTCACTTTGTTTTATAAACTATCTGATATATCCTGGATTGCAACAGAAAATGCAGAGAGAAAACTGTAGCATTTGTCTACAAGTTGAGCATGGTAATTCCAAATTGGACAGAACTCTTAATTTGATTTCCTTTCAAAAGTATAAGGAATGTACTTCCCTTTGTAATGGAATTGAAATAGGTGTGTATTAATAATCATGCTTCTGGCTGTATTTTAGTACCCTTTATATTTGTACATTAAATATAAGCTTGAAGAAAGTATGTGTTGCTGTAGTAATTACTCCTTAAATAGAATTTCTAACTTCAGCAAATAGTTGCAAAAATAAGAATATTGAAAGGATGCAGGCCGTAGAAATCTAACTTAGTTAATTTGAAACGTATAACTTTTAAAGTAGGCACATCCCATTGTAGATCATAGTGTCTTCCTTTCTGAAGATACAGCTTCCTGTCCAGATTTGTTTTTTAATTGGAAGTAGAGCAAAAAAAAATTCTATAAATATGGAAAACCAGACTAGACTACATTGATTTTACTAACAGACAAGGGGACCTAACTCATCTCACAATAAGTAACTAAAAGAATAAACAAAAAATCCCCTCTCCCACTTGCTCTTCCTCAACTCTGGTTAACCAAAATTATAAGAAATCACATGTGTTGGCTAGGATAACAGCACTGATCTCTTACGCTGTCTGGTATTTGTTTCCTTTTCCAGCTTGTCTTGACAGGAGCTATTCAAGTGGCAGATAAGGTGTCCTCAGGGAAGAGCTCTGTGCTGGTACATTGTAGTGATGGTTGGGACCGAACAGCACAACTAACGTCTCTGGCCATGTTGATGTTGGACAGCTACTACAGAACAGTTGTGGGTTTTGAAGTTCTGGTACAAAAGGAGTGGATCTCTTTTGGACACAAATTTGCATCGGTGAGAGTTAGGAAAAAATAATAGCGGGAATGATGCTTTCTGAACATTCCAGGAAGTGTTTTCAACCTTCCAGTTGCCTAGTATTTCAAGGTTTGAACAAGTCTTCAAACAGCCTGAAGTGATGAAAAATAAATTAGCCACACCTGAGCAGAATGATCCGCTTTTGAAGCCATTCCATAGCAAGTTTTTACTTCAGCAAGACCCATAGTTTGTCACCTTCTTGTTTCCTGTTTCAGGTATGGAATGGCTACTGTTATAGTGCTTTTAGGGGGTAACAACGCAAAAAAATAGAAAAAGTCCTCCAGGGAGCAAAGCCTGGAGTTCAGGATTCAGCCTTCTGACTATAACTTGTGGACTCACATTTGACATGCAAATTGCCAGGGTGCTTCAAAATGATCCCCATAACCAAGGAACTTCTTTGAAGTGCTTCCTTTTGGAATCCTTCAAATTACTGTACTTGCCTGAATCCAAGGCAACTTCAAATTTAAGACAACCCTCCAATAATTTAAATTCTACACATGGAAAAAATATAAAGTTGTTATAGTTTTCCCATGTATAGAATCTAATTAATTGGAGGATTGTCTTAAATTTGACCCTCTCTCCCCCTGTTCCTCCCTCCCCCCCTCCACTGCTGTGACAGGGAAGGTATTGGCAGGGGGGCAGGCAGTGGGGAAGTCGAGCAGCTTTCCCCCTGTTGCCTGTCCCCTGCAACATTTGCCCCCCACCCTCAGCAGTGCCTGGATCCCCTGGCACCTACCCCTTCCCTCATGGTGCCTACCTACTTAGGAAGTTCAGTAATTAACAGGCCATCATCCCATATCAAAGCTTCCTAATTGCTGAAGTCTCAAGCAAAGCTATTAGCACTCTAAGGATAGACTATTAGGGCAGGAATTCAAAAAAGTTCTTGTTTTTTTTTTAACTAGTGTTTTGGTTCTGGATCTCTACCATTCATAAATACTTAACTGCTCTTCTCCCATCAACAAAGCAGTTTATAACTGGAGCAGGTTTTTAGTATCACTCCTTACCCAGGTCTGCATTATGGACTTAAAATTGCTGCATTATATTCATGTTAACCTGTATCTTGACTTTTATTTTAATGGAATTGGCTGTATAATAAACATTTTTGACTAACATAAGATTTGCATTATTGCATTTCAGAGAATTGGCCATGGCGATAAAAACCATGCTGATGCTGATAGATCACCTATCTTTTTGCAGTTCATTGATTGTGTTTGGCAAATGTCTAAACAGGTAGGTTGTATTTCTCTGTCAAAGGTGGTTAAAATCCAGCAAATCAATATTATTTTAAAATAATCTTTAATTGAGAGCCCAAATCCTCAAAGTATACTACAAGTGTTCTCTGATCTGGTAGCAGAAAGCAACACAGTTGTATTGTGTTCAAAGTTTTAACCTTCTCCTTTTTTCCTTTTTAAATAACTAGAAATTAATCTGCAAGTTTATACTCTTGATCGTTAACTAACGGTTCATGCATAAATGCCTTGTCCTTTGTTGTATCTTGAATGGGTGCTTCCTTAGGAATATTTGGAATAGTGGTAGATTGTTGCATTTATTTTGGTCCTATTTTAGAGTTAGTTTTTATTATTCATTCCATTAAACTTTTCCCCAAGCTGTTCATAGAAACACAGCTCCCTTACATGAGGACACAATAATTAGAAGCACTTTAATGTCAGTGTACGTAGAAAAAACTTCTCTTGCTTTTTTTTTTGTTTTATCCCCCCACTGGTTCCTTTAAGAGTGCTGAGACTGACTTCCTGTCTCCATTCTAAATTCAAACTGAATACCCGTTCAGTGCTGTCCAAATTATGGAAGCTCCTTACTGCTGCTACCCCTAATGTGACGCTGTCGTTTTTTAAGTTACAAAACTAAGTGCATTATCTATATGGCAAAGCTTCTTTCATGTAGCAAAGCTATTCAAAATTTAATTTTCTGAGGTAGCAGTGCAAAGTAGTGTTACTTGTTGACACTTTATAGACTTGTAATTTTTTCACTAACTTTACTGCAGGTGAATTAGTTTTTCTTCTGTTTCAGTACTGATGAAGTGACTTCAGTTGACTCTTAAGAATTGTAGGTCTGCTAGAGAGCTAATGATTCATAAAAGTATAGAGTTCAAATTTATTCTGTAGACTCTCATCATCTTCCTGCTACAGATATTTGTTTATTCAGTTTTTTATAGAAACCTATTGTCCCCATTTTGAGAGAGGTCTTGAAGGTAAAAAGTTACTTGGTGTAACAGTACTGTGCAGCTAACCACGTACTGCAGGCACCCGTAGCCTAGTACAGGCCTCAAGCCTTATCTGCCTGCATCTTGTTTTGATAAATTCTTTTCTAATATTAAGTTACATCTGGCAGAGAAGTCTCAACAGATGTTCCTCATAAATAGCAGTGGTTCTTTACCTATCGCCTCCAAATTCCTTCTTTTAGTTCAGTCTTAATCTTCTTTTGGACCCAAAGGCAAAACCAAAATGAAACAAACTAAAAAAGCACCTGACTTACCACAGAATCCAGTCTTGTGTTAAAGGAATCATCCATTTTGAAGTGGCACTCTGTTTTAGATGTAAAAGTACACTTTATCTAAAGAGATGTATTGTCTGGTGATAAGAGTGCATAGGAATTTTCATCTTTTTCTATTTGTTGTCCATTAACCAGCAATTCATCACATTTATAGTGCTGGCTTTGTCATGGGGAAACTTTTTGGGTAGACTAAGTGACAGACTTTCTAAATGGCTTTTATAGCTTAGTAGCTATAAAAGTGTGGGCATGCACAAGCACGTATGTATAAACAAATCTCTAACTCTTGACTTTGTTGCTAGTTTCCTACAGCTTTTGAATTCAATGAACAATTCTTGATTACGATTCTGGATCACTTGTACAGCTGCCGATTTGGTACTTTTTTGTACAGCTGTGAGTCTGCCAGAGACAAAGAGGTAGGTAAAACTGATGATCTGTAAAGTTCTGTATAGCTTTGAGACTCTCATCCTAATAGTTGTAACAGCTTAATTATAAATAGCCAAGAAAGGAACCACAGACATACTTGAACTGGTACTAACAAGTTTGTTTTCGTGTATTCAGAAGACTACATGCAAATTTTAGAGTACATTGTCAGTTTGAGTTAGTGTACATGTATATTTTACTGTAGTGATTTGTAAATGTGACGCTTCGTCTAGCGTACTTCTGTTGTAGTTGGAAGAGTGTAACCACAGTTACCATAACAGACTTGTACTGTATACATATTTGAAATTCTTACCATTTCATTTCAGAAAGTGGCTGAAAAAACATTGTCATTATGGTCATTGATAAACAGTGAAAAGGCCAAGTACATCAATCCTTTTTATACTAAAGAACTGAATCGAGCACTTTATCCAGTAGCCAGCATGCGTCACCTGGAACTTTGGGTCAATTATTACATTAGGTGGAACCCAAGGATTCGGCAACAAGTAAGTCAGTTCTTTTCCAAGTTCTGTGAAATGTTTCTAGAGAGACTATACAGTGTAGACTATCATTTTTGCTTTTACTTGTTTAAATCCAATGCTCTTGGCCTACACACAACTCTGCTTTAGAGGTTAAGATTATTTCACTGCTCTGTGTCATCAGTCATACTTCCCCAAACCTTTGTCTTTTTTTTTTTTTTTTAAAGCATTTGCTTGTGAAAGGTGGTGATAAACAAACCTTCAGAACAAACTACAGTGCTCTGTCCTAAAATGGGGAGAATACTGGCACCAGAGGTCAGACTTCTCGCACTGCCCTATTCATGTGACTCAGTTCTGGCTTGGAGGGATGGACTGTTTTTATGGTTTAGGATTAATTACTTTGCCTCTTCTGAGGCTACCAGCTTGAGTTCCAGTTATTCTGGTAGTTTTATGTGGCTGTTTGTTTGGTGGGTCTTTTTTGGCTAAGACCATCAAAAATAGCTTATTGGGTACCTGTTATGTGGCAGCTTTGTTTTATCACTGCAAGCCAGGGTCAGCTCACAGAAGCAGTCTTCATCTAAACACTGGAAAAGAGTAGGAGTTTTTTAAGGCAGCACAGCTTCTCTTCAGCAGTTGATCTCCTGAATTTACAGAATGCTGGAGCCTAGAAGACACTAAACAGGATACTGTGTTTTTTTTTTACAAGTATGTTGCCAGTTTTAATTTGTTCTCATTTCAAAGTTTTTGCTCTTTGCAGTGAAAGTCTAGTTCATTAAGGGGAGCTACAGACAAGACTTTTTTTTTTTTTGGAAAGCTAACAATTTTGGGACGTAAAATTAGCCAGTTACCTTTTTGAATGTTTCAGTAATGCCCATTACCATTACTGATCTGATTTCTGGCACTGGTATTCTGTAAGTGTAGATGGAATAGGTTATTGCTGGCAACAAGCAATTAAAAAATATCATTGAGTTTTAACATACTGTGAAGTTGTCAACAGTCTTACAGATACATGTGCCATTTAAGTCCTCTCTCCACTAGGAAACTTAACTTACAATTGACATGTTTCATTGAGCCTGTGTTGCTGGGACAAGACCCTATTGCTATTTCAAACTGACACTAGCCAGTGCTGTATCACTTTGCTAGCCTAATATTAAGTGTTCTCCTTGTAGTTCTACTGCTGATTCTAGGTAGTGACTGCACCATAGATGTTGATTTTGTGCTTGTGTTGTGACATGATACTTCTCTCCTCTGAAGCTTAATCTGTTTCTTTAAACATTAGCAGAAGGTAAGGTATTTCATTTATTAACCCTTAAAGGAGTGTGGCACTTGTTTGGTCTTGTAGAGATCAGGAAATTGTGTACTGAGATGGATGGTCCCTATTGGATTACTTCTGAAGTTAGTGGCAAATATCTGTAAAGCCACAGTGACAGCTCCTTGAGATGGATGTATCTAGGGGATGCTAAAGACTACGTTGCCTCAGTTTGGTGCATGCAGCATCTTTCTTCTATTTAATTAGTCTTTTCTGTATCACAGAGATTAAAATGATGAAACTGCTCAAATGGATCATGGTTTTCTCTACCCCTTTCCCTCCCCCTTTTAACAAGCTGCCCATAATATGTATATTTTTTGCCCTGAAGTTTAAGATTTAAGAAGACAGATATTCAGGGTTTTGTTACAGAGTTAACAAATGGAAAAGGACTGTTTTGGTTAAAGTAACTAAAAGAGTGAACAATCCTTAATTCTGAGGATGCTAACATATTACCGGTGTGATTTTTGTTTTTGCAGCCTGGTGACTTGGCCCTTTTAGACTTGCTGTTTTTGAAGTCTTGGTTTAATCTTTCATTTTTAAGCTGTGAAGGGCTAGATGTGCTTATATCCTGTGTAGAATGGGAACAAACAGCAGTAAACATGGCTGGTTGTTACTGAAGTTGCGTGAACTTATTTTGGTAGTAAGCTAAATCTAGATGTTTTGCTACAGAGAAACCTTTTGAGCAAAGAGGGTTCTTATAGATACAGAAATGGAAACTTTTTAACATTGGGTCTTCCTTTCAGAAATATCTACTGTTAGGGAGTTGCAGCATGCAAATATCAAATGCTGCCAGGCACCTGTTGGGTTGATTCAGAGCAACTTCAAGGCATTCAAGAGCAAGTAAAATCAAGTTGTAAAAATGTTTTGTTGCATCTCTTTCTAGCAGCCAAATCCAGTGGAGCAGCGTTACATGGAGCTATTAGCTTTACGTGATGACTACATGAGGAGACTCGAAGAGCTGCAGATCACAAATAATACTAAGATCTCCAATTCATCAACCTCATCAGCATCACCGTCACAGATGATGTCCCATGTGCAAACACATTTTTGAAGCAAGAATGTGGTTTGCTTTCTTCAGAACACTGAAGCCATGAGTGGTGCTTAACACAGATCTGTAGTACAAAAAGGAGAGTATTATGAATGCCTTAGTTTGGACCTCTACCTAACTACATATTAGACCTTCTCTGTAGTAGGAGGACTGAAAGAAATTTTCAATTCATTATGTGCCTTTCAAAACCTGTGGACTGGGAATGTGTTAACCAATTTGCAGTTAGCTGGGGTGCTTTAGACTTTTGAAGAAAACTGATAAAATTACAACTTTTTTTTTTCATTAGTACATATGTATTTATTATATGTTTAGGCCACCATCCTGTAAAAACTTAAGCATATGCTGGATCTTGTACACTATGTCTATAGTGCCTTTGACTTCAAAGGGACTATTCATAGTGGATAAATCTAGGTATGTGCATAAGTCTGCAGGATAAGGACTTTCAGTTTCCTGAGAGAACTTCCTTGAGCTTTCTAAAGCCAAATACTCAGGAATAGAATTTTCCTGGTTAACTGAAAACTACTTCAGCTTTCTGTTCAAAATAATTGAAAAAGAGGAACTTTTTTGGTAATTTAAACTTGTGATACTTCAACTTGCTCTGTATATATCAAAGACGACATGTAAAAAAAAAAAGGCTAATTTTTATACTGTAAGTGAAGATTTTTAGAATGAATAGATAAGGATTTTGATGGCTTGGGAAGAAAAATGATTTTTTAGGTAACTATGGAACACTACATATTTTTGAATGATCAGTTATGTAGGTGAAACTTTCTGGATTTTGATTCTGTTGATTTGCTTAAATTATAGTTTTCAAGGAAAAAAAACCTAGAATTCTTTAAAGACATTGCTTTAAAGTCCAGTATTAGCAATACGGTTTGTGCTTGTATGCATTTCCTAAAATAAAATGTGCCTATTCAGAGCAACTTTTATACCAAAGTAGGTTAAAAATTTTAAGATGATCATTAATGCATTGGTAACCTCTTAAATTTGTATAGTCTAGCACATTTAGTGGATATTTAACCTATTTGTTTAACAAGTTTATTCTTTATAAAGTATTTATAGGGATTTCAGTATACAAGATTTGCAAATAGTATGTGCGCATTGAAATAGTCTTTTGATGAACTCTGTTTTGAGGCCATTAATTAAGAGGCTTCTCTTGTTAAATTTATGATTTGCTCCTTTCAGGCATTTTTTATATTACTTGCAAGTATTTCTCGAGACAGCACAGACCTTGCTACTTGATGTTTTAATTCATATTTTGCATACACTTGGAAGTTTTAATGATGTTCAGTCAATTTAGTATGTTTTGCAGTATAGGTTTTGTAAAAGACTTTGTAGCTAAAATGGTTATTTTAAATGAAGTGTGTGTTGACATTTGAAACTTCTACTGTTGTAAATTATTGTAAATGTGGTAAGTTTGATTTACAAAATGTAACAACAAAATTAAATGGGATTATGTATAAATTAAGTTTGTGTAATTATATTGAAATATGGTTTATTAGAACTTCTCCTCCAAGGCTTGTAGAGTGTAAATATTTTGCATACAGAAGAAAAACTTAAAGCATAAAAAAAACTAGAAGTTGTAGTTTAGAGGATGCTGGAATGTTTTAGAAATTAACATTGTTCATAGCACAAAAAAAAGTAGCACCTCTTAATTTGATACAGTAAGTACTATACTAAAATAATTGCACTATTTTTTCAGGGAAATGCAGAGTACTGCTTATGTGTTCTAAATACACATGGTTTATGTCCACTTATATTTTTTCTCCTCTGAATTTTTCTTGTACATCTTTTCAGCACATACATGTGGAGCTGCAACTTTCAGTTCCCCTCCAGAATCTTGGCATTGTTTTAAGATAGATTGGATGCTTTACAGCAGATGACCAAGGAGGCTTAATTCAACCCAACAACTTATCCTTATTGCATTGAATAGCATAACTTTGCAGATTTAAAACTATGCAGACTGGCATGTTTGCCTCCTATTTGTGTGTGGTTTATAAAACATTAGGTTTTTGAATCAGGATTTTTAAGAGTATTGTACTATTTGTATCAAGTGCTTCATATAATCTGTTTTATCAGCAGTGTCGGAGTTGAGAAAATTGAGTAGTCTATTTTGTAAATATTGTGTAATAAACATTGCATTTCAGAATGTGTAACATGATGAAAAGGATTATATGCACTTGCTGTTTCATTACATATATACAGTACACTTTTATATTGCCAAAATTGTTGACACTTCATTTTTATGTAGTTGGAACTGAAGTTTGTTCTTTAAAAGCCTATAACTTAGTTACATGTTCACTCGGATTTCTTTGTTGAGTCAGTGACTTAAAATAAAACATTGCTATTTTAATAGAATTAAAAACAAATCTTATAAAATAAAAAAACCCCTGAAACGTTCTAATTTATTAATCTCTTCATTTCTGGGATATTGCCTTATTTTTGAAGAACATTTTAGTGTGATAATGAAGATAGGTATGTACAGTGGTTGCTGTTTTCAGTACACAGTTTACTTCTGTTGTTCATTTGAGCAGTTCAATGTGTGCAAAAATACTGCTGTGTTATATACAACCCGATTGTTGTCAGGTAGTGTTCCCATGAGGACATGGCATTGTGAAGCATAATCTAGTATTTCATAACAGTTAGCTCTTGTCTATTATGTTTGACCACAACAGCTTCTGTGAAAACAGTGCCAAAACCTGTTCAGGAAGAGTGCACAAGACTGCTCAAGCATTCCTAGGAGTAATATTGGGTGCCTATTAGTACACTTAGTTTTAAATATTCCAGGGTAATGATGCACATGCAACTGGAATAAAATGTTCCCTCTGCTACTTCACTCATGGCCTCTGATTAAAGATACTGCCCTTTTCTCCTTCCCACCCCCTGCAACTCATTCCTTCCCCCCCCCAACATGATATCCATCTAAATATCTGATATAAGTTTAACAATTGGACATACCAAGCATTTGATTAACCAATGCCAGCCTCAAACTGTTGTATGGAGGGAGCTACGTCCTCCCATTCCCATATTCAAGACCTGGAATGACCACCTAGTTATTGCATTGAGCCCCAACTTCTTACTTGGTTGTCTTCTGAAAATTCATTTGTTACAGAGTGCTTACCTTTGGTCTCCACCCAAATGTTACAGTTACAGGTAAGCTAAGTGAGAGAGTTAAATCCCTTAGTGCTGTTTTCTCTGAACTGGCATTTTAGATTGTAATTTTTATTTTAAGGTAGAATTTGTTAAGCCATGGCTTCGTCTTAATCATCTTTGCCTATAATTTTTCCCCACGTTTGGTATCCTAGTACTATCACTTTTGATAAGTGGTAGAGCTGTTATTGTTCCAAAAAAGTATACTACTTCAAAATGCTTATATAACATGTATTTGGGAATGTCAAACTCCAGTCATATATATGCCAAACAATATAATAGAATGTAGTAAATGTAGATCCAAGATTCCCCGTATTTTTTATAATGCAAAATATAATAGTAATAATAATATTCCTTTAGCACGATATGCATCTAGGAATAGCTATGTATGAGAACTTCTGGGTGTGCTTGGCAATTTGTAGAGCCTACAGAAAGGAGGGTGTCTGTGTTTGTCATTTTAAGAAAATGTTGATTTTTATTATGGAAGGACTGGGCTGTTCCATGGAGCTGTGGTTGAGTTCTGCGCTTAAAAGCTTTGGTGGTTCTTAAGTTGGGGATGATAGTGTTTGCCAAGTAACGCCCCTGCTGGTTCAGGAAAATTTTAACTCAGAGTGATACGAATATATACCTCTTTTCATGGAAAGAAACTTTTTGTTTCAGAATTAGGTTCTTATCTGGTAGATTTTTCCTCCTCATCGTCAGCAACCCTTTGATTCAAAGATGACCTCCTACCGCAGCTCTCTGATACGTAGGCTGAGATTAGGGTGGCCATCTCGTGTTTTGAATCTATCCCAGGTTTCTAAAACATCAGCGTGCCTGTGACACGCAATGCAAACATGCTCACACGTATCAGCTGCCGATGATGGGGCGTAGGCTTTACGTCTGGAAGGTGGATGCAAATTATTACTATGTTTTAAAAATGTGCTGGCCTACTGCACTCGGCTTCTACATTTAATGTTTATTTAAACAAATGCCCCGGGTCACGCGCTAGTCTCGTTCCTGGAGCCTCCAGGGCCATCCTGAAGGGTGTTGGTGACCCTCCCCTTTCCCCACTCCCCCTTCTTGCTTCAAGGGTGAGACGTGGCCTCAAAACAGGCTTCAGATTACACATCTGCAGAAACCCCTCCAAAACCCAGGGCTGCGAGTGCGGCTAGGACTAGATGGTGGCTATGGGCGAAGGCTTCTCCTCCGGCTGCTCGTCCTTCGCACCCCAGCCATCTCCCAGCCCTCCATCCATGTTCTTGAGGTCGGCCTTCAACCCATCCTCGCCCTCTCGGGCTGCGCCCATGCCCCCAGCTGGGCGTGCCCTGCGCTCCCTCCGCACCAGGGGCAGGGTGCGCGCCGCGCTGCTCCCCTGCTCGGACCCGGAAGGCGGCCGCAGCCACTTCCGCCTCGCGGGGTCCCGTGAGGCCGCGCGC
>NW_017728924.1:4809849-4899644 GCF_001723895.1 Crocodylus porosus | reverse complement strand
CCCAAATAAACGGGCACTCCTCGGCACGCGACGTTTGTCACCGAGTCGAGTGGTACGTGGCACTGGCACCTGGACATGGTCCTGAGCTGTGGGCAGATTTTGGGAGGAGGAAACGGGCCGGTTCCCCATGTTGGGGCAGAAGCGAGGAGCCGAGCTCCTCGTGAGGCTGTGCGTGGAGCTCGGGGTCGCACCCAGAGTGCGATGCGATGTCGCTGAAACCACCGGGTTTCACCCAGCACTTGCGGAGGGGCGAGACGGTGAAGATACCTCCAGCTTGGCCTCTCTTGACGCCTTGTCGTCTTCTGCATTTCGCATCGTTATGGCCGCTGCTGAGCTGCGCTTCCTCGTTCGCATGCAACGCTTCACACCAGCGTGTGCAACACCTAGCACCAGCATGTGCGACCTGGTCAGGAACACGTTTCGCGCTGATCGATCCCAGTGGCATTGATTTATACCAGCGTGCCCTCGGCCTGTGGTACAGGCCCCACCAGTGGTGCGCAGGCAACCTGCCAGTGGTTTGTGTTAATGGATGTATTGTAACAACTTTAAAGACCAGCTAATTTTTGTCACGTAAGGTTGAGCTGCAAAAATTTGCTGGTGGTGGCACATTGTTTTAAATTGGCCGTGCACAATCTGCTGGAGTTTGGGGATCGCTGGAATAAACTCTGTTGGCATGACTGTGCCTTGCTGCTTTAACTGCCCTGAGACAGTTCCTTGCGTCAGGGCAAGTTAAAGCAACAAAAACTATGGTGGCGACCAGGTTTAAAAAGAGAATCCCCTAATGAATGGAAACTGGGGAATGGCAGAGCTTTAAAAATGCT
Source organism: Crocodylus porosus (assembly GCF_001723895.1). Taxonomy (NCBI): domain Eukaryota; kingdom Metazoa; phylum Chordata; order Crocodylia; family Crocodylidae; genus Crocodylus; species Crocodylus porosus. The sequence continues at coordinate 4,898,823 of NW_017728924.1, read as the reverse complement.
TGGAAACATGGGAGGATGGGCAAATTGCTTTCGCTTCCTTCTCTGTCTTTCACTCTCCCTTTGGGGTTTCTGGTGTGCGTCCTGTCGGTGTGGAAAGGGAGAAGTACGAAGGTGTGCAGGGCGACAAGTTAGCATCCCTCCACTTTCGCAGGACCACAAAATGCAGGCAGAGTTTTTGCGCAAAAATGTGACCAACTTTCAGTCTGTACCGAGTTATGATTAGAGTAAGTCCTGTCAAATAAGACATGGTATTGTGCAGAGTTTGTGCAGAGAGGGCACAAGTGAAAGCCGGGATGGAAATGTTCATGAAGGTCTCTAACTACCTTCTTCAGGCAGTAATTCTTAGGGCCCTTAATTTGTCTTCTGGTCTTGTCACAGGGCAGTTGAGCTTGAGGACAGCCTCTCATGGAGTGATAACTGGCCATCTGTGACACCCTCTCAAATCCCAGTTTAACTTGTTTGTGCTCTGCACTGGGTGGTTTATGAATCATTCATTTTAAGGTGGGATCCACCCAATGTTGGCATATGTCTTTTTGCTATACGAAGTTTTTAAATTGACTTTTCTTTTCAGTATCTGACTTCCTACTAAGTATAAAACCTACATAAACACAATTACACTTGATAATTACAGTTTCTCTAAGCATATACTATGATTATGCATGCCGCTGGGTTTGGGATAGGATAGAGCTCCAAGTTACCCCTGGCTTGGTACTCTGGAAAATCCTGAGACAGACCTAAGGTTGATGTCCGGTTCAGGTCATTCCTTCCCATGCTCAATATTTGCTGTTCTGCAGACTTCCCTAATCTAGATGGCCCCTACCAAAGGCATCGGTTCAGATCAGTAATGTCTGCTCTCCCTAGGCTGAGGCAGTGTCTTGGGGGTCCTTGGGTACCCATTTAACTGCACAGTTCAGCAGTGAGAAATGTTTCTGCCTCTCCCTTAGAGCAGAATCGCAGCTCTTCCATCTGTTCTAAACACAGGTACAGCAATAGTAAAAGATGCCATTGGGGAAGTTTTTGAGACAATTGCTGAGAATACTTTTATTTCCTTGATATGCTACTGCCAGAGGAGCATGGCTTTGAGTAGCAATCTTGACAGATATGTGGAGTTCTTGAAAGCACTTATGTATCTTGTGCTCAAAAGACATTCTTTCTGAAGGCCTTAAAGACAAATATATGAATTTTATTAAAATTGTATTGGATAAAGAGACTGAAAATGTTGCAAGTCTGCAGGGCCGTAACTGTATTTGTTGATTTATTAACGGCTCTATATCAGCAGTATAATTTGTGTTTTTCTGTAATGCCAGTGCTGCTCGTTCGTGGTTTTTGCAAGTTGTGTTAATGTGGGATGTAATGAAATTGTCTCAGTGCTTCAGCCTGAAGTAGTAGTAGTAGTTGCTGTTCTTGTTGTTGTTTAGCAAACTGAAATATTTATTCTTTTCTTGTAGCCCTACAGGGTCACATGTTGAATGGTGTAAACAGCTTATAGCTGCTACCATTTCTAGTCAGATTTCAGGGTCGGTGCCATCAGACAGCGTATCCAGAGAATACAGGGTAAGTGGTGTTTACCATTTGTGGAATTTAAATTTCAGTGTTGAAATTCAAGAAACCATTTGCTGCTCCGATCCTTGACTATTTGAGACTCAAATCTTACTCCCTAGTGAGTAGGCATGCACAGGTTCCCTTTGTGTTTCATCCCAGAGGTTCTCAAACTGATCTGCAAACCACCACTGGTCTGCAAGCTCCATTCAGGTGGTCTGCAGCAATGTTGCAGAACGTTCGAGAATATCTGTACTTTTAAGGTAAGACTACTGATATTAAAATACAAGTTGTGTGCTTTGATTTGTAGAACAAAAAAAAAAAATTAAGTGGTCTGCCAAGACCCTCAGGATTTTTAAGTGGTCCGTGGGGGAAAAAAAAGTTTGAGAACCACTATTTTATCCTACTTAAACTAACGGCCCTCAATTCTACAGTACAAGAAGTAAGTGGAAAAAAGAGAAGGGAGTCCCAATGTGATGTCTTACAGCAAAGTTGTTTAAATAAACATTATTACCCAGAAATGATTATTACCCAAATATTTTCTGAAAATTAGATCAATTTATAGTTATAGAGCTAAAATACCTTTCCCAGCTTGTACCTTGCATTCTAGGTACAGAATTCCATTATTTGAATTTCACAAAAAAAAAACCCATAATGCCTGCACCACCTCCAAAGAATGTTTATCACTTATACCGTTCTTCCATGGTTTTGATGTCTGTTTAATTTCGGGGGGCGGGGTTGTGGCGGGGGGCGGGTTCCCTATGGTAAAGTTTCTTACAATTGAAACAGACTTCTTTCCTGTCTGTCTCCCAACAGCAAGAAAGTTGTTGAGGCAGTGATTGTGCAGGGTGGTTAGCCTGCTTGGAATCACTGAGGTTTTTCCCCATCATTTTTCATGTTCTCTTCACTTCCTTTTTGTATATATGCAGCCAGTCTATACAACCAGCCAGATCATTTTGTGTTCTCTCTCTCTCTCTCTCTCTCTCTCCTGTTAGTAATAAAAATGTAATCTCTGCTTCAAGCCCTTATTAATATTTGAGAATTTCTGTTTAACTTTGGTCTTTTGCATACACCCTCCTCTTCATTCCTTGGATTTAAAAGACAAAATTGTGGTCTGCATGCAAAATGGCCAGATAAAGATTGGATCTTGTTTGCTTTACAGTGGAGTTTAATTAACTTTCCCAGGCTCTTTGTGTTTAAAAGGAGTTAGACACTGTCTAGAAAAAGTATATTCCTTTAACTTCTGTCACTGCGGGTCAGATTCAGCTTGAGCTTGAAGATGAATCCACTAAATGTATTTGATCCTAGTCTATTTAAAAATTCACCTCACAGAATTTGTTACTTATATTGGCACAATCAGCAGCTTGTACTCAGAAAAAGCCTAGCTCTTCTAGAGTATGGCAGCTGAATTGCAAATTCTCACTTCAGGTCAAGGCTGATGTCTTTGATAAAACATTGTGGGAAACCTTGCATTACAGCTGTCTATGTTGTGTTTGCCCTGTAGATCAAGGACTTCATTTTATCATGATCCAAGTCTGGGAACTTGGTGTTCAATTTACTGTTTCAGTTATAATGCATTCCTCCAGAGTAGAAGGAGCTTTTTATTCTAAATAGTCTGGCATTCTCTCCCTTTCTCTCTTCCCAGACAGATCTTAGACTTGACTTCCAGAATGAGAAATCTTTTGTGGCCTAATTAGTAGCATTTAACTCTAGTTCATTCCCTAGTCTTTCAGAAATCAAAGGAAAAAGAAGGTCAAACTTTTCTGTATTTGGAAGACTAGTTTGTTTATGAATTGTATTTAACATATTTTCATTGCTATGATTTAAACCACTGCATTTGCAAGTAATAGTGCAAAGTTTCTAATTGTAAGATATCTTTTACCCTTTCTGACTAGAAATACATAGCTTTTTAAAAAGGTGAGAATGGTGTTGTATTGTGTCTCCTGGTGCTGCTTTGAGAAAGGGTCTCTTCCTCTTCTTACTAGAAGTCTGGCTGTACTTTATTGCCTCTTGACTGTCACTTAACATGCTGGATTTTATATATTTCCAGAAAATCAACTGGAACAGCACATGCAATACTTCTAGGGTTTTTTAAAAATATATAGTCAGCTTGAAGTATGTGTAAGTAACACATTCTAGTAGCACTGACTACAATCAAAAGCAAAGTGAGCAAGCATACAGCCTTTCCCACAAAGCTGCCAAAACATCCAAATCTTGATTCGTACAATGTTCCTAAACCTTTTTTTTTTTTTTATGGCTTTGGCTGAGGGTAAAATCAACACACTTGGTTTTTTCTGTGATCCAGGTAACCTAGCTAGCAATATCTAGCATCTCCTTCACATTTTTGTATGCATCTATATTAGTATTTTTCATTTTGAAATTGGATGCACTGACCTTATAACAAATGGAAAGAATAAATAAAGTTTATACAATAGCTTATTTACATAATGCATTGTATTGGTTGTGAAGTAATGATTTGGCAGGTAGAATGTTCCTTTAAAAGTAAGGTATCCCCTTTGACTGCATCTAGAAATTATTTTTTGAGAGTTAACTGGCCGGTTCAAATTTCATTCTCCTTTAAGAGGTTGTTCTATCCTTAGTCTCATTGCTCTGCCTGAATTTACAGGTAAAGGGATGTCCAAACACTGTTTTATTTTTATAGGTGACTATGGATTGTGACCTTCCCACCCTGAGGCAGATGTCAGTGTTTGTCTGTGCTGTAGGCACCTTCAGTCTGCACTGCTGAAAACGCTATCCTTGAGCAATTCATAAATTTCAGTTAGAAAAGACAGTCTCGACCTACTCCTGAATGGGACAGGCTGAAAAGAGTAGATAACATTTTAAGGGTTTTTAAAAATTTCTTATTTTTTGGCCTGCAGCTGGGTTTTCTGTCAGTTTCTGCAGTTCATAGTAGTAGTTTTACTGCCGTTAACTTGTGCCATTCACTGTGTCCCTGAATGTACATGTAGGTATTGTAAAAACTCTGAGGATCCCAGAGGCCTCCCTGATGCACCAGAATGCTGCAAAAATGTAAAGGTCGTGAAGGAGCATGTTTTGCTGCAAAGGGAAAGGTCAAGTTTGGAGGGTGAAGAACCAGCTTTCCTTCCTAGCTTTGCAGTTATTTGCCTTGCATAGAGTGAGAGTTGTTCCAAAACTCTGAGTTCATGGTAACTTGCATACATCCCCCTTGATTGGATAAACCCCTCAGGGCCTCCTTGGATAAGGGGGTGTTTGGGTAGAAAGTGCTGGTGATAGTAGTGGCTGGAAAACTTTGAATGCAGGTTAGTGGAAAGGTTGGATGTACCCACATTCAGACATTTGACTCAAAGCTACAGGTCCATTAGGTTTCATATCTGTTATTGTAGGCTTACTATATGCTGCCCAGAAAGATTGCTAACCTGTTCCATATTTCAGTGTAGCATGTTGTCATTGAATAAAAGGCTGCCCAGAACCAGATTTTCAAAAGAGCTTGACTCCCATTCAGACACTAAAATAGAAAGCCTGGATTTTGTTAGTAACATTCTGTATTTTAACTAACAGGTACACAGGAGGCCTGATCTACGGGTAAGAATACCTTTGACTACCAGCAAATGGCCTCCTGTCTGTGTCTTCTGTGCTGTGTTGAGAGCTCAGTGTGTCAAGTGTTCTTCTTTTCTTCATTAATGTTTTTTTATGGATAAGTTGGACCATTTTGCTATGCAGTGCAACAGCTTGTTTGCCATAGAAATGCTTTATATACATTACAGTGTTTTCATGAGCCATAAAAGCCAATGTGTGAGAGGGCAGTATATTTAAGTTATGTTACCAATGTGCGGTACTAACTTCAGTTTTATTACGTTAATTTTGACAAAATGGATGCTCACAACTGATGCTTACATGCTTTGGACTACAGAGTACTGTATTAGCAGCTTTAATGTGTTATCTATGCTAAAGAATTTCAGTGTTAGCTTATGAAAAAGCAGTAAGTCTTTGTCTGTCCTATTTAAATAAGATTTCAATTCATGCTTGTGTTTGTACATGTTTTACCGTAATTGCTTCAGCCCTAGAGCAGAAGTGAAAGTTGGGATTGAAATTAGACACTAATGCAATGACCTGCATCTTTTTGATGATTTTGGAGGCTGGGTTTTATCCAGCGTTCTTTAAGGATAATAAAATTGTGTGCCTGGTTTTCTCTTCCCTCGTGCTTTGGAGTGCTAATCGAGTGAGAAAAGATATGGCTAATAGAATGACATTGCTCTCAAAATATTCCTAACAGTTTCATTCAAACAAGGCTTTTAGCTTATAATAGGGGATAATTTAAGCTTTATAGCATAGTAAGATATTAATCAGTTGCTTCCATATCCAAAACCCAGTTGGATGTGTATAACAGCTGTAGTATACAAAAGTCAGTATTTTTCAATCCTTGAAGTAGTTGGAATGGGTTATGATTGTAAAATCCATTTTTCTTTGGTCAATTTTATTTGCAAAGGCTTCTGGTCCATGAGTGGTTTGCAGTGCCTCTATTTACTTCCTTTAATGCCTGGCTTAGAATTCTGCTGCCCTTCTTCCTGTTTTTCTTTTTTTCATGAGGTTTTAGCATCTACCTTCTTGGACTTTACTTCTAGAAGTAGTCTTCACTCAGTTTCTGTGACCGAAATGTAAATCATTGCCATATTTTCCCCTAAGATCTACCTGTTGGGAGCCCTTCATCATGTGCAAGGTTTTGAGTTCAGTAGATTTCACATGTACCTAAATTCTCTAAATATGTAAGCCATTCCTTTAATTTTTTTTGTTTTAGAGTTTCATAGAAACAATGCGAAAACTCAGTTTTAGCATTAGATTCTACGAGGAGTACTGGCTGTTAAATGAGAAATTTTTGTGTTCCTGGATTGGTGCTGTTCTGGAAAAATAAATCGTCTCTGAAAGAAGATGGTAATTTCACTCCGGTTAGCATTGGAAGAAAAGTGAAGAACACCTGGTTGGATGTAGCTAATAACTTTTGTTGCTGTTTTTTTCTGTTCCTACCTAGAATGCAGAGAGAACTTATAATTATTAAAAGGATTTAATTTATGTAGTAAGAGTTTTCCTGATTTAAAATACTAAAATGGGAATGAACAGAGATGTGAACCATTTGAATATTATGCTATTAAGAGTAATTTAGATTCATTTTCTAATAGATGGTTTTGACAGCAACATTGGAGTACCTAGGAAAATTGTATCAAACTATAAAATACTTACAATATGGTCTGTACAGTACAGCAATTCTTAAATTATCTGAACGCTTCTAATGGATATTGAAAATATAATTTGTCCTGAAAAGACTGCGTGAATTTTCCCTTACTGCTACCATATCAAGCTCTACTCAGTTTCTTCTATTATTGGGCATATTCTTTGTTATCTTGCTGTCAAATTGCTTGTTTTTAAAAGACAGTACATACTTTGTGTTCTTGGGTGCCTGCATTAAGTAGTTTATGAAAAGGTGGATGAGTATTCCACTTTGTATTTTACCAAATGGCTTAAGTTGCTGGGCCTAATAATCTTGAATGTTTTATGGGTGAAGTAGCTCATGCAGAGTAGAAAATAGTGAAAAGAAAGGTTGACGTTAAAGTATCTACTGTCTCTTTAAAAAAAAAAAAATATATGATTCTGTCCTTTTACTTGTCTGCATGTTTTTTTCCTGTTACCTTTCTTGCCCTACTGCTGGCTCATGCAATGCAGGAGATTCAGGATGGACACAATGGCTATCATTCTGAAGCAGAAGCTGATCAGGTGGCAAGTCTTACTCCTCTTTTGTTCATTTCCTGTGTAGAAGTTGCTGCTTAATCATATATGAACAGTATATAGAATCTTCCTTTGTCAGGAAACTGTAGAAGAATTTCAGAGTGGTCATTGTCTGTTAAGACTATCTCCCCTTTTACTCTTAGCCCCTATTAGTAAAACAAACAAAACCAAAATTTGTAACCCAAGAGGAGCTGTTATCATCTCCTTCATCTCCTTTTTATCCCAAAAAAGGAGATGAAACGGGGTCTCTGTGGAGACTCAGATGTTCAGGTACCTCAACATTTATAGGGATTGCTGGCATTTTCAGAACATCAAAATAGATAAATATCAGTGTTTGCACTGATGCATGAAAGAATAGAACTTCATGTTAATTCAATTTTGCTGGCACCTTAATTTAACAAGATTAATGGATAACGTTTTAAAGAAGAGTTTTCTAATAGGACAGGGGTAGGCAACCCCCAGCAGGGGCGCCAGAGTGTGGCAAGCAAAGGATTTTGCTTGGTGCACAGCTTTGGGGCAGATGGTAGGGAAGGGGCCGGGGTTGCCACAACAAGGATTGCGCCCCTCACAGCCCCCCTGCTATCTGCCTCTGGCATGCCCACTTCTTACAAGCCAAGGTGGTGGGTGTTTTTGGCGCACTGCCCAAAAATGCTACTGACCTCTGTAATAGAATATTTTTTAAGAAGGCATACAGATAGTATAAAAGATTAATTTAAAGCAATGACAGCATTGCACAAAAAGGCTAGATGAGTAGTTTATATACTTCTATATATGTTGTTAAGAAAAGATCTGCTGAAAATAATTCCTGATTCTAAATGTTTCTAAAAACATTAAAGTAGAGGTGCACCGATAAAGATTTTCTTGGCCAATACCAATAGCTCATTATTAACCAGCCGTATCAGCCAATACCGACCTGATAACCAACTTACAGGAATGCAGCTCGGCAGCTTGGAGAGCAGCATTTGGCTAATAAGGCTGTGGGGGGGAAGGAGTGTGGGGGTGCAGGTACAGGCCTCCATGGTGAGGGAAGGAGTGGGCAGGGGATTGGGGCTGAGGCAGGCACTGCCCAGCCAGGACAGTGAGTGGGATGGAGCTGTGGGCGGCTCATTCAGGGGGCATGGGGAGGAGGGGCAACTCTCAGCCACTGTATGTAACACTGGGGGAGGAAGGGGCGTATGTGCCCCTCCCCGCCAGATATGCGTGCAGGGTGAGGGCAGGGTTGGGGCCAGAGGTGTGCCAGCCTCTTCCCAGTAGGGGGGCTGGGCTCAGGGCAGGCTCAGTTGTGTGGGGCGAGCAGTGGCGGTGCTGGGAGGGGCTATGGTGAATTTTAGGGTGGCTACAGTCCCCCAAAACTCCCTAACAGTGCCCCTGGTCAGGGCACTCAGCTCTGTTGCCTTTCCCTCGGGAGCACTATGCTGTGGGGTGGGCACTGGATGCACAGCCAGTGCAGGGCTCCTGAGGGAAAGCCAGCAGAGCAGAGTACACTGAGCAGGGGAAGCACTTGGGGGGGCTGTAGTCACCCCAAAATTCCCCATAGCCCCCCCATAACCACCACTCCCTTTGCCACCATTGCTGCCACCTGCCCTGCGCAGATGAGCTCTCTCTGAGCCTAGCCCCTGGCCTTAAGTCTGCAGCAGGCAGCCTGCCCTCGCCCAGGCACAAATCCGGGGGGCACATGCCCCACATGCCTCCTCCAGGGTTGCATGCAGCAGCGGGGAGCCACCCTTTCTTCCCCTCCCCTGCATCGCCTGCCCATGGTTCTGCCCACTCCTGACCCTGGCGTCCCATTTACTCCCCTGGCTGGGCAGTGCCTGTCTCTGCACCTTCCCCACTCTTTCTTTCACTGTGGGAGACTCGATCGGTCCCTTCCCCCACCAACAGATTTACCAGATTTACCAGCAGGACGCTGCTCGCCAGGCTGCCTGGCTGCAGGCATGCATACAGTATTCATTGGTGACATCAGCTACACCAGCCAAAAAAGGATGATGATGTTAATTTTCCTTTTATCAATGCCAGTCTGCTGTGCGACCAATATATTGGCGAACCTCTAAATTAAACACCCTCTACCCTAGGAAATTGAATTTTCCATGGTGTAAGATGCATTTTTCCTGGAAAAGGTGGTTTAAAATTAAGGGCATCTTATACACCAGAACTACATAATGCAAATTAATTGAAATCATTACGATAAAAGTTGCCCAAACTTCAATCAAATGTAATTTCAATTAAAACTTTCTTCTCTCAACTTCTGTCCTTTTTGATGTATATAGAATGCATCTTACGCGCTAAAAAAAAAGGTAAAATTCAGCCGAAAAGCCCCATTTTAAAATGTAGAACTTCAGATAAATTAAAGCAAAATACAATGCATTGCTGCTAAAACACTACCAGATTGTGTATGAAATGATGCATTGAAGTTCTTGTAAACATTTGATGAAAAATTCCTAACTGCATATGCATACCATTTCTGGTGTATAATTCCTCCCTGATTCATTAAGGGATTTTTTGTAGACTTTCTGCATTTTTAGTAAAATGTGGCCATGTATAGGAGGGAGGAATTGTTTTCACAGTATATTAAAACTTTCTTTTTCTTTCCAAATACTGTATGGGACTCTATGTGCTATACAGAACACATTGTGTACTGATGCATCTAAAAACATGCAACTATTCCCAAATGCATGCTGGTTCCTCCCTTTAGTTCACTACTGGGTACGTATCTTGTATAAAAAATTTGTTTTGAAGACTACATCAGTTATTACTCATTGGAGGCAAAAGTAAACTCCGTGTTCTTCAAATGTACAAAACCTGAATTTTTTCTTCAAGTTGAGCTTATCAACCATCACGTTAAGTTTGTCTGAGCTGTAAGGGCTCCATCTCTGAGACCAGCATGTCTGGAATTTTTTAAACATGACAACAGTGCATCCAACAAAGGATTGGCATGTCCTGATGGAATTATTGCCCATTTACATCAAATGAGCAATATTAATTTGCAAAAAATATATTGATGTAACTTTTTAAAATTACCACTTTTTACAACAAAGGAGTCGTCATGGTGTATCTGCTTCAGGAAGGAAGCCCTACTCAGTACTTCTTGCCACTTGCATACGATGTCATGGAATAGAAGTTATAGCATTGCACTTAGGCGCTGACCAACAAGGGCACATGTTTACCTTCAGACGCATCTATAATCTCAGTGACTGTTGATCCTACACTGCACCTTCATCTATGGTAGAACTGGAAGTGTAAAATTATGTTAGTGAAGAAGATCATCAAACAAAAAAAGCTATAACCTTATACTAAGAGAAATATTTAATGATAAATCTTTCTTGTTAAAAAGAGCAGATGCCCTGAATCCTGTTCCACACTGTGTAAATCAGAAATACAAGGGAGATTACCTGTGCCTAAATCTGTCTGTGTTCCCTTTCTTTATGGCTTTCTAATTTAAAATGTTCTAACTTGCACATGAGATTGGTTCAAAACATTTAAAATGGAAATCTTAAGTTCTCAGCAAGCATCCTGAGTAATATCAGCTGCTTGTATGATCGTTAAAATCCTGCAAGCCCTGCACTAAAATCTTCAGTAGATGACAGACCTCAGCTCTAAATAAGGGCCAAGTTGGGCTTAAGTGAGTGGTTTCATTCCCCTCGCTGATTCGACATTAAGTAAAAGCTTTATGATGAAGCCCTTGATTTAAAATGACCAGTCTTTCAGTGTCTTCTGTTTTTCAGTGTCACACTGTTCTCAATCTGAACTTCTAGGTCTAAAATCTCTATAAAGTGCCTCTGACTTTATGGCACATACAGCAATATCTTGTCAAGTAGGGTATGGTAGTTTCTGACTACTGGTTTGTTTTTTGTATTTTTTTGATAGAATGATAGCCTTTAAATGTTTTATGTTAAATAAATAAATACAGTAAATTTTTGATATACGGTTCTTTGAAATTAAAGTATTCGCAGTTTTAATTAAGCTGTTAAGAATAGAAACTTTTATATAAAAAACCCAACAATTTTAACATATTCCTTAATAGATAAAAATGTCCCAAATGCAAGCTTTCTTCTGTAAAAGGCTAACCATTTTTTTTTCCTATTTTTTGGGCTGGTGTTACTGCTTGCGTTTTGGTATGTTATATATGTAGCTAGCTATGTTAAAACTAATAGTTGTCTTAATGCTTTGTTACTAATAGTTAAATGCTTGCATAATAAATAGCTACCCAAGCTGTATGAGTTTTTTTTAATAGTTTATTGTTTAATGTGATTGTGTTCTGGAAAAAAAGATAAGTGTCCTGTAACTTCATAGCAGAGGCATTTTGTATCAAAATGTGTCAGTGCTATGCAAATGGGAAGTGAGATTTACTTGTGGCTTTGGATTTCTGCCAGGCACTGAGAGATGGGAACAAGCTGGCACAGATGGAAGAGGCACCACTTTATCCTGGAGAATCAATCAAAGTTATTGGTAAGTGTAGCATTGAGCACTGCACTGAGTAGCATTAGATCATTTTATGCGTAAACATAAAGTGAAGTTATTTCCTGGTGCACTGTCTTATTTATTCTATAATTCTAAACTGAATTATCAAATTGGTTGTTGATTTTTCTTAGTTATTTGATGCTAAATGCTGGGCTGGGAGTAAATTAGTTAAAAGGTAAGTTGTTGTGTGAGCTGCTTTTTTTATAAGCAGCTGATTCCCATAGATAAGTTAGGGGAGAGCTTTTGTGCTCAAAATCTAGTTTTTCCTTAGTTTCAACAACTCAGAATTATGCCAGTAAAGAAATGAAAATGCAATGACTCCTGCTGAACTTCAGTACAAAGTTTTTCAGTCTAATAATCTGTAGTGGCAAATTGTAGTGGAGTTACTATACAGGTAAATATTTTTGTAGCGACCACAAAACAAGCCACTAATTCAGCTGAGATTTAAATTCCATCTCTAGATGTAAAAGATGGCACAGTAGCTCACTGTATTCAAGGCCAAATTTTTAAAACTCTTCCCCTTTTTTGCACGTACAATAGCTGTATACCTACTTATTCCATTTAAGCAGCCCCAGAGCGGTGCTATTAGTGTCAATTTGTATATAAAGTAGTTTGAAGTTTAGATGTTTGTTTTTTACTGGCATCATACAGTTATGTGAAACAAGATTATGTAGTGGTCAGCGTATTTCAATAAATGGAGATTTTTTTAAAATTAGTTTGTGCTGTAATGTATACAGTTCCAATTTAAGTGATCCTGTTGTGAAATTTTACTTAAGCAACTTGCCCAAGATTCAGCGATAGGTCAACTGATGCTTATGAGCCTTTCCATATGGCTGAGGTATGGTGCTACAAAAGATTATGCGTTGGCTCAGAGAATACTGCTCACAGCTGTGAAAGTCTGAAAAGGGTATAAATGGGACTGTCTGGGGGTTTTTTGTTTGTTTGTTTTTTTGTGAAAGGAAGAATCCTTGACAATTGAGAAACCCTCAATTCTGATTAGAAGTGGATGAGATATGGACCGAACTGATAGGAGATTATAGGAAATTTCGCCAAATGACCTGTGTTCTGTGCCACTTAGATTTTCTTATATGCAAGACCCCACAAGCTAAGTTTGGCCCTTTAGAAATGCTGACATTTTAGAAAATGTGCCTGTCATTTCATTAACACGCAGCAAAAATGCTTTGTATGATCTGGGAACAGTGCATGAGGCCATCTCTGCATTCTCTTCAGTAGGCTTATTCTGCACATATTGTGCAGGACTTGGGCATTTGATTATCATCTTTTGGGGTAGGAATGCAGAGGACTTTTTCTATTAAATCAAAGCTGGAGGGGTAGCAGATCAGTTGTACTTTTGAAATGACTTCATTTGTAAGGTGTTATATCAGTCTTTTAGCCAAGTTAAAGCTGCAGGAAGGTATTATATAAAATAGATGATTATAGCACAAATATCTATCGTAACAAAATATTTTTGATTTGTGTATTTTTTTTCTAGCTAAAGATGTCATGTATATCTGTCCATTTATGGGAGCAATCAGTGGTACGCTGACAGTAACGGACTACAGGCTGTATATCAAAAGCATTGAGAGGGTGAGACATTAAGATCTATATACATATTTCTTCTAGCTAGAATCTTTTCTATGCTGCCAAGCAGCTACAGACTTGGTTTAAATTTTAAATGTAAAGTTCCACAGCCATCAATCCAAATGGCAGTATAAATTATTGTGGCAGAATACACATTTTGATGTGCAATGTACTGGATTTTGTAATTAATTTATTATTATTTGAAATTGATATATTTTTTTTTTTTTATCCAAATTCCAGGATCCACCTTTTGTTCTTGATGTTCCCCTTGGAGTAATAAGTAGAGTTGAAAAGATTGTGGCACAGAGCCATGGAGACAACTCCTTTGGGATAGAAATTGTGTGCAAGGTACATAGAGACTTAGTTCCTAGGAAATACATCTTATTGCTTAAGGGTTTTTTTTATTTTTATTTTTTTTGACAGGCACCTGCGTTATAACTTCCATTGCATGTGGAAGAAAGCACAAACCACCATGAAATATTTAGGTGCTGTAGGAAGTAGTAGAACCTGTTCTCAGCACTGAGCTAGTGCCACAACATAACAGTAGTCTGCTTGAGGTACCAGTTTTGAATGAGGCTTAACAGAATTAAATGCCAAGGTTTTCAAACAATTTCATGGCACTCTTCATTAAATTAGGAATTCATAGATTAGTACGAAGGGACCTCAAGCGATCATTTAGTCCAGCCAAGGGTTGAATCTGCGACCTTGGTGGTATTAGCACCATGCTCCAATCAACTGAGCTAAATGGCCACTAATGTAAACCCTGCCAGATTTCTGTTTGATTAATTATACTGTTCATACCTAAATTCCTCCTTCAGTTTCAGTGAACGATGTATTTCCCTTCCTTCTGTGCACTGTTAAACACTTCTGCATTTCACCACAGTGCTGAATTCACGGGAACAGTGCTTATTTGTACAGCATAGTGGGACCTTCCTGAGGTTTCCAGTATTTTCATTTTAGGACAGAACCTTGTTAATGTGTGCATCTAGGTTGGAAGCTGACTTGTCTTGATGCTAGTAGCCAGTGTGCTTGGTTTCAGTCATGTTTATAACATCTGCTATTTTTAGTGCATCAAACTGTGTAGAAAATAAGATGTGTTTTCTGACAGGATATGAGAAACTTGAGGCTTGCCTACAAACAGGAAGAGCAAAGCAGACTGGAGATTTTTGAGAACCTCATAACGCGTGCATTTCCTGTCTCTAATGGGCTGGTAAGTACTAAAACAAGTAGAGGAGGCCCATGTCTGTCTGTCATTGTTGGCTTAGGAAGCGTAGGTGGAAGGAAAGCAAATACTTCATAACAAATTTATGAAGCTCTTGGTCTGATATATCACAAAGCAGACAGATTACCTTGGCTTGATTTCCTTACTGCAGTCATTTAAAAAACTGCGAGCTGGCTCCTGCTACCTGGGCAATCTGTGGCACTAATGGCTGGGAGGTGATGCTCCCACATCTTGTATAATTAATTAAAAAAAAAAAATGTTCAGACTGGTTTGTTTAAGCTGGGTGTAAAGATTTGCCTACTAGGGCTGATGAAGGAGCAGCTTTGTTGAATAATATCGTAAGCATTTTTCTCTAACACACAGAATATCAAAATTAAGATCAGGTGCCTTCCTGAATCCACTGCCCAGCAAACAACTCTTGAGCACAAGTGGCTTTACAGTTTGAGATGGTGTACCATATCGGTCTGGTCTTGTGCATAGAGATCTGGACTGGGAATTGGGAGACCTGGCTTCAATTCCTGACCTTGTCAGTGGCTAGTTGTTAGACTTTGGGCAAGTCACTTCACCTCTCTGGGGGGGGACTGCCTTTTATTTTGTTAGATATTCTCCCCCCACAGTACTAGATATTATTTAATCCTGATTGGGACCCCTGGGGCTGCTGTGAAAATAGTTCAAGATTCTTTGTTGGAAATGACTCGGATCTGGACTTCTGGCTTCTATCTTCTGAGGCAGTTATGCTTTAGCATATTAAAACAGAGTGTAATTTTTGTTTTTGTTGCTGTTGTTTCCAGCCACTTTTTGCATTCAGCTATAAAGAAAAATTTCCTGTCAATGGCTGGCAAGTTTATGATCCAATGGCAGAATACAAGAGGCAGGTAACTTATCCCGATATTAACCTCTTTATTTTTATTCTTATAATCTTTTAAACCTAATTTTAAAATTCTTCTTAGAAAATTTTGAGGACATATGGGCACCTGGGTACTTAAACTTAGTCTTTTGAATTCCTGTTTAACCATCCAAAAGCTGATTTTGTTGGAGTGGCAAACACCCATAAACATTGAAATACGTAGTGTTAGCAGTGTTAATTACTTGAATTATTTTTATTCACGTTATCTAAATATGTACATGGAGACTTAAGTCTTCATATCTGTTTCAGAAAACTAATACTACTACACATATTTACTATTAAATAAGCAGTAGTTATACAGATGCGTATGAGAGAAGTGTAAGAGGGTCTGATATCAATCTCTGAACTTTTTGGAAGAAAATCACTTTTTCTATTTTACACTAGTCTAATATTTACTTTAGTAATGACCCATCTAATGATGACTACTTTTTAAATGAACTGTGGGCCTTATTTCGCCATACTGTCCCACAGTCTTAAAAAAAAAAATACATTAGGAAATACCTCAGTGCTTTTGAAGCACTAAAGTATATAAAACAGTGCACATAGCATTTCTTTTAAAGCATGTAATGATGTATTCTTTTTTTGTCTCCAAATAGAGACATGCAAAGATCTAGCATTTAAAAAAAAAAATGAAAATATCTTGCTTCTGCACAGGGTTTGCCGAACGAGAGTTGGAAAATATCCAGAATTAACAGCACTTTTGAACTCTGTGATACTTATCCTGCCATCCTTGTTGTGCCAACCAGTGTGAAGGATGATGACCTCTCAAAAGTGGCAGCGTTTAGAACAAAAGGAAGAGTTCCAGTGAGTAAAACTTCTACAGTTAGGCATGCGTTCACCCTGCGTTTGTTACCTGGCTTATAGAAGTGAGCTGAGATACCTTTAGGGTTTGTTGTTTGTTTTTTTTAAAGGCTTTTTAAGACTGTAATCCAGCTCTTTCCTAAAACAATAATCCAGCTCTTTCTTAAGTCACGTAAAATAGAAAGGGATGCATGAAAGTACAAGGGCTAGTTTTTGGTGCTGCAAGGAAAAGGTTTTTTGTTTGTTTGGGGGGGGTGGTTTTGTTTTAATGTGGGAGGTTCTCCAGGCTGAGTTAAATCACCTTGTGATTAATGAGTACCACTGCTCTGTAATACCTTTGTGAATAGAAGTAATATGCTCTCCTCTTGTAGAATAGGGACAAATTTGGGGTAGGATGCAATGTGTGCTGTATTTCCCTAAGGCCGGTTGGTAAATATCTGAGAGGCTATTATTCATGGAGGAGACTATATCCCTTTCAGATGCCTGTATTAAAATGGGAAGGAGACATTTACAGAGAAAATGGCAATCGCATGAAGGGGAGAAAGGTTGGGAAATTTAACTTGATGTGCTGCAAGAAGTGAGTTGCAGGAGCTTGAACTGGGGGCAGGATGTCACAAGGTAGACCTGTATTTGAGTGCATAAATCTCCACATTCAAGTAGTTTCCTTTTCCAACCTTTAGAAAACCTTATTACTGTACTTAAAACACTTTACTATTTTAGTTAGAAGGTAAAAATTAAAACTGTTACTTGAATGTACAAGGCACAAAATCATAGTTTAGATTCTAAACTTTAGAATTTGTTTTGAGCTGACTGAATTTTGGAAGCAGCTATGTCATGATTTCAGGTAGCATGTTGTATACTTTTGACCCTGTGTATGGTATGAATTATTATTGTTACTGAAGCTTTTATGTATCATTTTACTGGGGAGTTGGACCGTGGGATTAGGCTGACTGAAAAGCTGCTCTTAGAACCCAAGTTTTTCAGGTGGTACAGTGTCCTGATACCAACTCTTTTAAATCCAGGTGTTATCATGGATTCATCCCGAGAGCCAGGCAACCATAACACGCTGCAGCCAGCCTCTGGTAGAACCAAATGACAAACATTGCAGCGAAGATGAAAAATACTTACAAACCATAATGGATGCCAATGCCCAGTCGCACATGCTTATCATCTTTGATGCCAGGCAAAATAGTGTTGCTGTTACAAACAAAGTAGGTGATGTAATGTAATACTAAAATTGTACTATTCCCATCCTAGTGTGTAGAAGCCCTGGTCTTAGACTGGACTCCGTTTTACCTGACAGATTACCTTGCTCCCGTATTTAAAAAATAATGTATACTTTCAATGGATGATCATTTCTAGCAATAAAGCAATGCTTAGGGAAGCACTTTAATATCAAAACATTCAGTCAATTATGACTAATTCTTACGATACTACTAAGAGCTATTTCTATCCCCTGATCAAAGATGCCTCAACACAGAGGCAGAAAGAGTAAATTGTTTGTAGTTATATGAGTCATGATTTGCACTTATCAATTTTCCAGCTCTCCATCTTGTACTTGTACTGCAAGACCATCCGCTTGTCTAAATAACTACATCTTGCAGAAGTACTGGAATATCTTTTGGCATGGACCAGTTGAATCCAAAGCCATCTAAAAATAGAAATTTTAGTCAGTGGTGTCAGTAAAAGAAAGCTCAGGGAGTTGAAGAGATGGGCCAATATTTGTGCTGTGCAGGCAGAGCAGGAAAATATTTCAGTGAAGTCCATCACACCTGAAAATGCTGCAGTGGGTTTCTTATTTATTGGGCCTGTTGTAGTGTCAGCACACTGAAATGGAACAGAAACGTGCTCTCATTCGTTTGATAAACATTTGGAAAAAGGTTTTGTGTTTTGCACAGGTTTAGACTAGATAGATAGCAAGGATGCAAGAGGGGATTAAGGCAGGCCAGAAAGGAATTGGTTGCAGTAGGCCAAATGGAAGAACACCAAATTGTTAACAAGGGAAAACAGGTGTGTTTTTGGGAGGTGTAACATAGAGGCTGTTTTATTTTATTTTTACTAGTTCCCATTTGTGTTAAGAAAACCTTAAAACACGGAAAAGTTGATAACGTTATACTAAACTCACGCACCTTTTTCTTTTTAAATGACAGGTAAAAGGTGGAGGCTGTGAAAATAAAAGTTCCTATCCTAATGTTGAACTGGTTTTTTTGGACATTCATAACATTAATGTGATGAGAGAATCGCTGCGTAAGCTGAAAGAAATAGTTTATCCTACTATTGATGAGGATCGGTGGTTGGCTAATATAGATTCAACACACTGGTTGGAATACATAAAGGTAAGACGCATGAGATGTGATGTCAATATGTTCTTGGCTTTTTAAAGCAACATATTTGTATTTCTGAGTACAGAATAAAAATATAATTTATTATTGAATCTTTTTTTGGCTAAAAAGTTTATTAACTCTTAGTTTTATTGTGAGTACAGATAGATGTTGCATGTTGTGTATTTCGTCTTGTAGGCATTGGGAAATGCTGAGTTAAATCTCAGTGAAGCGTTAGAATCAAGGTTGTTGCTAGCTAGTGTTTATTTTTGCTCCTTAGCTGGGATATCAGGGTTATCCTTTCTTTTGGAAAACTGCCATGAGAATTTCAAACTGTACTTGGTCATCTGCCAAAGAGACGTCATTTTGAACTATTGCAGCCATCCTTATTCATCTACCCCAGTAATGCAGCATCAGCGTTTTTACTCTAGACATTCATTTATTTCCATGACCCAAACTCCAATTGGAAAACAACTGGACTGCAATTTACTTTATTATTTAGCATGCTATTAAAATAACGCAATATCATGTTAAACTCGACTATCTGTTTTAGCCAACCTCTGCAAAGTTTGCTTTAACAAGTTTCCTCCCACTTTGGTGTCAAATACTGAAGAAACAGATTTTAAAGTGAAATTGATTTTTGTGCAGTTTCAGCTCAGATGTCACTCACGCAAAGTATTTTTGATGTGCTTACCTGCATTACCCATTTCGGCCTAGCTCTGGTAGTGCTGCTTGTTAATTGCTGCAGAAGAGCCAGCAGAGGGAGCAAATACTTAGATTTATCTGAAAAATCTATTAATTTGGGGGAGCTTAATTTTTTGTCAGTTAGAACTGAAATATTTTAAATCAGATTTAAATATTTAGAACCAGTATCTTTTTCCATCTAAGTTTATCAGTTCTTAAATATGACTGTCCATTTAAAAAAAAAAAAAAAAAAAAGGTATTCATTTATAGCCCTAGTATTTGCATTTCACCCCTGCTTTTAATTCAGTGGGGCTTCTTTGTGATACTAGGTCAGGCTTGGACTGTGAAATCTCTTGGTTTCGTAGTTAAGGTTTGAGTAGCCTGAGACACGTGAAGTCTGGATACACCTTGTGGGGTGATTCTGACAGTTTCAGGTGGTTTGGTCTTGACAGCTCAAACTGTGACTTCATCTAGTATTGTTTAGAAACTCTAGTATTAGGTACACTTAGAATTAGCTGGAAGGATTATTAACACACAAGTTATTCTATAAAATAAAAATATTTGTTTTAGTTTCTTAGAAATATTCACAGATGAAAAGTTTTGTCTGAAGTGGAACAAAACGTTTCACCTCCTTCCATTGAGTTGCTGAACTAATGTGTTAGCTGTCTTTTTTTTCCCATTTTCTGTTCACTGCATGTATCTACTCTTGCCTCCTCCTGTAGTTTTTACACTAGTGATAGGTTGGCATCTATATCATTATTAGTGATATTTTTTTCTAGGAGAGTATAGAGAATGCTTCTTTACTTATAAAGGAATCACTTTCCTGTTGCTATCATAAACCCAACAAAGAGTTGTTTGCAATGCTTACACGTTTTCAGTGCAGTATACATTGTCTGTGACTTATGCACGTGAGTTTTACAGCTAACCAGATCATATTGCAGGCCCTGTAATTTCTTAATAGAAGCTCTAACCTTACTTGCTAACAGTTCTTTCCTGGCATCCTTCAGTTTAACTGTAAAAGAGCAAATGCAATGAATCTTTGTCTTTAAAGCCTGAATGGCTTTCAAGGCTGGGCTTGTGAAAGCACAGCTGCTGCAACAGATACAGGCTTTCCTGTTTCCAAGAAATGTTTTAGCTTGCCTTGGAAAGGAAAGATGCCAAATGTCTCATGAGATTCCTTATTCTGATGTCAGTAGTCCTGCTTCCAGCTGTTTCTCTCATGTATAGCTCAGTGCCACATGGAGTCACGTTACAGAGACACATCTGCGTAGGGAAGAGATGACCTGAAGTTTAAACAAGCAAAGAGCAGCCCAAACAACTTCCAAAGGGAATGAGACTGTTGAAATCAACAGTGAGATTTCATGGGAATAAGAATTACATTAGTGGCCACCATTTTTTGCCCCCTGACTTCTGAACCCAGGCATTTTAATAGTAAAAATATAGATGCATTCCCAAGATGAACGTAACATGTGCTCCGTCTACCAGCAAGTCAGTACAGGCAACTCAGAAGCCAAACAGCTCAACCCACATGTATGTTTGGGTTGCCCAGAGCTACTGTTTTGGCTTTGATTAGCTGGAAGTATTGTCCTTCTCCTGCTCAAAATTAAATTCTGAGGAAGAGTAGTTCACGAGAGAACTAATTTCTTGAAAGGATTGAACTCTATTTGGTAGCTTCCTGAATGGTCTGTACCACCTTATTCATGTTTTCATTATAGTCCAGAATTTAGAGAGACTCTAATTTTAAGCAAAAAAATTGTTTTGGTCGCACAGAAACGTGTGTTGCGTTCTTAGTTTACAATATGGTATTCTAGGACTGCGGAATAGGGCTTTGGGCTAAAGTGGTGTATAACATGCTACTTTTTGGGGGTTTTTGTTTTTAAAAGATGCTTCTTACTGGAGCAGTCAGAATTGCTGATAAAATTGAATCTGGTAAAACATCAGTGGTGGTACACTGCGGTGATGGCTGGGACCGAACTGCCCAGCTGACTTCATTAGCCATGCTTATGTTGGACAGCTATTATCGAACTATCAAAGGATTTGAAATTCTTATAGAAAAAGAGTGGATAAGTTTTGGACATCAGTTTGCCGTGGTAAGTTAAAAGAATTAATACAAAATAATCTCCTGCAGATGTTTTTATTTTTTTGCCACTTGACTTGTTGTTTTGCAGCATTTAGATTAATGTTTCCTGTACCTTGCTGTGTGCCAGCAGTCTGAGCTGTCTCAGAGAAATCAGACCAATTCACTTCTAATAGGAAAAAAGCTGTATTTATGTGAAATGTTAATATATTAACTTGTGCACAGCATAATTTACCAGAAGGAAAAAATTGAAGTCAGTAATACAAGGCAAATGTCTAGATATTTCTGGAAGAGTAGAAGATTGTGAAGCATGATGAAAGAACTTAGTGAAGAAATAATAAAAGGGGGAAATGTTGGGGAAAAGATATGGCTATCATGTAGGTAAATATATATATTGGTGCAGTCTTTGTCTTACAGCAAGCACAGTGTACGTGCACATGTGTGTTTAATTTGAACTAGCAAAGAGGTAGATTATAAAACCTTGTGCAGCATACATGACTTCTAGAGGCTTAGGTGTAATAACATGTGGGTATGGAGAATAATCTTAGTTTCAGTACAGTTTCAGTAACTGTTTCAGATAGTTTATTCAGTATGATAAAATGCCAGATTCACTGAATCTGTACTTCTGTGGAAGTGAGGTGGGGAACATGGATTCCCAACTATTTATTCTGTTCATATAAGCAAGGCAGAAGTCCTTATGTGGAAACTCTGAATTGACAAGGGAATTTTGGGGTTTAGTCAATGTTCATCGTATTTGTAAGGTGAATGTTTTAAATGTTGTTCATGTGGCTGGCATTCCTGTCTCCTAGAAAGTAGGATCACAAACAAGTCAGGATTTGGGGGGGAAGTGGAAAGATAGAATTTGTCACATTCTTCTGAGAGCCAGCCTCAGCTGTCTCTTTGGTATTAATGATGTGGGTGCTGCTTTGGATGGATGCAATTGAAATGAAACATTGCTCATTCTAATTTTCAGCGAGTAGGCCATGGAGATGATGATCATGCAGATGCTGAAAGATCTCCCATTTTCCTTCAGTTCATTGATTGTGTTTGGCAAATGACAAGGCAGGTAAGAAAACCTGGCAGTGTATTTGTATTGATATCTTCAGCTTTTATACTGGAAATATAATCCATGTGAAAGGTCAGATTTCCTTTAAATTAGTGTAATAATGTATTTTGATTGATAAATTTAATACCATTATTAAATGCATAATTACTGCATCTCTTTTACCCAGCATGATGAGAAATGAAGTACTAGCATGAAGCCAATAAGTAAGCGTCTCTTGTTTGGAGTAGAGTGACTTGTATTTCTGCATGTTGAAGTATGGCATTATCTTAAACCATTTTTACATTTAAAATCAGTGTGATTTGATTTCTTTGCTCTTTTAAGCCTATGCTCTTTAGGGCTTTTTTTTTTTTTTTTCAATAGAAACTCAAGTGACCTGGGTGTACTGGGCAAAGTATAGCAAAGGAAGCATTCAATCTTAGTATGCGCAGATATCACTTTTTTTAAAAAAAATGTCATGATGTTGCAGTCATGAACGTAGAGCATATTCCAGTCCTGGTCATTTTTAAAAGGTTTCTTTATACGTTCGTGGGCGTCATCGTTTCAAAAACTTTTTATTTAAACCAACTGCTTTCAATGTTATGAAAATCTTCTGCGTGGCCTGGTATAAAGTCCACTGCAGACTTTTCCAGTCTTTGTAGGCATGTGTATTTCAGTGTTGACATGCTGTTCAGTACAGCCAAAAACATTTTTAAAAAAATCTCCGTCTCTGAGAAAAGTTTCTGTTACTGAGAATAGTAACTAGCTGCCCAGAAGAGAAACGGTTATAAACATCTGGAAGGATCAAAAATCCATTAGAGAGCAATGTAATTCAGAACAACTTCCTTCTGTTTTTGTGATCTCCCTTCCCTCCTCCTACTTCTTGCCTTATAAACTGTTTAGTTCCCTGCTAGTAAAAGGAGGATGAAACATTTTGCTGATGCCACATCTGTGCAAAATCTGGATCCAAATAGTGTTCTGAAATTCATAAATAGGAATGGTATTGAGAAACTTTAAGGCTCTAATGGGAAGGAAATGAACATGTTGTCTTAAGATGATCATATCCACTTATTTTTTTGTGTTTTAACTCACTTCTGCATGTTTTAAGTCAGGGCAGGCATGTTATGGATTTGGGGAAAACTGTGGTCCTATTTTAGCTATATGTAGGTAAGTAGCTTATAAAATGAGCTGACCTAAGATGCATATTAGACAAACGTGAAATAGTCCAGAACTACATCACGTGATAAGTATTTGTAAAGGCTGTAGGAAAGGTTTTCTTTTTTGTCAAAATGTTTCACTTTCTGAGAAAGTAGTTTCAGTGAGATGAAAAAACTTCCAATTGGCCATAAAGATTTAAAATCCTGGAGAATATTTTCAAAATTATAAACCTCAATCTTCAGCAACTTTGTATTTTTCCAAATTTTCCAAGCCTTCATGGTAGCTGGACAGTAAAGGAAAACTTGAGAGAAACGATGTGATGTTGAGCCTTAGAAAAGAATAGATGCTTTAAGTGGTTTCTTTATTAATAAATTATGATAATAGCGACTGACTAACTTAAAATCAGGAAAGCCTATGTGCAGCTGGTTATAATTCAAGGGAGATCAACACTATTATGAAAAAACCCTTAAATCTTCTTGGAATTATTACATTTCAAAGCAATATCTTGCCACATCTAATATTCATCATCTTATATATAGAAGCAAAATACATTCAGTTTGGCATGAAGTTAATGTCACACTGTCTGGTAACAGCCAGGACTTGTCCCTAGGCAGAGATGTACATGTTACAACAGTGTGCTCTCCTGGGGTGCTAGTTCTCATGCACCTTGACTCAGTCCACTTCCATGAGTATGAGAACCATAATCAGGCTGGATCTGACCCATGGAGGGGCTTTGTCCAGTCTGTGGCAGGTCCCTTGATACTGCCTGGCCCAGGTGCTGCTCAGCCTGGCGCATCCTGCCCTCCGCTGGGCATGCAGCAGGGTTGGGGTGGCTCCTTCCAGATGCTGCCACCGCTGGCCCCAGCCCCGCAGTACCAGGGTGTGTCCAGGCTTGGCAGCAGCGGTGACACTGCGCAGAAACTTTTGCTCAGCATGGGGGAAAAGTGGCCTCTCCCCATCGCTGCTGTTGGGAAGGTCTTGCTGCAGGCACCCGGAGCCTGTGCCGCGCCAGGCTGCCTTGCGTCTCTGTCACTGCCACCTTTTGGGCTGCCTACGGCTGCTCTGCACAATCACTGCTGCTCTTCAAGGCAGCCCAGAGGCAGTGGTGATGGAGACACGGGCAGCCCGGTGCGATGCAGTGAAAACTGCCTGGCAGTGGTGATGGGGAGGGGCTGCTTTTTCTCTGCACCAAGCAACAGTTTCTGCCCGGCGCCGCCGTGGCTGCTACTGCTGAGCCCAGACAGGTGAGTGCGGAGCAGGTGCAGGGTGCACTGAGTCGGGGCCATGCACACAGATCCCTGCTCTGTGCCCATTTTCTGTGATTCTGTGGTCCCTCACCCCTGCTGTGTGCTCATTGCTATCGTGCAATCTTGTCTGCATATACAATGCAAACACGCACAAATCAGGACAAAATATATGTATTTTTTAAATAAAATATATTATGGTGGATGCTTGATTTTTAGAATATAATTTGGGGTTTTCCAGCTCCAAGATGGCAAAACCTGCTTCCCAAAAGGAGTACTTCTAGGGGCAAGGAAAGGGACTGCTGATGGCAAAGGTCAGGGGTTAGGGGGTGGGACTTCCCAAGATGGTGACCAAGGGTTGGGGTGCTTGTCAAGGCGTGGGCCACCCTTGCAGCCCTCAGCAGCTCACCAAAACCTATGAAGCGTTCCTCCAGCCAGAATCATTGCCCACCCCTCTTTTAATGGCATGTATATTTACTCATTATTGGATTGGGAGAAAATGAAGGTTTCATATGGGAGTTTTTTCCATCTAAATCCTCAAATAGATGCTAATCTGCTTGGAACCTGAGAGGAAAAACATTTTAGGTCAGTGATGATTTTTTCAGCTCCAGTAATGGTATCCTTATAATCTAGATCAGTGATTCTCAACCAGGGTGCTCGGGTACCTGGGGTGCTGCTAGATCCTTTGATGGCTGCCGAGAGGTGCGAGAAGAGTAAACCAGGCTTAGGACTCTCCAGGTTTTTAAGACCCAGGGAGACAAAGCCTTGGCAGGGATCATCTACTTGGGGGCTGGTCCTCCTTTGAGCAGGGGGTTGGACTAGATGTGACCTCCTGAGATCCCTTCCAACCCTCATTGTCTATGATCCCCCACCCTTGTGTAAATTAATGTTTTTAATTGGGTGCCACTCAGGTCACAAAAGTTATAGAGTGGTGCCGTAAGCTCAGTGAAGGATACCTCGGGTCCAAAAAGGTTGAGAACCACTGGTCTAGATGCACCATTTTTCCAGAAAAATAACTGTTATAGCTAAAGGTAAGGTTTTGACATGCTGGCGTATGGGATTTTGAATGTGCTCCAGTGGCCTGGCACAGCGTCGAACCCAGATGAGACGAGTGCACGTTAAATGAAAGGGAAACCCTTCAGGAGAGGCTCTCTTACAAATCATTTCCAAATCGCACTTTGAACCTTTGCACGTCAGTTTTGATGATCTGTGTCAGATTGCTACTGTGCAAAGGTGGGGACTGAGTGAGCTTAAGGATCTAGTGGATTTTTTTCTACATGCAGGTTTTTTTGTCATGCTTTTGAATATAACTCTATTGTGAACATGGATACATGGGAAAAGGGTTGAAACTGAATTGCTTACAAGACCATTTCTTAAACAGAGAAAGCCCCTTTTTTTTCTTTATAAACAAATATTCCATGTCATCCAACTCTTTAATTTCAAGACAAGTAACGTTTGCCCTTCATAAACTGTAGATAAGACTGAAAAAGACTTTCTGGGTCGCTTAGTTCATCTCCAGGCAGAATTGCTGGGTTAGTCCTCAAAGCAACAGTTAAGTGTTTCATTTAAACCCCCTCTTGAGGCACTCTGAGCAGAGGTGTGAAACGTCCTCCTTAGGCACATTAAAGGACAAAGAACATGAAACGTTGATTTCTCCGTGTCAAATATTCATATTTACCTACAGAAGATTAATTCTTCATTACCAGTCTATACAGTTGATGTTTAGACCTTTGCAAAAACTTCTCATTATGGAAGTGCTGCAATTTTTGGTAAAACAATGCCTTTGTATTTGAGTCTGTCACCATACTAATTAGATGCAGAGTTATTTTCCCTTCTGGAAGTGGCATTGGTAGACAGTCTAGTACAATATGACTTGGTTATTGATGGAGAACCCTTCCTCACTTGAATGGGTAACAGGACTTGCAGTTTAACGTCTTTCAATTTTCCTCCTAAAATTGCAGCTATGTCTTGGATTTCACTTCTATAAATGTCACTTTTTCTACAAATTTACCAATATTTTGTCTCTGGTACTTTAACACCTCCATGAATAAAGTACATAATGGTGAGCAGTGACAATGCTTCTTTCATTTCAGATGTAAGGGATTTACTTTCTAAATGAAATAGAAGAAGGATTAAAGGATTATTGTACATAGTTGATGATAACTCAAGGGGAGAAATGGGGAAAAATGTGAATTGGTTTGGTGGAAAGAAAGAAGTGTTTAAGTATATATTAAACACATGATGTGTGCAGTAATCTTCGCTATCTTATTCATTACATATTAGCTTAGAAAATAAAACCCTTAATGCTTAACTCTTAAACTTTTTTTTTTTTTTTAAGAGCATGTCCTTTAACAAAGAAATAATACCTCTTGAGGAAATGTTGTTTGTGGGTTAGAACAGGATGCTCCCGGGCAGGGCTTGGATCCACTGCCATATGTCGGGGACAGTTAACTTGTGGGTTTATTTACTAACCTGCGTCTGTTTTCTTTGCACACCAGATATAATGCTTGGTTCTCCGGCTAAAGTATGTAACTCTTCAGATGAAAAGTGTGAAGTACAATAATATTGAAACTGCTTAAGCATTTGTTATACTCTGTAGACATAAAACACAATTTTTAAAAATTCCTCTCATTTTTTAGTTATTACACAAAGAAGTTTTTCCTTATTTTGCACACTAACGTCTTAACATTTTAACAATCTATTTTTTTCCAGTTTCCTGCAGCTTTTGAATTCAATGAACTTTTTTTAGTCACCATTTTGGATCATCTTTATAGCTGCCTCTTTGGGACTTTTTTATTCAACTGTGAACAGGAGCGTGTGAAACAAGTAAGTAGTACGCTGCTTCAGATTTGACATGTTGTTTTTATGTAGACATGCTTTGACCGTGAGAGAGAAGAAACATTTTGAGCATTTGTGTGAAGCATTATCTTGTCATCTGAGTCACAAGAGGTGGCCTGGGGAAAAAAATAAGTATAGCCATATACTAACTATCCCCTGATCACACTGAGGGCTGCTTAGCCACATGCCACATCATCATCATTTGTTGAAAGAAAATGTTTTCCCCTTTTTTTGTTTAGGTACCACAACTTCCACCGTTTCAAAGGCTGTTAACTGATGTTCTAGATCGTGTCCCATTCAGAGCACCCACCCCAAAATACCCCAAGCATAGCCCTTTACCAACACAGTTTTGATCATCTCTAGCAGAGCTCCCTACCTCATATGCTTTTTCCAGTGCAGTACCTAGTGGGGCATAACTTAGAGCAGAAATTGAGCATTGATGATAAAATGTAGAATTGAAAGATTGGAGAGACTTCTTTATATAATAGTGACGTTAGCACTATCAGTACTTCTGTGGAGCAATTTGAGACTAAATAAAATGTGCCATAGAAGGTGGAAAGTATTCTTAGTAAAACTTAAAATAACTGTCCATTAGTATATATAGCTTTGTTTTTTCTGGTTTGACTGACTGGTGTAGTAGAAAAATTTGCATGTGTATACCACAAGATGGAGCTAAATAATATATTCTTGGCAAATAAATGGTTATCAGACAGCTTGCTTTCACAAATGAAAAATCTGATGCAGCTCCCTTTCTAAAAAAAAATGCAATTTAAGACACAACTGTAGTGGAAACAGCTGCTTTATAGCATTGAAGGAGTGTAAAATGGCACTGGGAAGCTGATAAGAATTCTAATTTTGCAACTTAAATGGAATTGCTTTATTCATTTATTTTATTACATAGGTTTGAAAATACAAACAAAGCTAAAGGTGGACAATTAAAAGCACACCATTTAGACAGATGTAAGCCAACAGCAGAAAAACATTGTTTTGGTTATTGCAAACTATCTAAAAATTAGCAAAAATATAATTTTTAAAATATTTTTGGGTTGGCCAGTGGTTAAATCTGGATGTGACTGGCTATAGATACTGCTCCAGTTTAGAGGTGGGAAAGATGTTTTTTACCCTCTCTTCCTCAAGTGATATAGGTAGTGCAACAACCTTCCAGTCGCAACTAAATAACCAATCAAATACACTTGAACTTCCATCCTGTTCCTGACTGACCTTAAGGGAGAAGATATTCCGGCAACTTTGGGTACCACAGATACTGAAATGCTCTGAACACTTGCTTTATTGTAGTAAATAGGTAGCTACTGTGTTTCCTTGTTAAAATTACTCCACTAAATGGTGTGAATTTTTTTTTTTCCTCTTCCCATGATAACGGATAAAAAGTACATTTCAGAGTTGTAAAACCATGACAAACGTGTCCTAACATAGATGTAATGTATTGAATAATTAACAGAACAAAAGAATAGTGTTACCATATTTTCAACTGTTGTGCAAAAATGTAAAGATTTTGAAATGCATATCCTAAAATACCACTCTTTGTATTTACTCAGGAGATAAGCACAAAGACTGTATCGTTATGGTCCTATGTTAATAGTCAACTAGATGACTTTACAAATCCTTTCTATGTAAACTATGAACACCATGTCCTGTATCCAGTTGCCAGTCTGAACTACTTGGAGTTATGGGTAAACTATTACGTCAGATGGAATCCGAGAATGCGGCCACAGGTACGGGTTGTCTGTGTTTGGTTTTTGTTTCCAATTAGCTACCTACGTCTGTCAGTAAAAATGAACTGAACAAACAGACTTTGACTTCAGTTACATATTTGGACAAAACAAGCTATTCCATTAAACTCTTCCATGTGGAAAAGTTCTCCAAGCTTTTAGAACGATAAAAAGAGGTGATGCTCTAAAACAGGAGCTGGTGATGTGCTAAAATTGTACCATAACATTGTCTTCACTAAAGTTACAAACAAGGAATGTATGAAAGAAAAGTACTTAAAGTGTTCTTATTCTACTCTGGTTGTGAAAGCCAAGAAATTAACACTATTATCAGCACAACACTTTTATAAACCAGGAACAGGCAATATCCATTGACTGACACTTCCTCAGCCCTGTTGTGGGGGGATCGGCTGTACAGGTGAGCGTTACTGTTCAGTCTCTGCTCATTCAGCTTTTCCCGCTTGCTGAGCCTGCTGAAACAATGTAAATCGTAGCAGTAATTTCTGTTGAAAGTGGACTGACTTCAGTTCGTTTCAAGGACTGTCTTGGTTTTCTGTAAGCTGATAACAATTTTTAGGTTTCCTTTGGCTGTTCAATGACAGTCAGTTTGGATACAAGTTGCCTCAGCATTCGTTTCTTTATGTAATTGATTTGGGAGTACTTGAATGAACATCTTGCGGCACTAATACAGTCTCTGCTTGCTAACTGTGAACCTCCAAGGGGAGGGAACACTTCATTCGTGTCACAGCCATAATCTGTCTGAAGGCGTGACACGTTTCTCGTTAACGTAACACCCTGACGTATTCCCAAACACATTTGGAAAGTTATCAGTGTTTAAAGGTATTGCTTCCAAGCATCTTTCTTCTAGCAGCTGGAAGGAAGAGCCATTGGACACCTGTTACCCAGAGGCTGTTGTGCAAGATGAGCTCTTAAGTGAGTTCCAGGGACAGAACCGACTGACGGAAATCCAGGCACCCTGCCCTTTGCCTCGGCTGGGGGTGCCTGGGCTACTGGATTTCTCACCCGGACACTTTGTCCTCCTTCCCGGTTGTTATACCTGCTTCTTAGGAGGCTTAGGGCCTAAGCTGTCATTTGTCTATTAACTTTATCAAATACTGGAATAAGGATTTTAATCTTTTGTGGAGTTCTCTTTGGTTTATCTTACAGTGCATATCCCTTGAGAGAGCAGATTTTGCACTCTGTTTGAGCAGTCGGTTAATACGTTTTAGAGTAATTAAGGTTGGCCTACAAGTGTATCAGCTCATTGTACTTGTTGAAATAAGGCCTGCAGGTACCAATCGCAGATGAGAAGTTGGATGAGCTACAGTCTCCAAGAACATGCAGAAAGGTGGTCCCTGTGCCAAAGAGGGTAGTAGATAGGTTGTAACATGAAGAGGGGGGTTGAGGTAAAAAAAATTCTTATCATAAGTTAAGACTAGGGTACAATTAAGGTAACCAGATATCAGATGGTTAGAATGGCTTCTGCTTACTGACTGGCTGCAGTTACCCGAGGGTACTTTTGTGGACTTCTTGGTTTAAACCAGGGACCTCAAGCTCACCTGTGTCCCCAGGCCAGCTCCACACTGCAAGGAGCCTCCCGGGCTGGATCCGGACCTGGTAGCAGAGCTGGGGGTTAATGCCGTTGTTGCTTGTCCCCTCTCTGCTGCTGACATGTGCCCACTGGGGCTTTGCCTCTGGGAATTTGGTGTTGGACCCCTCCCCTGAATCCCCAGCTTCCACAGGACCCCACGCGCTGTCTGCCTGACACCTCTGGCTGAAGTGAATGGTCACAGAATCAGTGCAGACTGCTGGTCTTCGGCTGTCTGCAGGAAGAGGTACCTGATCAGCAAAACCAGCATGATTTTAGAGTCCTTCCCAGGTCTAAAGCTGTATTTTATCAAAGGCAAGCAAATCTGAGGGCAGCAGTAGTTGCCATAGCGCCAACAATATTGCTGCTAAAGAACTGTGGCTGCTAACTGCATATTGGCTCAAGTTCATAATTTCCCTCCTGTTCCAGTGCTGCCCTGTGTGCCAAATGTCTTGAGACTTCATTTGATTTGGATATAATGCCCAGAAGCTTATTGCCAAAACTCCACGTAGTTTCCAGCGTAGTTATCAAACCCCACACCCCTGCAACTCCTCAGACTAGCAGTTCAGCAAGTTCACCTTCTCTATATTTGTACTGTCCAGCCTGTGCAGCGTCAGTTGGAAGGGCCGTTACCATTTTTACTCAACAGATCTTTCAGATTCAGAAAAAAAAGGTTCTTAGGTAATCGGTGAATATATTAAAAGAATGGGCCTTTCAACATACTGATAAAAGTTGCTTTGCTTTGCAGCTTTTAATGTGATCCCTTTTCTTTGTCTTGCTTTGTGCTGGAATAAAGGAAAATAAAATATTTAACAGAAAGCCCTCTGAGGACCAGGAGTACAAGGCAACTTCACATGCTGCTTTATCAAGCTGCAAAAAAACAAAAATATAAAACCCCAAAAACCTTCTCTAGGCTACTGGGAGATGTTTGTAGTTTCCTGAAAGTCCACTGAAAAGAGAAATGATTCAATACATGGATTTAATTGAGGATTAAGGCCAGCCCTTTAGTGTGGGTGAGGGTAGGTATTTGAACCCGATCTGAACTAATCTGCTTTGATGATGAGAGGAGAGCCTCACAGAAACAAAAAGGCAGTTTCTAAATTCAGTCAGTCTGTTGCTTCTCTATCTTTTAGCTTTCTGGATCATAGGGGCTTGTTTTTGTTTTTTTTCGTAATTAGGCCCAATGGTGTTAAGCACCCATGTCTGACGTTTAATGAGAATTAGCAGCCTAACTCCCTTGAAAATCACAGCCCAACTGTAACACAAGGTACTATCATTTTATAAGCATTATCTTTCTGCTCCGTTCGGCTCACTCTCTGGGCATATCTGCCTTTCTCTGCTTGGATCTACTAGGATTCCTGCAGAAGTCTGAATGTGTTGCAAGGTAATGCCTGCCGAGAAACCACAATTCACCAGGCTATTTAGAGCCGATAGAGATGCTTATGTTCTGTGAAGAAGAGACTGCTGGAACAACGGGCAGTGGCTCAGTGCACCATGGATTTGGGAAAGGCTGGATTGACGGTTTTATTGTTGGTATTCTAGTACTCCCAAGGACTCCGGTTTCAGGATTATGACCCTATTGTATTCAGGTGATGGTCCGTCAACTTCTCTTTCCTGCCTGGTGCAGGGGGCTGGATCCGATGATGATCTTTTGAGGTCCCTTCCAGCCTTACAATCTGTGAATCTTTGAAACTGGGAGTGTACTGCAGGTGGAGGATAAAAGCACCAGGGGGAAGAAATGTTTTGCTGGGATCCACCTTAGTACCACATACTCCTTGTACTTCATTATCCCTAGTGGATCAGGCAGGTTTTAGGACCGTACTGCTGATCTCAGAACACTGAATCTACTTATGAAAAGATTTGCATGATCCGTGCCATGCTTTCTTCCTGGAATTGTAAAAATGCACATTTGTTCTTGCCTTGTGGGAGAGGTGCTAGATACATTTTCAGGACTCTGCTTTCCAGGCTGATCTGCTACCTTGCATGTCCAGTCTAGAGTGGATGCGACAATACAGCCTTTTGGGAGGAGCTTTTGGAGTTCTTCAGGTGTTATCAGGTCTCTCTTGTTTTCCTTATTCTGTAGCACTTGAGCAGGTAGCCTCTGCTTTAGCCTGCCTGATGGAGAATTTGTGGCATTTAGATGTCTTTAAGCATCGTTTGGGATCTCTTTTGGAACATGCGACAAATCCTTCCAACCAACCTTTCCTCCTGGAGCGCGGCTTCTGCAAACATCATATTTTGAAACTTTGTCCATGTTGTCTGCAGGTCATGATTAAAGCCTCTAAGCCTTTGAGCTGAAAGCCTTAGTGCCGTGTAGAAAAGATGATGAGAATTCCAGTATCTGCTTGGCTCTGAACCCAGAAGACAGCATGCTCTTTTGCTGACCTAAGGAGCTTTGTATTAAAGGCAAAGCCTATAGTGAAGATTGCCCAACACTGCCGTTGTATGACATGTTTCAGTTCCTGTATACTTTTATCAGCGTTCAGATGTTTGGGCTGAAATTTTGATGTCTGAATTTTTTCTCTATGTAATCCTTTTGTCTGTGCAGTCTTAAGATGCCTCACTTATGCTAGATACAATACTCTGTATTTCTTAGCTCCGTCACCACATGCTGTTATTTTCTACCCCAGCCCTGCCTCATTCAGTGCACAGCGTGGTAACTGGGGATAACTTGCCTGTGCAGCAGTGAAGTGTCCTGTCCATAAGATTTGTGCCTTCTTTTTGCAGAAGTTGAAAAGTACGCAGGGAACGAGACGGGGGATTTTAGAAACAGCAGCTCTGGTCTTAAAATAGTTCAGGTGGTTAAATGCCGCCTTGATTCCATCCCCGTCTCTTCCAGAGAGATCCTTTGGGGTGCTGGACAAGTCACCCAAGTTCACACTTTCCCCACTGGGCATGGAAAGTGGGTGTCATCTTGCAGGGGCTGGTGTAGGCGTCATGTCTGTATCCGGTCCCGAACAGGGTGGTTGTTTGCTTAAGGCAAACGGGCTCTATTACCTGTTCCCCACCGCCTACAAGAGAGGTGCAGAAATAGCAGCCTTCAGCCTGCAGCTGCCCTGGATACATGCTTGCCTGCCTGCCGCTCTGGATCACTGGGGTCATTTACATTGTTTTGAGCACTGATGTGAGTTGCGCGGAGTGAACGTATTTTGTGCCCAGGTCCTTAGCCTTGACTGAGTTCCCATTTCTTCTTTTCTTTATGCTTGCTCTATTCCCTTAAACTCACTACTCTTTCTTGGGCATTGTCATCCATAGCTTTTTACACTATCCAGTACTTTGCAGTATACATATGCCAGTTCACACAATAAGATTCCTATTCTTCAGTTCCTAGTAACTGCTTTTCATGATGGTCTTTGGTTTAGCTGGCCTTTCAGTGGCATGCCTTTATAATAGGTACTCAAGTGTTGATTGCTATTGAAAAATACTGCTCTCGTCATGGGAGATGGACTTTCCATGTAAGTACATTGTTAACAAGGGTTTTAAAAGCAGCTCTGTTAGACATCCAGCTCTTCGTAAAGAGGAACAAATAACTCCACTGGAAGACATTGTCTTTTTTGCAGCACAAAGAGTGTGTTTTTGAAAAAACGGCTTGACAAAGTCTAGATCAAGCAATGAATTTAAAATAGTCATTTTTCTCTGCAGCCTTTCTTCCCTGTTGCTAAAATAGATAACATATACCCACAGAACAAGACGAAATGTATTCACTGCTGAACAATTTTCAAGTGAATGACTGTCCTTGAGCTAGTACAGTAATACACAGTAGATATCCATCCAATTAAGAATTGGCAGTACTGTAAGTGAGTAGCTATTATGATTTCTTTTATATGTAGCTTGGGTGTTTACCAATTTTGTTATCCAAACCTACTTCACAATACAGGATTGAAAAATGAAAATCAATAAAGAAGATGGACAAGTGTAATTTATGGATACCAGTTTGACTTTTTGCAGAAACGGAGCATGCGCTCACACACTTGTGCTTGCGCACGCGCGCGCTCTCTGTCTCTCCAAGCTTGTTTTAATGCTTAAATGGCTGCTCCCATTAGTTGCACTGCCCTTGTTAAAGTCTTTTTAGTCAGGGTGTAGATAGCGTGGCAAGAAAGAACTGCTTCACATTGCAGACTGATTTCCATTACGGTTTGTGGTGTTGTTCCACCGGGGGTTTGGTCTTTCCTTTGGGCGGTATAGTTTACTTGCAGCTGGTACCTGCCGTGCCTTCTACCTTCGGGAAAACACAACAGCTTCGGGGGTGAATGCATGGAGGAGGGGCAGTGGGAGTCCCATGGTGAAAGGGATGCCATTCTCTATGCCAAGACATTATAGCATGTGTCTACAAACAATTGTAGCCGGTTTCTGAGGTGCAGGATGATTTGGGAGATTCCCTGGACCACTTTTATGGAGGCTGATGGTCAAGCAGGGACCCAGGGCCAGTATCTGTGGAGCCGGGCCAGTATATACACCCACCGAGTGCCTGGCCCTCTGTCTCCACTGCTCAGCACTGCTGGCAAACCCTCGAACATGGCTCTACTCTGCTTAACCCTGAAATAGCTGGGAAGGTGTCAGGTTTTTGTGGGGGGGGGAGGATGGGGTTATGAATTTCTAGCCTGCTTTTAATTAGAGTACAGAATAATTAGTGAAATCTGCTTTTATTTCTCATAAAGTCAAATGAAAATAATTTTTTGATTTGTTTAACACACTGAAGTGTGCTAATATGTATTAAGGTAGCCTTGTTATCTTTTAATTTCACATTCTGTAAAATATTTTGATAAATAATGGAAGCGAAATGGGGAGTGATCATTTTTCATCACTTGAGGTATTTATTGGTGCTAATGGCTTAGATGTACCTGAAGCTTAATTAATATTAAAAAATGCTGAAAGACCTGGTGAGAAATGAGCTAATCAATTTTCCAGTTATGCTAGTGCAGTCATGATTTTTTTGTGAAACTATTAGCTGGGACATCATTCTGACTAATGTTTTAATACACCTCTTAGTTTCTGTCCACGTAGGCACCTAAAATACAGCAGAGATGGCTGCATGTCTGGAGAGTAGATGGAAATAGTTGGGAAATGATACCAGTTGCCAAGTGTTGCCTAGCAGCACAGCTTAGGTGCTGCACAGGGATGCTGGTATAGCAAACAGAAGGATGCACAACTCCTTCAGAAATCCAGCATGGAGACAGTGGAGCAAGAGCTCAGAAACGGCTCAAACAGGAGTCGTGGAGGGGCCCAGGATTCCTCTCCATGTTTCCATTCCTCCCTCTTGAGAAGCAGGCTGAAAGGTAGAAGGCTTTGTCTGCTGCCGCCACTCTTAGATGACAGTATGGTTATGTCATCAACTTGATTTCTCTAACCAGAACGTATGGGGAGATTTAATGTGGAGACTGAATGTTTGTGCTGTGAGAATAGATATCTAGACCTGATACGACTGCCTGCTTTTGCATCTCCTCCTTGCTTCTGCTCCCCGCAGCGGTGGCATCCTCCTGTTCCTTGCAAAGCTCTGACCATTCCCGTCCCTCTTAGCCTGAGCACCTAGAGCCTGGAAAGAGAACCCAGCTCACGTGCATGCTGGTACAACCATTATTTCTAGATTACTGGGCCACACTTCTCTCCAAAGGCTACTTATTTATAAGAGGGGACACTGACCTAGCCTTTTTGCACTGATGCATGTAACGGTAGGGGCATAACTTTACAGAGTTAGCTCTAAGTAATTACGCAGGGAAGATACGAGGAAAAATCTGAGCAGTGATCAGAAATACCTAGCAATGGGCCTTTGGGAAATTACACATGAAGTCTGTGTCTTTGTCACCGCAGATGACTTCTTTTTTCATTCCCCTCCCCAAAGGTACAGCAAGCTCTGCAGTCTTGTTCTGTCTGCGTGGTTTTTCCAGAACTCTTTGTTTTAAATGTAGGATTTGATATGCAGCCTTGGGTTTGTCTCCCAAGCACTGTTAAGTGAAAGTTGTTTGTCTTCTGAAGATTGAATTTGCTGCAGTAATTCTCTTAAAATGAAAATGTTATAGTGACAAAATCCCTCCATATTTTGGAAATAAGTGACACGACAAGCTTAAGGGTCCACAGGTATAAAGTAACATCTTCATACCAGTAGAATCGCAGATTTTATAGACATTAGGGCTGGAAGGGACCTCAGAAGATCGAGTCCAGCCCCCCGCTCATCAAGAATCACTTATGCTGTGCTGCTTTCCAGTTTTACTTATAAAAATATTATATGCATTTTGGTGTTGTTCAGGAAACTCTGCTTTGCTTTGTTTTATACCACAACAATATAACATAGGTTACATTTAAAAATAGTTATTGTCAAATACATCTTTCTGAAAACACTCAGTAGAAGTTCTGCATAAATGGCTCGCCTTTTTTTCCCTTCCCCACTTGATGGAATTGGATTCATGAGTTTGCAAAGAGCTTAATGTATTAAGTCCTTCTCCATAGTTTTATTATTGATATATTGCCGTAAGTCTGTATGCTGCAATGTTGTATGTGAAGCAACAAGGAACCGTACAATTTACATTGTAAAATAATGCATATTTACAGTATAATGCAGTGTGTGCTACAATGTATATAGCCACCCTTTGCGAGGTTTAGGTACAGCATACATTTATTATGCTTTCTGTAAGTGGCATCCAACATTTCTCATTATAAGACCCTCTTCAGTTGATTACTGCTTTACCAAACTTTGACTCTCAACTAAAGCGTTCCATACCAGGTAATTCACACCTCAGGTTGAGTCTGTCTGGAAAACTTCAGCCAAATGAGGCTAGGGAAAAATTGTTTTGCTCATAGTAAAAAATTTTTTTTTTTTTTCTGGAAAATCTCTGCCGGCCAGTGCTTTGGGCCAGGCTTGGTATTTGGAGATGGGCAGGAAGGAGGAGGAGGAGGAGCCATCTTTGAGTTAGGGATATGGCTTTTAGCACCCTATGCAAATCTGGCTAAATATGGCCAAGTGTTAAACTGCAGTTTGCAGACACCTGGTGAAGACTGCCTAGATTTTCGCAGGTTAGTGCCTTTGCAGTGGGCAGGTACCTGATACGGGGTCATGAGAACTGAGAATCCAGCTCGTCTGGATGGGGTCGGGGAGGTGCCTCTTCTGTGCACGGCAGCTGTCTGGTGGTTCCCGGAGAAGGAGGAGATCTCAGACGAAGGGTTAAACTGGATACAACTCGCCCTTCTAGTCGGTCAGGTCCAGGGCAAAGGAAGGCGTTCACGTTGGTAAAGATGACTAAAAGCACTGTGTAAGAGGACCTTGCCCTCCCTCCCTTTTTGGTATCTCACAGCATCAGACTAGTCCCTTGCAGCTGAGTTGCGATGGGGAAGGCGTGAATTCAGAACTGGTCACTGTCAGTAGTGAGGCAGTGAAATTTGAGATTCAGAGCTTGCGTGTCGCTGAGGAAAATGGGAGATGCATTACCTGGGGCACTAAGTAATTACTGTGGTAAGAATTGCTTTCTGTCCTTTGAACACCAGGTGCCAATTCATCAGAATCTGAAGGAGCTACTTGCCATCAGAGCTGAGCTGCAGAAGAAGCTGGAAGAGCTGCAGCGGGAAGCGGCTACTCGATCCATTTCTTCGTCCTCGGATAGAGGATCCTCCCCGTCTCACCCCGCCACGCCTGTGCACACCTCTGTCTGACGTGACAAGAGCCACAGAAAGCAACTCACGCCAGGTATACTGAGAGAGGTGTGGTGTGTTTCCCTTCCTCGACTGAGCGGCTTAAAATTGCTACGATCTACATGCCTTACTCTGTCTGTTTTCTGTTATGAGGCCAAAAAGAGCTTCGGTAGCTGCGATGGTATTTTCTTATGTTGGCAGTTCCTGTGCGTCTGTTTTGACATCTCTAGTTAAATCACCAATTGTAGAATTTACTTTATTTTGAGCAACCAACAATTTAACCATCTTAAAAAGGAACCCATCTGTCAGGCAGATAATGCAAGAGGCTTTTTGCTATCTTGGGTACAGTGGCTGGTTGAGAAAACCAACTGAAATGCCATGTGACACTTGTGCTTAATCAGAACATTGTGATGTGTGTTGTTGTGAATGGGAACTCTATTTAACTCAGTACGTGTATTTTTTTTTTTTATACAGAGCAACTGTTATTCTTGGGGACGTGTTTGGGTAATTGATGCACTTTGAAACTGATTTTAAATTAGATATTTTCCAGTGCAGCCAGTTTTACATTTTGAGTAAATATGTCGTTTAAAATAAATGGTTATGAAGATAGCAGGATTTGCCAACTATTGCACACTTATTGGTACTTGTATTGCTGTAATATATTTGGTGAAGCATGGATTTTAGATTTTTTAATGCCTTTTTTTTTACAAATTTGAATGAGGTCTTTTAATTAGTTTATTGTTTGATTTCACCGTCGAGTGAGGTGTAAGCTTATTCACGTCAGAGTCTTGTGCGAAGTACCGTTAGTTTTCTAGTAACGGCGGTGTTTTGGATTAGACTGGCACTGAACCGTGCAAAGTCCACAGCTACGCATTTTCTTAAGTGTGTCCTGTTAAACGTGTACACACACAATCCTCCGTGTGCTTGTGTGTGTACGCAATGCTAAACGCATGTACACACACTCTCAGTTTTATATTTTATGCGTTCAGAAAAACGGTTCCTGCCTCTCCAGACATTTTGGAAGATATTAACCTGTAACAACTTTGTTTGACAGAGATTTTAAATCACTTGATCTTAGTTGGTTTCCTTGAAATAACCTGTTGGCTTTTGCGGTGCTGCCAGCAGTTTTGTCAAAAGCGAATAAGCAAAACCGGTTTCAATCAGTTATCCATATTTTTATATAAAATATTTATTACTCATTTTGTTTCTGTCTACCTGTCAGCCACCTTGATTAAAGCTTTATTTGATCAACGCTATTGGTGATAGCCAGCCTTCTTAAAAATTACTAACGTGTCCTTTTTTTGGAAAGCACAGAAGTAAGCATGCTTGGAATTTCCCCTTCCATCAGACCAACCTTGCACAAGAAACTCCTCCTTTAGGCATTTAAGATCAGGTAGCTCCACTTGTCGACCTGCTGGCCTTGAGCTGTATAAATCAAGTTCTGCTGGCAGAAATTAACCCTGGGTCTAAAGAAAGGATTGGCTGTGATTCTTACCTCACGTTGACTGCCTCTGAGTACTGCATATCTAGACGAAATAAGCTGCGGTACCACACAATTTCCCCCCGATTTTCTGCACTTGCACGTTTGTATAGCTAATATATAATGCACACTATAGCACACGCCTCCTGCTAGTGTGAACAGCAGCAGCGGAAGTGCTGTAATCAGTCTCTTAAGTTTACTATACCCGATGCATGATACTGCCGTATGTCCTTTTGACTTGTATGGTACTTGCATTTTTAAAGTGGTTCAGCTTAAGATGGTCTGATGTGCCACATCCTTTAATCAAAGTCAGGCTTTTTTATAAAAAAGATGAAGTGTGCTTTTTATAGAAGTGATTCTACAAGACAATACTAGCAATCAGTTTTATATGGCCAGCATACGTTGGGCTGGTAGTGAATTCAAATCTTTAATACCTCAAATGTAGCAAGGTATTTTAATGATCTGCTATTTAGAGATGAATGTTTCTAAAACACAGCCTAAGAAAGGAGTTTGGAATTTTGTTCTGTGTTGGAGCTAGTAATCATGAAAGTTTTTTGCTCCATAGTTTATTGGCCAAGGAGTGCTTGGGATCCACAGAGCCATTCTGAGATATTAAATGCTCAGAGTGAGAATCTCTGGATTCACTTTTATATAGAAAAGCATAGCTCATTCCTCCAAATAACCTGTTTGTCCCATAGGTTTTCAACATGCCTGAGTGATCCTTCCATTATTTCACCGGGGTACCTGAGGAGGCCTCCTAATAACATGATGGGCATAACGAGCACAGTGGATTTCACTGTCTCGTCTTAACTCGGTAGTTTCTTGTCACTTAAAGTGTGGGTCTGCTCTGAAAAGGTGACAGCAACATGATTTCTTCTCACTCTCTCTTCTTGCTGTGGGTATTCAACATTTTAGCATAATGACTGTGGTAAAATTAATGATTGTTACTATGATTTATTCCTATTAACGCTGCAGAAGCAGCACAGGTCTGTGAGAGGGAGCAGAATTCTCTTCTAAATGGGGCACCATCAACAGAATTGGCCACTTCTGCTCCAGTTGGTAGACCTCATCTCTGCTGCTGCAACTAAAATCTCCCGAAGGCAAGGGGGGTGTGGGTGGACAGCAGGCAGGCAGCGACTCATGCTGCAAGGGATGCGAGTGGGGTAACGGTCCTCCTCCAGCATCCCACCAGGCTCTGGTAAACCACCTACGGGGCAGCGTCAGCAGCATGGAGTTCACGCTGCTGTTGGTCACGTTTTAGAGCTGAGCTGCATTTTCATGTGTTTGCTCCTCCCCCAAGCTCTTTGTTTTGTACAGAAACAAGAAGGTTTGGGGAGGCTGGGCAGGGGCTGACCCCACTGCTCCCTCCTCCAGTCTTCCGGCCACAGAATTAAAAGCTGATATGATAAATGTTTGGCTTTGCTCTTTTTCTTTGAATGTAAAGTGTTTTATTCCCAGGCTACATTTAATAATACAGAGGTAGCTGGCACTAATGCCTGAAAACGAATGGTCAGATGCTCGTTCAGTCCACAAATTCAGTCTTGTAAGGGATGCACCTGAGACAACAGGGAAAGCACCTGTGCAAGTAAGTCCCCACGAGTCTGATGGGAGACAAATCTCTATATTGTAAAAAATAAAAAGGTGCACACCTATTTGTGCACGTCAGCCTTGAAGCGCAATGCATGTTGCAGGGGAATGTCGGGTATCCGAAGAGATAAAAATCCAATCCTGCGCATGTCCAAAGACAGTGCCAGTGAAGTGGATTTAAAACTGAGCAGAGCTGAGCAGTGACCTAGCAAAGGACAGAGTCAGGGTTGTGGGGATGATTCTCCCAGCACATTTTCAGTCTTCAATTTTCATCCCTAACTGCAGATTTCAAGCTGCTTGTTTTTTTTCA
This sequence comes from Crocodylus porosus, assembly GCF_001723895.1. Classification (NCBI taxonomy): domain Eukaryota; kingdom Metazoa; phylum Chordata; order Crocodylia; family Crocodylidae; genus Crocodylus; species Crocodylus porosus. The sequence goes on along the minus strand of NW_017728924.1, from coordinate 4,856,879 downwards.
GCAAATGTAGAATGTCCTTTTACATGGGAGAGGAGTTGTTGAAGTAAGCTGAATGGGTGTTTTTTATGTAGGAGGGTCCGAGGCACACTCCACTCTTCCTTCTTACTTGAAACACACAAAGAAAACAGCACCAAAGTGTCATTGTGTAAGCCACTCTGTTTTATTCCTTGTTTTTCAGTTGTAGTTAGCGGTCACACTGTTTTTCCCCATAATCCTTATGCACTTTAGCAAAATGAGCTTGCCTTTTCACAGCATAATACACAACCTTCGTTTGGTAGAGCTCAGTTTTACATGACTGAACTGTGCATGCCTTCCTTTTCAATGAAAAGTTACTGCTTTAAATAAATTATTTCATCTTAATCTATCTAATTCCACTCGTACTGTTTCTGAACCTTGTTTTGTTGCAGATGCGTGTTTTATTGGCCAAGGCTGCCTCTCTATTTGAATTTAATTTTTCATAGTTTTAAATGATTCTCAAAGACTAATTCCACTTTTGCCACAACAAAAGTAGTTAACAATGACAATGTGAGAACGGTAGTGGTTCTCTGTTGGTTACGGGCAAATGTCTGTTTGCATGAAGCCTCCATAAGTGTGGTAGAAAATGTGAAATCTGAAGCAGAACGTCCCAGTTCTGTGGCTTGAAAAGCAGCTTTGTAAAAGGAAAACTGCAAGTAGCTGACATTATACATCAAGCCCAAGCTTCACCTACCTGAAGCCATGTGGATTCTTATAAGGCATCTATTTTGTATATCGAATATTCAAAACTGGATTTTATTTAGGTAACAGTGGCCTTGGGGACCTACAGACAGGGTGATGCGAGTGCAGCTGTACTGCACAGGTGACACGCAGGTGTCCTGGAGGGCCTTCGCTGTATTTTTGGCTTAACAATGATTCATTTTACTCAGTGCTGGACTAGGCTACCAATTTTTTCTGTACTTGTATCCGATTTATAACATGGCAGATGGCACGTTTACACTGGTGTAGCTTATATCAGAGCTGTATGCCAGTGTAAATGGCATCCCGATCTGAAGTATGCAGATTAGCAGCTATCCCCAGTAGCTCTTCATAGCAGGCATTATATAGTGCCGTGCTATTCAGCGACAGGAGCAGCCTGTTTGCTGTGTGTGAATGGCTACTCTGGGATAAGCAACAGGTGGACGACATCTATATCTGGATAGTTTTACTCCTAGTTTTTCCTTTGGGTTTGAGCCCTAAAGCAGATTTGAATACAGGCAGTTGTCGACTTACATTTCGAGTTACAACGTTTCACACTTACACATTTATAAATTGACACCCTGTTTCAACTTCCTGACATCAGTTTCGACTTTACAACGCTCGATGTGACACAACACGACGCCAGCGAACAAGTTCACTGTGTCGCTTATCTCCCTGGAGAACATCTCTCCAAACCGCCTTGGACACTTTCTTTAAGAAAGCAGACAAGCCTCCAGAAAAACCTGCAGCCAAGACTCCTGAGAGGACTCTAGCCAGGAACCCTTCAAAAAGTCCAGCAAAGTCACCTCAAAGAAGTCCTTCCAAACCAGTATGATTGCTATTTACAATATAAATACATTAACGTAGCCATATCACTCATCTATAATTGATCGAGTACAACATTCTGGGGTATTTTTGGTGAAAATAGTGTATCAGGTCTTGGTTCAGGAACCAAGACCACCATTTATAACATTGTTTCTTATGAGAAAATCAATTTCAAGTTACAACGTTTTGACTTCAGATGCGGTTTTCAGGAACCAGTTGCGTCGCAAGTCTGAGGACTGCCTGTAATACCAGTGTAATTTTCTCTCTGCTCCACTTTTACACTGGCATAAAGACAAATCACACCAGTGTAAACCTGTTGTATATCCAGGCTCCAACAGCTTTCTATTTTTTGGGGTATACTTTAAAGATGAGACATGCTGAAGCTGCATGCAGGTTTCAGCACAAGGCTCTCTCTAAGGTGTGAATAGCTAATTATAGAGGTCGGTAATGGGGAATGAAACAGCCTCCTGACTTTCTGAAGCATTAAGAACCACGTCACTTGTATTGCTACTGAGAGTCTGCAACTGAATCTTCCTAATGAACACACTGCCAAAAGTATTTTGGGTGCTGTACAGAAAAAACAAGCTCCAGGGGTGAAGGATAGGGAAACGAAATGCAGCCACAAGCCACATATGATGGAGTTTCACTTTGATACATGGCACTTGCTTTTAGTCTCTCTTATTTTTTTTTTCCCACCAAATGCTTTGAAGAGGCGACTCGGTGTGTTTTCTATAACACAACATCAGTCAATAGTTTCCTTTTATAAACCTCCTTTTTCAGGACTCCAAATTATACCATTGTAAACTCTGAAAAGGTGTTTCCTTTTGCTGTGCATATGCATTTTGGCTTATGCTATACCTACAAATTACATTAAGGCATAACTATTTACCAAAATCATAGAAAAGGCTGTGGGGAAAGAAGCAGCTTCAGTACAATTTATATGTGGTGTGAAACTGCTTTAAAAAAAAAAAAAGTGTGATTCACAAATACTGCTTATGCTTCTCAAATGCTCAAGTTTAACACTTTTCCAACAAGGGTTAAGTGCTCTGTTCTCAAGGAAGCAATCCTGAGCACTCCACTGCACTGTCCATTGTACAGACCGTGAATGTACAGTGCAGTAAAAGAAAAGCAACAAGAAATGACAATCTATACCTACAGAAACATTCTGTCATCAGCCAAAAAAAATAAATATGGAATAATGTTCACTCGATCTACCCAGAGAAGACTCCTAGCATCCTACCAGTGTCATACCGTAACAGTTATCTCCAACATTTATCTAACAATGGCCTATACTATAGCTTTCAAATGTGCTTGGCTAGGAAAGAATGGATTCCACCACTTGAAAATGTATAGCGATAGGAATTCAGCTGTGTGGTGGCTTCATTAGCATCTGGGTTTCCTTACGTGCTCTTCACAATTCTACAAACCACGTTTCCTCCTTCATAAAAAACCTACTCGAGAGTAAGCAAGTGGGTTATGTCTTGCCTATTTTCCCTTCTTTGGGTCCATAGAAGCCAGTAGTTAACCGAGAGCTTTGGAAGCAGCTTATCTGTTTTGTTTTGTAATCCAAATATATCTGTAAAACAATGTGCTTCTACTTTTGAAAGCTAGCGTAAGGCTTTTAAAATGCAAGTGTCAAGAAGAGCATAAAGAATTGTACAGCTGCTGCAAAACATTGAAAAGGTTACTAGGAAATTGCCTTTCCTTTCAATTAAAATTGTTACACAAAATATTCGTATACTTATACAAATACCTATAGGCGAGGCCCTGGGTTAAGCCCCTTCACGAAAGCTGGGTATTTGTACTTCAAACTGAGCTAGACACGTTTATCCAGAGAGCTTCTGTTTCATGGCTACACGATGTGTTTTTGCAAAACATTACAAAAAGTACACGCTTCCTGCTCTGTTATGAACACTCGGCATCTTTTTTGTACCTCACAGCAGCAGAATGGTTTTTCCCCACCTTGCACTTCAGTGTATCTGTTCCTCATTCAGCTACTGCTGAAAAACACTGGAGAGTGGCAGTATCCACAGCGTAGCAGCAATCGAAGGGGCGTAAGAACTGCTACTAGATATCCAAGAGCAGAATCTGTCCTTTGTTACCCTGCGTTAAATGGGAACTGCCCCGCCAGATCGGAGCCCAGCGGCTGCTAAACACTGGATGTTCCCAGCAGCCATGGAAATATCTGGGTGTTTAATCCTGTCAAGCTCTTGACTTTTACCTTGCGGGAGTGAGTTTCACAGCTTAATTTGTATACATTCTTTAAAGCTTATTCCCTTGCCCTTTCTGAAGTCAAGTTGCTCTGGGGTAGGGTTACCATATGTCCAGGTTTTCTTGGACATGTCCTCTTTTTGGACCCTACAATTTCTGCCCGGGCAGTTCTGTGTAATATGAACCTATGTCTCAGATTTTACTCTGCTCTGCTGATTGGGGGGGGGAGCGATTGGAGGCAGCAGGCGCATATGCATCAGCACGTGCACATATGTGGCTGGTGCACATGTGGGAACATCCCTGGCAGCCTGAATGAAGCGTACCCCAGAGGCTGGGTGGCACAGCGACTGCTCACAGGCAGGGGCATGGCAGTGGCAAGTGGGGAGCTACCGCAGGCAGCCTCGGCAGTGGGGGAGGGAGGGTGGTGAGTGCCGGAGGTCAGCGACCATCTGCAGACACCACCGGTAGCGCCCAGCGGCAATCGGCAACTGCCCACGGACACCGCCAGTGGTGTTGGCAGCGAGCGTGGGGAGGGGGAGGGGGTGGCGGCGAGTGGTGACCACCAGCAGTGTCGGCAGCGCTTGTCCGGGGTGCACGTGCACATGCACCCGTGTGTACCCTCCGTGCATTGCCGATGCCTGGCAGCTGGATGCAGGTAAGTCTGTGGGGGGGCTGGGGCTGAAGGGCAGGGCTTGGGGACTGTCCAGGGGAGTGTGTGTGTGGAGGGGCGGGGAGGGATGTACAAGGGGGTGGGTGCCTGCTGGTGCTGGGGGAAGCTGTCTGGCACCAAAGCTGTGGCAGGGCAGTGGGAGTCAGGCACCTGCCCCTCCAGCAAGGGAAGGGGGCCCTTCAGGGGCAGTGGGGAGCTCCGTGGCTGGGCTGGCAGCACCAGGGCCAGTGCCTTTGCTCGGAGGGCCAGGCCAGCCAGGAGACGCTGCCCAGGAGGATGTGGCCAGGCTGCCTGGCACCACAGCATGGGAGCCCCAGCTCTGGGCAGGGGGGTGCCACAGGCCTCTCTTCTTCCCTCCTGCCCATGCTGGGGCCGGACTCACCCTGCTGCCATCTGCACAAATCAGTTGCCCCATTGGGATGGGCAGCTGGGCTAGGGGAGCAGGGGCACCAGCAGGGATGGGGGGACTGCGTTGGGACCGAGGGGTACCAGCATGGCCTGGGGGAGAGGGAGGGACTGTGGGTTGGGAGTGAGGGGCACTGGCAGGGCCAGGGGTCTGCATGTCAAGTCAGGGACAGCAGCTGGGATGGGGGGCTGCAGGTTGGGAGTGAGGGGCACTGGCAAGGCCAGGGGGCTGTGGGTTGGGAGTGAAGTATCCCCTGACAGGCAGCCTTTTTGGAACTGGAAATATGGTAACCGTACTCCGGGGTAACTGAGACCTGAATCTGTCTTTAGCTCACGCAAACATGAATGGATTTCACTTCAGCACAGTGGCGCTGCAGAAGTTTTGTTTTCGGCACAGTCGAACCTCGTGACTTTTGGCTCCAATCTGATCTCGGGCACGAGTACGTGTTATGTCACCTGCCAAAATCCAGCCCTGCAGCTTCTTGCCGAACAATCTCCTGAAATCCGGGTCCTTTGGGGTGTTTGACTTCAGTGAGAACGGAGGTGCTCAACCCCCTCCCAGCCCTAAATGAGGATCTACTCATAGGCACTTTATTTTTAGGTGTAGCTACTCTAAGGACCAAAATCTACCTTCAACGCACACGCAACTTCCGCGATGGCCTCTGGAAGCTGTATGCTCGTTGCTGGTGGCAGAGTTTGGCTGGAAGTGATTTATAAAGGTTCTTGGATGGTTTGCTTTGGATTGTTATTCACAGGCACTTTATTGTCCTCGCACCTGTAAGTTCCTCCTCTTTGAAAAAGCCATTATTCCCAGCTGTTTATCCCCAAATGAAAGTCCTAAATTTAGCCTGGCACACTACTGAAGCACCATGTTTGTTTTGCGTGCAACATGAAATCAATCCTACAGCACCGACTGGATGTAAGCACACACCTCTGTACAAAAAATAAACATCTACTGCCGTTCTAACCCGAGCGCCTACAGCAAGAAGCCAGTTTGAGACTAAATACACATTAAATAGCTGTGGATCCAAATTAAATTTTAAAAAAAGAAGCTAAATTACAAGCCTGTGAAATGTCTGTATGTTTTTACTGCTGACTGATTCTTTTCCAGCCCCAGGTCATGCTTTAGATCTTCGCGTTGTCTTGTTTGGGTGGTGGTTCTGCTGACTGTGTTTCTAGGACTGAATATTTAACTGGGAGGAAAAAAAAAACCCAGAGTCATCACAAATCCAACAGCATATAAAAGTAACGCAACGCGAGGGAGCTGGGCCGGGCGCGAGCACGTGTTCTGTGGCTCTTGGAAAGTAATTTCATCAGGCCGTGCTTTCCCCAGTTCTGATGGGGACGGTGCTTTCCTTTTGTTCTTTGCTTTCAGCTCTGTGGCTGCAAAGCACGATGGTATGCGTGGGCACTATTAGGAACCCTACTGTTTATAAGAGCAGGTCCTACGTTTCCAGGTCTTTCCCTGCTACACAGTAAGGAACCAAATGCTTTGGTGCTGTGTCTCTTAGCACACTAAATGTTTCTCATAGGAGAAGGATGCTCTGGGAGATGGGTAAGCCTTGAGTGAGGCGTGCACAGCAGGCACTTGAGAGGGCATAAAGCAGCCACTGTTAAGGGGGCTGCATTGTTAAGCAGCCAGGAGGTTTACGAGGGGTCCAAATGAAATCTTACCTTGAGGTTCTTCACTTACGACTGCCTCCATGTTCTCGCCTTTCACGTACTCCGCGTTAAGCCCCTCTGAAAAGCAATGATGTAAAGAGAATCAGCTGGGCAGCACAAAGCGAAGCCTTTGCAAAAATCTAGGTATGCGGCTTTTTTTTTTTTTGTCAGGAGTTACAAAGCCATCTGCTGCAGCTCACCTGTGTTAGCAATAGAGTAGATGGGATTTGGGAAACCTGCATGTAACATGGTGCTCTACAAACAGGTTTACTCCTGGAGAGTAAAGCCCCTATGTGTCCCTGTTTAGAAGGCCCAACTTCTCGCTTTTTTTTTTTCCTAGCTGACCTGCTGGGGGAAAGATGCTGCAACTCAGTGAGGCTGAGAGGAAGCAGCCAATTAAAACTGCTTGGATAAGGTGCGACTGTTAAATGGGAGTTACCCTCCCTGGGCAGCTTCTAAACAGAGATACAGTATTACGTTTCAGCGCAAACTGCATTACGCAGTTTTCTTATCAAAGCATGGGCGTAAGCATGGCAGCAGGCCCATGTTTGTGCAGCAAATCAAAATGGCGCTCGGGTTGTGAAGCCTGTTAGTCTAAAAAATTAAACGCAGAGCCATGTTCAGAGTTTGCAGGCGGTACGGTTAAATCCGGAGCTGGGGAACAGCCGCTGAGAGTCACTCTCTGTATCAGTAGCATGGCATGCTAGGCTGGGGGGGCTGGCAAGCACTGTCACAAACAGAAGTTGAGCTCCCTTGCAATAAGCCAGTGAAACTCCACTGACAGCAGCGGTGCTGAGTCTAAGCTTGTGTTTCTGGCCCTCTGTCCTTCACAGCTGCCCTGTCCACGGTGCTGCAGATCCTCCCTACAATCCCTTCATGTCCCGCGGGTGCCTGGGGCGCATCCCCATCAAACAGCAAGCCAGTCGTCTCCCCAAACGTCCCCCAGCAAAAGGGACTCTCATAGGCCCCCGTTCCCGAAGTGCAGCCAAACGTCTGTCCAGGTGTGTGCATTGAGCTTCTGCTGCTGAATTCAGCTCATCAGTAGGAAGGTGGCATTTGAGTGCATTGTACTTCCATGCTGCCCGATGTCTCAAGCCAGACAGCTGACTGTCTTGCTGCTGGGTGCTTAACTACATAAGGATTTTTCCTCAGCACTAAGAGGAGCTCTGCCAAAATACTACTGGAGCTGAAATGGGACTCTCAAGCTGCATGGCCCATACGGGGGGGACGGCGCATGGCCATGGAAGTCACCATGCCCAGCATGCTGACCTGGGGTGTGTGCATGGGGCAGAGCTGGCAGGGGGAGAATTTGAAGGCTGAAGCGGGAGAGCGGAAGTTGTCTTTACCTTGCCCCTCTGCAGCTTTGGAGGTAAGGGAGGAGACTTACCATGGAGCAGAACTCGTACAGCAAGTGATGCTACAGTGAGCAGAGCCCTGCCCGCAATACAGCCTTTCCAGGAGTCTGCAACCCATCACAGCTGCTGCCATGTGTTCATCGTTAGCGCTCCACACAGGCAGACAGCAGCTTTTGACACTGCTCATTAACAGTAGGCAGGCTCTTCTACCCCTGCCTAGGATACCAGCTTGCCAGCCCTCTTGCCAGGACCCTATGATGGGCCCAACATGTGCCGGAAGGCACAGAGGCCAGAGGAGGAGGCAGCACACATCGGGGGGGTGGGGTACAGGGGTGTGTCATGGAAAAGTTACCTCCCCCATCCCCCCACGAGAGCTTGCACACTTCCTTTTGTACTTGGTGGCACACGGGGTCAGAGCTGGTGGAACAAGTATCTTGAGAGCAAAAGAGGGCGCCTGTACCAGTCACTGGATAAAATGCAGACCCAGGCCAGGACAGGGCCTGGAAGTCCGGGCTCCCCCACCCGAGTGTTGCCTACAGCCCGTGGGCTGGGGGAGCTCGCCTGAGCGGTGGGAGATGAGGGTTTGAGCCAGGCTGACATCTGAGACAGGTGCTCTAACCAGTGGTTACTGCAACGGGGACAGGGAAGGTGGCAGCACGTGTTCAAAGACGGGGATCCCAGCTTGAGATAAGAAAGGAGAGCGCTGGGGACAGGACAGCTGAGGTCTTGAGCAGCAGCAGTCTGGTGTGAAGGGTCCTATTTGAGCCACCCTTCACCCTGACATTTCCCATGGGGCAGCTCAGCTGCCCGCTCAGCCTGCTGGCTCTAGCTCCCCGCTCTGGATCCCGTGCTTTGGCACCTGGCTCCGGTCCCAGCATCTACCCTGCCGCCTTGCAACCCCCACCCCTAAGGCACTTAAGTGGCATTTAAATGTAGCTCTTAATCAGTTCCCAAGCAGCAGACAGCTGGGGGAGGGGAAATGCGGCAACGAACTCATCCATCAGGAGGGGCTGAGAGCTCAGCAGTCCAGCACGGATGACAGCACCAATACAAAACTGAAGACGAGCCTCTTGCAGCTCCAGGTGGCCAAAAATGATCTAACTTGGCAGATGTGACAGGCCTCTTATGCACGCACCGGCACTCAGCGAGGGCTGATAGTTGCCAAAGCGACTGAAACGCCGCGTCCCGGCGTTTCCAGCTCGTGTACGCTACCCCGGCTCTGCTGCAGACCAGGGAAGCGCCAGACCCCAACGCTGCTCTAGATCTGAGCGCCCCTGGGTGGGGGAAGAGGCCGTCCCAACATCATCACTGGGCTGAGGCTCTTTACAAAACCTGCAGGTTTGGGGAGCGGCAGAACGGGAGCTGTAAGTGATGGGTGACGGCCGTGAGGCTGTTTGCCTGGGCTGCTGCTGGAGGGCTCTCGGAAGAGCCCAGCACGATGTCTGAGGGGGGATAAAAATTAGTAATACCTTAAGCTGCTACACTGAAGCTCCTAGTGCGAGGGTCGGCAACATACAGCCCCTGGGCCAGATCCAGCCCACAGCGCTGCAGGGCTTTGCCTGTCCCCGTGCCAAGCTGAGCAGCGAGGAGCTGCCCCGCAGCCGGGGAGCCGGAGCCGTGCTGGCCCCCAGCGCCTCTTCCCCAGTGCAGCGTGGGCATAACTTCCAGCTGAAGGGAAGCAGTGGTAGCTGGCGAGGAGTAGGGCGAGTGGCAGCTTTGGGGAGGGTCAGTGCAGGTGAAGGCTGCTGGGTGAAAAAGGGCCTTGTTTCGAATGGCTGAGGAGATCTGCTGTGAGGCCAAGCGTTTAGTTCCTAACTCCCCTAGGCTTCACTCTTTGAACATCCCAGCTTCACTCTTTGAAACCTACTTCCTCCCTTAGGGAGGGTGCTCAGTCCTTGCTCGTTACCAGACTCCCTGACGACATCTTCCCTACCGGCAGAATTTCCCCAAAGCATAGTGATGCTCCTGGTTCCTAAGGCGCTGAGCAAACAAGGAGGGATAAAGGATAGGGGGAAACTTGGTGGCAACCTTTCCTGACAACATGGAGAACGAGGAACATTGCAGTCAAAATGGGATCCAGAATGAAAATGGAGCCCCCCCACGTCACCGCCGTGGAAGGAGAGGCAGGCATTAAAAATAGCCGAGCGTACTCCTTTGTGCTACCAGCCCGGGGCTGTTACATAACACAACAGCACCCCCGCCCCAAGACATGTGTTTTGCTGGGATAACACCAAATGCAATTTAGGTTTTTCAATAAAAAGCCACTTCTGTGGTGGCTGACAGCTCTCAGATTTCTGTCATGCATTGCAATGCATCTAAGGCCTGACATTATCCCAGCATGCCATGTCTGATGGCTTAAATTAATCCTCCTTTATAATTAACTTTAATTTCCTGCCGCCTTTCTGGGGCTTTGCTTCTCTCGGCTTTCCCTTCATCAAAGCCCTCACTGGTTTTTTTTTTTTATTATTATTTATTTATTCTTTCCAAACTATCATTTAAATGGAGGGAATATACAAGGGTGTTTCACTCTATCGCATTCATTTGACTTTTCCTGCTGATCTAATTTACCAAACTCTCCCCTGTTTGATTCAGATACAACCGGGAAAATAGCAACGTTTCAGTGGAAGTTTCTGCCTCTGATAGTGAAGGAAACTCTTAAGGGATTTCGCTTGCCTAATTTTAAAAGAGCTCTTTTTGCTGCTTATAACAACTCCTTAGATGCCCCAGGGCGGTGGCTTTCACCCCACATGCTCCAGACCATCAGTGATTGATCCAAGGCCTGCCCTGGCTGAGCTGGGCTTCTTCCTAGTCCAGCTCATCTAGCCCACTGAAGACAGCCCCTAGATACACCAAGCATCGCTTCAGAGCACTCTTCCACATCAGCAATTGCTACTGGGCTGTTGCAGGAAGAGAAACCAGAGAGGCAAGCTGGCCCATGACACCAGGAAAGGTGTTTGCATGACACAGCCGCTCTTGCGCCACGTGACAAAAAGCTGTGGGCCACCGCTTCTGTTAATAGTCTGTACCAGGCTCCCACGACCTCCTTCACTAAGCACTGTGATTCTCTCCCCCCACAAATCCAGCGGAGGCAGAAGGCTGCTGTCTGTCCCCTTACCCATGTACCCAGTCTCAGGCAGATGCAGCCCTCCAGCATCCCCTTTGCGTTCTCCTCCACTAGGCCTTCCCTCTTCTCCCAGCTGCTGTCCATGCTCTAACCATGGCTGGGACCAGAGCCGTTTCCTGCACAGCTCCTCCCATCTATACTGGAACAGCTTACTTTCAAATCTCGTCTGACAATTCACCTTACACATACCCACATCTGTGGCTGTCCCGCTGGTATAACCCAGTGCTGAGTGGTGTATCTGCGTGGCAAAACTCATAGGACTGGGGCCTACTGCTGCAAGGACTTGACTTAGGAGAAGCACTCTTGCATTCCTGATTTCTCTTGTGAAATCCTCTCCTCCCCCTGGGCATGTGGGCTTCCTGCTTTGCCCGTGTAGGGTTGCTCAGGAATACTGGGCATTTTTACAAATGAAATGAGGTGGACTTTCTAAATAGATAATAAGGGAGAGCACATGGGGCTACCAAATGTGATGATGGGCTCACAAGACATACCGCAGTCACTTCCGCTGGCACTAGCTAGTGTTGCCAACTCCCAAGCCACGGCTGCTCTGATTTTGCTTTTTTTTCTTTCTGAGGCTGGTCCTTTAAATCTCACACTTACAGCTGTGGCTCTAGAGAGGCCATTTTGGAGCGTGCAGCAGCTGCTTGCTTCCTGTATCTCCCTCTCTCCCAGCTGGTAAGTGCTCAACTACTGTTGTTTCCTTTGTCTTATTCCTCGTGAGATGGTTTGTTGCCACAGCGTGCTGGATGCTGGGGCTTGGAAGGACTGACTGAAATGCAGTGTTTGAGCTTCTGCGTGTTCTGTGAAAGCCAACATCCACCCCTGAGTAAGGACTGGTGTTGGAGGGGATGAGTGGGGGGGTGGTCAGTCAAGGCAGGGTACCTCTGCTACGCACAAGGTAGGAGGGGCTGCTCAGGTGGGCTGATTCACTTACAAAGTGGTGAGCTTGAATTTTCTGGTGAAGGTAATAGTAAGTGCTAGAGAAAAATCCTTCAGGTCCTTCCTTAGTTACAGTGTGGGCCTAGGGAAACTGCCCTCCTGTAACTTCAAGTCCAGCACTTCTGCATGCCTGTGCCTATATAGAACTGCATGCTTTCTCCATACATGTCTTCAGATAGAAAAACAAGGGGGTGTTCAGGAGGGAGGGTGCTGGGTGTCTGCGAAGGGCTGAGTTCAAGACACCAGTACAGCCTCTGCTGTCATGCTTTCACCCTGCCCTCGCTGAGCTACCGCTCTGCCTCAGCGGGCCGACCCCTCGAGCTTCCACACAGTGCCTCTGCAAGAAGGTTCGTGCAGGCTTCGGCTCCGTTAACTGAGCTGAAGAGCCCTGGTGGGGTTGGCCACCAGCATGTGTCTGAATGGGTGTCCCCAAAATGTGAAGGAACATGAGAAGCAACAGGGAGCAGGTCATTGTCTCCTGTGTGAACCCGGAGGTGGCTGAGAGAAGCACCTCACAGGCTTCTGCTGCTCCTCCCTCTCCCTGGAAGCCCCGGATAAAGCCAAGTCTTTGATCCACTTACGTTGTATGCTGAAGCAAAACTTCTTCTGCTGGTACGAAATGTAACTGGACACGGCGCCAATGAGGGCCATGGCGAGAGCACTGGCTATGCCTGCAATGGTGCCTGTCTCCGCGACAGTTCCTGTGAAAGCAGAGAGCACAAGAGCTGTGCTGCTTTGAGTACATATTAGGATCTGGTGTCTGCCCTCCCCCGTGCCGCCACAGAGCCAGTGCCTGGTTCGTCTAGGACTTGCTGCGGAGGTGTACGGGGCCTTGCGGGCACCCGGGCTCTCCGGTGTCTGACTCGGAGGGGAACTGTTAGTGGGGGCAGTCGGTATGAACAGAGCCAGGTTTGCATGAAGCCACTTACCTGTGTCATAGTCGTTGCCGCCGCCGCCACCATCTGAAAGAACAACAAGCATGTTAGAGCAACTCTGACATCCCAGGAAACGTGGTCAGGCCACCGGAGCCAGTGGCTGTGCTGGCCACCAGGCCAGGGCCCCAGTTGTGCCCTTCAGTACCTGACACCGTTCCTGTTCACACCCAGTGCCCCAGTCCCCAGGCCATATACTGCTGTATTCCTCTACTAAGGTGGGAGGTAGCAGCCCAGGACGGGTGACGCCCCAAGCACCTGTCCATGGCAGTTGTCCCCAGGGTAGCAAGGGGGGCTGTGACCAGGCTCTCCTTCCCTGTGACACAGCTGTCACCTGCCCCAGCCCAGGTTGCTTCCCTGCTGCTCCACCCAAGGGAGCCCGCAGGAGGCACGTGTCTCACTCTGTGTCCAGGCAATGAACCAACAGGAAGGAAAGACAAAATGGGTCTAGGAAAAAACAGAGGAGCTGGGGTGGGAGGTAGGAATTCAGCTGTAAAAAGAATAGCTGGAAGCAGCTGAGCTGAGCTGAGCTGAGGGGGTCCAGACTCCAGCCCAATGCTTGCTTTGGCTTTATAGGGCAGCCCCAGGCCTGTGCTTCCCAGGGCAACGGGGGCAGCAGGAAAGCCAGCACTGCTTGCCAGAAGGGGAGTCCCCAGGACCCTGTAAGCTCTCCAGGCCTGCTCCTCAGCATGAGTTAGCTCCTGGCAGGCCTGCGATGGCAAAAGCTTCTCCTCCTGTTGCCCCCATGACCCTGCATGGAAGGCACAAAGGGTCTGTCTCTTGCTCTTCCACACCAGAGGTGTGAACCTCAAGCCATGCCCGCCTGCACATGCGTCTGTGGCCAGCAGGGCAAGGGGCTGGCAAGGCTGGCCCCGCATCCAGCACAGAACGACCGGTGGGTTTCTGTCACGCGATTCATTCTTTCCTCTGCGTCTGGGTGGGGGGGCTCGTTTGCAGGGGAGCTGCTGCGCGGCATGTGCTGTTGTGTGATGGCAGCCTTGCACACTGAGGTAACCCTGGTATTAATTAAACAGCTGCTGTCTCAGTAACAGTGTCAAGCTATAAATGGAATTGATTATAAATTTAGCACCATGCCATAAAAGGCTGGTTTTACGGTTGCTTGTGGTTTCATTTACACACTCCTGCACTCGACTTCATCTGCGCCACTCTTCTCCAAGAGGGAGCTGAGGGACTCTGCTAAAGGCTGCCTGGCGCCAAGCTCTGGGTCACTGATTAGTGAGGAACAGGGCACGAGATGTACGTGTAACTTGCCCGCTGCTTTGCAATGCAGGCAGGGCAAGGGGCATGCAGGAACTGGCTGCCCTCTACTCCATCCCCCTACCAACTTACATCAGCACCCTGATCAGCCTGCAGTTCCCCCACTTCTGGTGCCTCCATTATCTGATGTTACGAGAACAAAGGCACCGAGCAAAGTGGCTTGTGTGTGTGTGTGTGAGACAGAGAGAAGAGGCACCCAAATATAAACCCACCTCACCCACTGGAGCAAGGCCTGACCTTACCCTGGGGCCATAAGTTACAGCCCAACAAAAATATCTGGCAGGAGTCTTGAAGGGCTAAGCAGCTTTCCCTGTACATACTGTCATGTATTTCTACTGTACACCTCATCAGGCTTCAGGCTGGAATACCCCAGCTCAGGACAGAGGTGAGCAGGAGGATGCATGGTGCTTCCCCATCATGGCACAGGGGAAGCACCCACCACTGAAACTTGATCTAAGTGCCCGCAGGTTGCCCTGTTCTAAGAGAAAATGAGGACTGTGAAGGATAGAGGTGCCTTAACCAGCCCTAACCAAACTCCACCTGGGTTAAGTTGCCCTGTGGTGGGCAGTGCAAGCGGAATGAGCAGATACACGCATTCACTTGCGTCAATCGGCTCCACGAGAGAAGACAGACTGGGCATCAGGAAAAGCTGCTTTACAATCTGAGTCTTCAGAGTCTGGAATAGACTCCCCCCAGAAGTGGTGCAAGCTCCTACTCTGGATACCATCAAGAAACGCTTGGATGCTTATCTTGCTGGGGTGATCTGACCCCAGCTGACCTCCTGCCCCTTGGGCGGGGGGCTGGACCCAACGACCTTGCGAGGTCCCTCCCAGCCCTGATGGCTATGAAATCTATGAAATCCTTCGTCCACAATTGAAGGGAGAATTCCTGTTTGTTTTAATGGAGGATCCTAGCTGCAGCATCCCCCTTTTTCCTTATTGCACTGACCGTGAAATGGCTGCCGTTTGCGATGACAGATGTTGCCTGTGGCACTTTGATCTTTAGCTCAGCGCTAGATCTGGCCTGACAAACCTGGCTTGCCATAAGACAGGATCAGCTCCTAGAGTCCTAATGTTAAGAGTTTGGGGGTTTTTTTCCCTTCCTTCCTCTTTCCATCTATTGTTAAGATGAAAGGTGTGATGGAAGTTTTTCAGGGGAGCCATCTTAGGTGGACCATTCATTGTCTTGCAGAAGAACTCCCTGTACCATATTTCTGTGGGACATATATTGTGAAGATAATTGAAATGTTATATATAGTCACACTACATGCTTGTGCTTCTGCAAGAAAGTGATGGGCTAAAATCTGTAAAGCCAAGGCATTTTTGCTTAGCATAAAAAACTATTTTAAAATGAGAGAGAGAGAGAGGGTTGGAAGGGAAAAACAGCTCCTTCTTCAAGCTTTGGTTCTGAAGTCACTTAAATTTTGTATTTATGGCAGCAGGTCAGCATCATGTTACTCTCCAGTGTGCTCTGTCTCCTCCACAGTGATTAATTAAATGTTGATTGGGAGAGTGGGGTTCATCTTTTTAATCTGACTGTGTTAATATTTAATGTTGTGGGTCTTTAAGGAGCATACAGTCTTAGTACTGTGGGTTGCAGCTCCTATCTTAATTTCCAGTAGCTGGTGGTCAGTGCTGAAAGGAAGCCTTTGGACCCTCTTATAGGGAGTAAAAGGTGTATTGGTCACTAATCAGAGGAATGAGGCAACTCTCACTGGGTCAGTGGGGTTCCTTGCACTGGTGCTAATGGGAGGCAGTGCTTCATTGCCTGTTGGTGAAGCCAGTAAGAATCCTTCTTCACTAATAACACAAAGCCTTTCAAGAATTGATACAATTGCTGTGGTCTGAAAAGTGACTCTAAGGCTACAGGCAGTCCTTGACTTACAGCATTTCGAGTTACATTTTGCACTTACAACGTCTATAAATTGACACCCCATTTCAACTTTACAGCACCAGTTTGGACTTACAACACTTGATCCGTTGCAGTGCTATGCAGTGAACAAGTTTGCTGCATCGCCCATGTCCCTGGAGAACATCTGTCCAAACTTCCTTGGACGCTTTCTTTAAGAAAGCAGACAAGACTCCAGAAAAACCTGCAACCAAGACTCCTAAGAAGACTCCAGCCAAGAGCCCTTCAGAAAGTCCAACCAAGAGCCTTTCAAAAAAGTTCAGCAAAGTCACCTCACAGAAGTCCTTCCAAACCAATATGATTGCTATTTACAATATAAATCCATTAATGTAGCTATATTACTTATCTATAATTGATCGAGTACAAAGTTCTGGGGTATTTTTAATTAAAATAGTGTTTGGGTCTTGGTTCGGGAACCAATCCCCCATTTATGAAATTTGTTTCTTATGGGACAGTTGGTTCCGAGTTGCAATATTTCGACTTAAGATGCAGTTTTCAGGAACCAATTGTGTCATAAGTCCAAGGACTGCCTGTAGATAGAATCCATGAAGATTATAGAAATGAATGGGGGGGAGGTGCACATATGTGTGTAATTCTTAGATAATAACCTTTTTTTGGCAAAAAAGAATGAATGAATGACCCTCCTTTCTATCACTGAGGTTTAGGAACCCACCATGACGAAACGTACAAATTTGCTCTTTGCCTTTCTTTTCCATGTTGTGGATGTGGAAGCAGCTACAAGTTCACAGGAAAAGTGTTAATGAGCTTTGGACAAGCTCTGGCTGCCCTTGCATCTGTATGTAACCACTTGCAAAGGTTACTGTTCCTTGCATTGCTGGCCCTGAGAGTGCAGAATGGGTCCAGGAAGGCTGCAGACTAGCTTCTTTTATGGCAGCGCAGGGATGGAGTTGCTGTTCATCCTTGCTGGAGCTAGGGCAGGTGGTCATGGTGCTTCTTCCCCTTGCCACATTTCTTGTCATCACAGTTTGCTCCATCTGGAGGAAGAGACTCATCCTGGGAAGTCTCACTATGCTGGCCAGGCTTCCAGCTTCAGAGGCATCCCATCTCCCCTTTCTCAACTCTTCCATTAACCTTGCAGGCAACTCTGCTTTACCAACCCTATTTCCAGATGGACCTTAGGGGTGGTGCTGGTGCAATCCCAATTTGTGCTTCAACAATCTCCTAGCTCAAGTTTCAGGGCTCAGTCACCTTGCCCTTCCCCGTGATGAGAGGGTGTGCGTTCCCTGTTTGCAGGGGATTCTTCTCAACCCTGGTCTTCCTTGCAGTTCCCTTTTCTACGTTTCCAAGGGGAGGGGAATACAGAGCTAGTGAGAAGGTGGAGGGAAAGGCAGTCAGACACCTTTGCCCACATGTCTGAGAGGTGCTGGCTGTGCTCAGAGGTTGTCCAAAATAGACCCATTGTTGAAGGCAGACACTACTCTAGCCCTTCTCCTCCAGGCAACATGGTGCCTATAGCCTGGTGATTATGACAGACTACAGTGGCAGATCCTTGTTAGTGTCTGATGTACTGGGCCCCTAAGCACAATGGTAATATACAGGCCACTCTTAAATATTGAACATGATGTGAATGAAATAACAATAATAAAATCAATCCTCTCAGTGGTCTGCATCTTGCTTTCCCAGATTTAGGACTGGCTTCAGCCTTTGTTCCCTTCCCAAACAGAAGGTGACAGTGCTCTTCTACAGAGTGGGGACCCTTATCTACAATTAATAATGGAAATGGCAGGGATCTGCCCCGCTCTCCCCTCTCGCAGTTCCATCAGCATCCCACGCACCAAAGAGAATGAGGTGGCTCGTGGAATAAACCTGCACTGCTGCCACACTTGGAGAGTGGTATGTAAGGACCTACCTTTCTTCTTGTCAGGGTGGTAGCCGTCGTCCAAAATATCACTCAGGTCAGCATCTGAAATGCCTGGAAACACACGACACATACAAAATTCCTGTAACTTAGGCACCAAATGCTTTGCACTTAGAATCATAGAAAAGTAGGGATGGAAGAGACCTCGGATCAATGCAGGATCATCCCCCTCTAAACCACCCATCAATTGTTTGGCTTTTTATTGGATCGTTCAGCACACATCATACCAACCCTGGGCAATGGGAAGCTTGCTATTGTCCTACCCAAGAGGACTGCAGGTGATAGTGGGGTTCAGAGCAGGGGCTGCTTAGACGCTGAGCTTTATAAAGGTGTCTGTGTCTTGCTGGAATGTCACCCTTTGTCAGACCCTTGGTGGTGCCATGAGAATAAACGTATCCTGCTTAGGGCAATGCTAGATTAAGAAGAGACTAGTTGAGGTGTGCAGGGAAGTACCTGCCCACACACATTCACTACCTGCCACATGAGCTGCATCTAGACACGGCAGTTTTAAATACGGTCTATCTTCTGAATTAACTGCAGTTCAGAGTTCACAGTTCAAGGGGAGTCCCCCTCTGCATGGGGCTCTTGTTGCTTCTAAGTGCTCCAAGCTACTGCTCAGTGTCACAGGTGCATTTTGGTCTCTGCTACTTCCCGGCAGTACTGAATCACTTGTTTGAATCTGGGAGTTCCTCATGCTCCTACAGGCTGACTTTCTTATTGAAATGGCAGCTGTGACAGTGTTTGTGCTGCTGAGCCTGCACCCTGGGATGCAGCTGGGCCAATCATCAGAACAGAGCACTTGGTTATTTTGCTTTCAGCTGCCCTTTGCCTTCTCTTGCTTTTACCCAGCTCATGGGCTCAGCATCTCATTTAAGCTTGCCCACTGATCTCAGTGGGCTCTGAAGCTTTGGGCTCCAGCAGTTTGTGAGTGCTGCAAGTGCCCAGCTCCTATGACAAGTCAAGCCCAGGACTCCTGAGGTCTGTTATGGGTCAGTTCTTCACTGCACTCAAGTCAGCTGGTGTCAAATGGGCTCTAGAAACACTTCTGATGACAGAAGCTCTCAGCTGCAGAATGGAAAAGCCTCTTGCTGTGCAACTTGCTTTGAGGCATCCAGGAACAGGATAACTGCTGCAGAAGGGCTGAAAGACTTGGGTGTGGGCACACAAACAAGTTGCCATGAGGTAAGGTAGGGTGTGACGTAGGAATTGTCATGTAACTGCCAATGTGCATGCTCCCACCCTGCAGAAACTGCAAGGTAGCTTACTGCTTAGTAGAAGCAGGGTT
The DNA here is from genome assembly GCF_001723895.1 of Crocodylus porosus. Classification (NCBI taxonomy): domain Eukaryota; kingdom Metazoa; phylum Chordata; order Crocodylia; family Crocodylidae; genus Crocodylus; species Crocodylus porosus. The sequence continues at coordinate 4,837,692 of NW_017728924.1, read as the reverse complement.
AGCTGCCCTGCATTTATCTCGGTGCAGAAGCGTGCACAAGAAAAAGCTGACGTGCTGTAAGTTTACACCCTTGTTGCACGTTGTTCTGTGCCCACACTGTGAAGCTTGTATCCAATGAAAAGGCCTCCTCATCCATATGTGATGTTGCCAAGCTAACAACCAACGTGGCTTCTGTCATTTTGGTAACAGGTCTGGGACTGTTCAAAGCCAAAAGCAGCAGTCTGAACTGGAGGGCCAGGTGTTCTAGCTGGGGCTGTAAAAGACTCTCTGTGGATGAAGCAGAGGGAGATGATGATCTCCCGAGGTCCCTTCCAGCCCTAATGTCTATGAAATCTATGAAACATAACATATGCTAATCAATGGGTTACAAATGCACCCAGGGCCTATAAAAGCACAAGCTAGTTATCATGTGTGTCTTTTTATTTATTAAGCAGGACCCATTTTGGCTCTGTACAGAAGTTCAAACAGCCTGTTGAGGAAGTGCTCTAACTGCACCATGAGTTAGGGTGCCACTGAACCCCAACAGGCCTTTGCCTCTTGGGTGGTGGGCTTGGAGCAGCCTCCCAGGAAGCTGTCAAACCACCCCTTTCCCTAACCCTGCCAGCTAGCAACTGTCAGCAGCAGCTGGAGAGCAAGAGTGGGGATGGAGCATGCCCTGCTGTGCGACTCCCCCCAGCCAACTAAGGATCTTGGCGGTGAGGGGGGTCTGCTGGGATCTTAGGGAGAGCCTCCTGAGGTCTTGGGGAAATCTGGGCCAGGCCGATGAGGAGGGGGTGGCGCTCCCTTCCTCCTACCCCAGTGCAACAGAACCCCCCCCACACCTTACAGGTCCAGTCCAGCTCTCCCCAAGACCCCAGCAGGGGCAGCTGGGGGGGAGCACATGGCAGGAGGGTGAGGGAGGCTACCTGGCCTGCCTGCAGAGGCAGGAGACAGAGGTTTTCTGTCTCCTCTCTGTGACAGCCCCACAAAGCTGCATGGGATGCAGCAGAGTCACCTTAAATTAGCCCCTGCAGGTAATCTGTACACAGGTTCTCTAAGGCACTTTGCCTGAGAGCGCCCCTGTCTGATACTATATCAGACAAGAATTAAATTTTTGTACAACTGGCCATTTTAAAAGCACTCTGCAGCTGTGACTGTTTGTTGTGTTATGACTACAGAGTGCTTTTGGGGGACCTCATCACATGAAAAATTTAACTTCTGTCCACACCCTTTGCCCACTGCTCTTACCAAGCAGCTGGTGACATAACAGTACAAATTTATGTGAAACTGGATCGTCTGGATTACAACTAAAAAGGCTTCCATTTACAAGGGGCAAACAGCCAGAGGAACCTGGAAGACAACCAGCCCACTAGAGGGGGAATAATACATTAACTTGTTTGACTACTGTGCTCTTCATGATGTTGACTGCTGTGGGTTAGAGCAACCCCCAGGCTCTCCTAACCAATGTGATCCTATGGCTATCCAGGGCTCTCTATCAGTCACACCTTTTCACTGCACAGAGCAAGAGCTGCCCGCAAAGTCTACATTTTTTTTCTTTTATTGTAAGCTTGTGTGCTGGAGCTACTCCAAGAAGGAAATGAGTATTAATGATTTTCAGGGAAGTTTCACAACTAGCACAAACAAGGGAGACCAAAGATACATTAAAAGGAAAACATTAAATCCATGCAGAATTGAAATGGAGAGCTAAGAGTCCTGAATTAATAGCAGAATTAGTGGAGAAGTCCAACACCTTGAAATCCCAAGGTGGCATGCAGGCAGACAACAGGAGTATTTGATGCTTAGTAAAGTGGGTGGCAGAAAGCTGCGACTTGTAAAAGGAAAGAGCAGCAGCTGGGAGCCAGGAAGAGACTCCTTACCCGATTCTCCACCTCGTGAAGGGCTACCTTTACCTTTCGAGCCTGGAATAGGATTCTTTATTCATTAATTCATCATAGAAAACAGCATTTTACTGATTTTAGATTTTGCAACTGGATTAAAAAAACAAGCAACATAAACTGAATGGAAGTCATAATGGGAGGCTGAGCAACGCTGACTAAGCTTGCACAGGAATTACCTGGTGATTATTAAGAGACACTAATGCCTTCACTCTTCAGACTAAGTCCAACTTTTACCTTTTAGCCAGCTAATTCCACCCTGCTTGAATCCCTAGAACACTGTTAACACAAAGGACACCTCCTCCTCCTCCTCGCTGCTTTTTGTGACTTCATTTTAAGGCTAAGATGACAGCCTGTTACAAAATGATTGCATTTTCCAGCACTTGAGCAGGGTGCCTATATGTTGTCTGGCACCTAAAGGGTGGGATAAGATCTGGCCATTGGTGTCCTACAGGACACTGATGTTTTAAACCAGCCTTGAAAGCAAAGTCCCTACAACTCACCTAGCTAGTAACATCCAATATAATACCTGACTATTAATTACATATGTTGTCAAGCAGCATATACTGCAGTCTTGGCAGCAATAAAAAAGCTGTGCTCAGTCTGTTTTCTAGCTCGGTGCTCCAGGGAACAATAACTATAGATAAATAGGTTGTTTACTGGAATATTTTGGGGGGTGGAAAGATGCCTCAGCCCAGTTAGATTCAGCTCTTGTACTGGGAATTAGGATCATTCTGTGTCTTTGCAATGACCAAGAATGCCAATAGCAAGTGCTGGTTTCTGAGTGTAAGGTGTACCAATATAGGGGGAACTGATCAAAGCCACCACCACTCAGTGGGTCAAAATGACAAGAATACATGACCCTAAGGGTCAAATAACTAAGTGTATAAAGCAGCTGGCAAGGACCTGGACACAGGTCCTTTAATACAGCCGTATTTCCCTCAAATCAGTCTCATGCTAACAGGTTTTACCCCTCCCTCATTCCTTTTATATTGGCCTGATCCCCCCCATCAGTATCAATGAAGTGACCTTATTCCACGCTCGGGTGCATGTGCAGTTCCAAAGGGAGTTGGGGTAGGCGGTTTGTATGCTGTACTCGATGGCAGGATTTGGCCAGTGGGGCTTCAGGGAAATGGAAACGATCTCCAGGAGAGATCTGGGAAGGAGCCTTAAAATAGTCAGTCATTCTCCAGCTTTTGCACAGGTCTCTCTGGTTCCTTCTGTCCTGGGCATTCTGCAGCATTTCATTGCCGCATGCTGCATTCAGCAATGAGGACTAACTATCAGGTCCTGGAGGGCTGGGGAGGGGAGAGGAGGGGGGATCATCAGCTGTTATAAATTTGTGCTGTAATCAGCTGAAATGGAGGCTGTGTCTCAGGGGGCTACTGCATTCTTCTCACTGCATGTTGCACTCCCTCAAGTCATAAGTAAAAAAGCAGCAGGATTTACACTGGGATCTAGGGCAAAGGAAGAAAGTGAATCAACATACCTTCGCCGGGCTTCCCACTTCCTTTTCCACCTCCTTTTCCATCATTCCTATCATCAAGGGCATCAGCCAGGTCGAAATCCATAGGATCCTTTGCTATAAAATAACATGCTCTGGTTAGCATCTTGGACCAGCAGCTCTAGCCTACTTCATTCAACACTTGCCAATCTAATCCTTTAATTCTGGGCGGTTGTTTAATCAGGAAAAGGCTCAGTCCTGCCAGAGTGGCAGTGCGAGAGATGCAGTAATTGATACATATCATATGGTTTCCAGTTTATGTACACAGTATCATGGGAGATATTTGCAATTCATTTGGTGTTGTGCTCTCGTGCTGCTGTTATGATAAATGTCATGTACTTCTTGCAGAAACTGTCTTGCATAGTGGATCAAACGCCAAGAAATTATATAAATCAAGCGGGATAGAAAAGGTCAGGGTGAAACAGACAATTTTAAGTGCTCTCTGAGTAGAAATAATAGGAGGGAAAATCTTAAAGGAAAAGGAAGGATTTTTTTTTTTTCAGAGATGTTTGGTTTGTGACTGGAATAATTGGTAACAGGGAAAAATGCAAGTTATGACACAGCTCTGCATCCTGAGAAGTTAGTTAATGAGAGAACGGTTCTCTGCCACCTTTGCTGCGTGGTTATTGTAAAAAATGTGACCAAGCCAGATCCAGGTCAACTGACTCTTTGCTAGTACTCAAACCCCTGTTTCAGAAGCATATTTGGACTTCAGACTGTATTGGAGAAATGCAGAAATACTGAAACAAAACTCACTCCACAATATCTGGCAAGATGCTGAGCTGAGAAATGGTTATCAGTGTCAGCACCAGTTACCGGTGTCAGAAGGGACTGCTATCGTTAGGTTTCAGCATCAGTGTCCTTCTTAAATGCCTGGGAGTCACTCACTCAGGGCCAGATTTGCTGCTACATAACTAGCTGCAACTCCACTGAAATCAAAGGAATAGCACCAGTTGGTTCCCCCTACTGGAAGCAGTAGCACTGTTTTGTTTCACATTTGGACTGTGTTTCTAGTCCTCCTAGTTCCAAGGGAAAACCAGTCTCAGTCTACTTTTAAGATGTCAAAATTTAAAATTCTTCAAATGCTGCTGGGGAAATAAGGGAAGTACAAGCTTGATGTGCCTGGGGCACGTGGGGGATGGGTGATGCCCCTGTTTCCCAACACAGAAACCAAACGAGGTCGACTCAGCAGGGTGCAGTTTCTATTCCTTCTCCTCCAGATTGCACCCTGCAACCTTCTGCTTCTCAAAGACCTGGATCATTAAGTCCTGTGTGCTGCTCAGGAACAAATATATATATACCTGGAGGCTTTTTGGGTGGGGCCTTTGTGGTTTTCGGCTGCTTGGTGGTGGTGGTGCGGATGGCATCCCATAAACTGATGTCTTCTGAAGGAACAAGAGAACAAAGTTGAGGCTGCAGAACTGGGCCCAAGGCGATGAGATCTCCCAGGCCAGGAGCACTGGTACAAGGGAGGGGTTTGTGTTGCCAAATTTGGCTTCTTATCTGAATGCTCCCAAACCTTCAGGGCTCTCTGCCTTTGGCTCACACGAAGGTAACAAGCTCTATATGTCCTGTGGCACCTACATATGTGCCCTCAAATACACAGTGCTGCTCTGGGTGAGCTGCATTTGTGAGCCCTCACAAGCCTCCTCCTCCAGTCACCCTCCACAATCCCACCTTTTGGCCATGGGAAGGTGCACATGCATTCCTACACAGCGCAGCATTACCTGACTTCTTTGGGGGCTTAGTGGTGGTCTTTGCTGGCTTGGTTGTTGTCTCTGGGAGGGTATCAAAGAAATCTGCCAGGTCAAGGTCACCTAAAGAAAAACGTTGTATGAGGAGCAGATTTCTGCTGGGGCCTCTCTCCTGCTTGATAGCCCTGTGCTGCCCCACGCAGCTGGTGTGCACTGTTCATCATCTCACAAACCTCAATGTGAAGACAGGCAGGCACTGTGCTGACTATTATTTGCAGAACATCATCAATAGCCTGGAGTCCACATGTGGCCTGCTCCTCCTGCCAGCTTCCCGTGAGCTTTGTGACCTTACTGCCATTCCTTAAAGGCACTATTAGAATATTTAGCTCAGCGCTTACTGGGAAACACGAGCTCACTGCTGCCTTTGTCATGGCTTACAGAGACCCTGTTGTAGGCAGAAGCCACTCTGACCTTATCAGTAAGATGCTGTGTCTCACAATTGGTCAGTTGAAAAGACTGTCCAGATACCACAGAGGTCTGCTTGCTGGAACATAATCCCATTACAAAGCTCTCTGATCACACCTCATTTTCCACCTTTACCTCTTAATTCTGGACCCATTTTACCTTTGCTTTCAGTAATGTCCATTCAAACGGTCATGCAGTGCTCTGAGAAGTGTTGGGGGAAAAAATGCTTGCAGTTGTCAAGGCAATACTGCACATGTAAGACTTGAATAACCTAACTGTGATCATCCTCAGGAAAAAGGTTTCTGTTTAAAACAGAGCCATTTTGCTCATTGGAACCAGAAATACATGTATGTATAACATGCATGCATACCCCCACATATTTTTTGGTCCTATGATCATATATGCACACTTTTTTTTTTTGGCCTGATGATTAGAGTTGTCCTTGACACCTAGGGTTCAGCAAGCTCCCGTGCGTCTGGTTGGAGTGACTCAAATCTTCCGCAGCGGAGCAGAGAACATGCCAGCAAGCAGAAGCGCTGCTGTGATGGAGGGCCATTCAAGGACCTGCACAAACTGGCTGTCCGTGTCCACCTAGTACAATTACCCTCTTCCTTGGAAAACTTGCTGACTCTGGAAGAGGGGATGTAGTGCGTGTGTCTGGATTCTGCATGTGATACCATCTGTTTGCTGTAAATGCTGGAACATGGATCTGAATCACAGGCAGAGACCCACATAAGCTTGCTCTGTAAGTTTCTGGGAGGTGCCCATCACTGCAGCATCAGTGCCGAGTTTTGTGGAAATCTCTCTCCCCACTCCTGTCTCGCAGTCATTCTCCTCTTTCGTTTCCCTATTCTTTTTTGATCCTGTCCATCTGCTCTTCAGTTTTAAAATATCGCAACCACATTTCCTTTCTGTGCAGCAGATGAACAAGGGGGCCTGTTGCTGGTTTGCTCAGCCACGTGGGGTGAGAGCTGACTGGCTGACTATGCTGGATTTTTATTCTCATCTTATTTTGACAAGAGACTAGTAGATTGGGACACTGAGGCTGGGAGCAAGGAGCTCTGCAGTCCCACTCCTGGGCTGGCCATGACGATGACACAGTTCAGAGCAGTTGCAGCAGGGCTTTAGCTACAGAAAGCTGAGTCCCTCCCCAGGACTGCACTACTGCTGGCCATCCCCTCTGCAATGGCGGACAAGCAAAGACTAGCACAGGAGCCAGCTCCACTGGTGTCTGCGCATCACAGGGAATCCCTTGGGCTGCGGGAGCATGCAGTGGCCAGTTACTTACTCCAACACAACAGAGCAAAGGCACTGACCCATAAGAGCCAGTCAATGACTGACAGGTCTGCTGTCCTCCATTGTGAATGATCTATACTGGCCCATGTAGACAGGCTCTGAGGAGGAAACCTGCACACTGCAGAGGTGTCTGTATCATTATTCTGCCACCATCAGTAAATGAGAGGACCGAGGCCCCACAATGAATTGCTTAATTAAGGTCACACACAAGACAAGTGAAACCTGAGACCAGAACCAGGAGTCTCACAGCTCCATATCTAGTGCCTGATGAAGGGGGCCATTCCAAGGTCTTTGTCCCCTTTTTCCTTCTCCTACCCCACTCTTTCTTGCAAACTCAGCTCCAGTCCAGCGCTGCAATTCTGGATCCCAGCCATGAAGCCAGTTAGACAGCAGAAACAGAACCTTCCCCACGCATCCACATTCCTGATGTCTCTGAACCCAGTGGACACTGATGAGACTCTCCTCCATGCAAGAGAGAAGAAATTGTCATGGAGAAGACAAATGGAGGCACCAAGCAGTCCAATGAGTTGCCCAAAGCCATGCAGGAACCTGTGGTGGAGCTGGGACATACTCTTCCCATCTGTATTACCACAGACAATTGCATTAAAGACAGGAAGCACTTTGGGGCAGGGATAGTTTCATTATTTTGCTTGCGCGGTACCTAGCACAATGGGCCTTCACCCCGGGCTGCGATGGCTATGTGTCATTGCATGGCTAATGATGGCATCGCACTGGCAGGGACTGGGGCTAACTCCCCTCCATGCCCTGTCATTCTAGGTCCATTTCTCATGTAACTGAATCTGTTTTCAAGGAAAAAAATCCCTGTGAATGCTATTGTTCCTGTCCTGTCTGCAAGGCCTGGACTATATGTGTAGCAGGGAAACAGCATGCTACACACCATAGCATATGTGATGCAGAGAAACCGCTCATTACTTCATTTCAATGCGAACTGGAAAAGGACAACTCACCTGATGGCTTCCTGGGTGGCTTTGGAGTTGCTGTGATGCAAAAAAAGAGGATAAATGTTAGTTACTGGTGTCACCTGGAAACCCCATGTCTGGGAACAAACTACAAGTGCTTATTTGTCACAGGGTGCATAAAACACACCCAGGGCACATAGAATCACAGGGTGTCCAATGATATGCAATGCCTTTTCACCATTCGCTGAGCTCTGGCATAAAGTGGAAATCCTTGCATTTGCATTAATTCATTTTATATTCTGCATTTGCAGACCTCAAAGACCACAAAGCCTCAGGCTGAACAAGGAATCCCACCAAAATGAATCAGGCTAGTTAAAGATCTGAGTGAACCTGAGTAGGGCCGAGTGTGAAGCTTTGCTCACACTAGTGATGAGCCTGTGCAAAGACCCCAATTCTGTCTCCTTGGGGCACAGAGGGATGAATTTAACCCACAGCAAAACTACCTTGACCTGCCACACAGGTTCTGGAACCAGCTGCTAGCAGCATGGGGCAAGTATCATGTATAAAATAACACGCCTGAGGACAATGAGGTGCTATTTAGATTTCTTCACTGTTACCAGTTCAGGTCTTCTGAATCCGTAACTCCAGATTTACAGTACCCCCTGCCACACAGTGCAGGAGAGGCCTTTATTTTAAAGGAAGAAAAATTATTTCACATTGATTTCCAATCCGAGAGAGAGAGATTTTTAGAAACAGGGTAATGCTGCAATGCCTGATATGGTCAATAGTGTAATAAAAAAACCCCAAACTCAGTTCTTGTTTTACAGCGTAATCTGCTGACTTGGTAATGGCCTATATTACCATGAGTATGAATAAAATATGAACAGGAGTTGTGGCTGCCCTGTTCCTATTAATTTCTGTCTGTGTCTCTGAATACCAGAACATATTTGACTGGTGATACCTTTAGTAGTTTGCCGTCATTTTAAATCGGCTGATCTCTGTGACCTTATGGCACTTTCTTCCTGCTTCAAATTGATGGATGCGGTTCAAAGAAGAACTTTACTTTGATTTCCACAGGGGTATGGAGAGGAGTTGGTATAAGGTATGTGATGCCCCACAACCCACCTCCTCCCCTTCTCCACACCTGGGACCAGAGCAGTCAGAGGTTCTACATTTAGCCCATACTCTGGAGCAGTGTCCTAACACTGCCTGAGCGTAGTCAGTTCAGCCCTACAGATCTGAGAGGGATCTTGCAAGGGAGAGGGCTGGAGTTGCTAGCTTTGATCCTGAATCTGTGCCTCCTAGACCAGTGCCTGTAGAGTCTAAATGCCTCATTATTCACCCACATTCTCATGCTGCTTCTGGCCCCAGCAAATCCCAGGACCCCAGGTCTTAAAAAAATATGCCTTTCATATAGGAATTCCAAAATGAGACGCATCTGATCCAGAAGACTGGTTCGGTGGTTTTGCTGTAAAGCAAAGGGTTTCAAAACTCTGCCAGTCAGTGGTTCCACTTGTGTAGCTTCATTTTATGCAGTGTAGCATGTGGAAATAAGGAGTGACCAGCTGCTCATTCCCAAGTGGTTTGTAGCTTGGGTAGTTGTTTAGGGTCCACTGCTATGAAGTATCTGTACATGCATGTGAGGGGAAGCAAGACAGTAATTGGTATGCTTGATTTGTAGTTGTCTACTTTAATCTTGTTGCGCTGGTGGCGGATGGCTTTGTACAGATGCTTCTTGACTTGGCTGGCTTAGCACTGATCTGGGAAGATTCATTAGAAAGGGGGAGAGGGGACAGCTGATCCCTGTAGTCTAAATTTCTCAGTTTTGGAGCTTTGTGGAGCACTCTAGAAAAAACAGTCATTGCTTTATGGGCCACCTGCTCAATGTATATAAACATATAGAGTTCTGCTAGAGCCAGTGATCCTACCTGAGCTGAGACTCTGACCTACCATTTCCAAACACCCAGGGTCTCATCACTGCATATCCATGCAGCTCCTCCTGAAGTCAAAGGGCACTTCCTTTAGTAGAAGATGTCCCTACAATGGCAGTGTCCTCCTGGCTGTTCAGTGATGTAGGCTAGTAAAAGTACTAGTTACAGGCTTTTTTTAATTTATTGAAGTCTCCATCAATGCACATAGAATTGCTAGTAAAAATTAAGAGCAAAAGAGCTTCTCACCCAGAGTTCCCTCAATTTATTTAAGGCCATGGGCCAAATTATGGCCTGTTTAATATTGGTGTAAATCGGGAATCATTCCACTAAATGCAATGGCACTGCTATTACATAAAACTGACCAGAATCGGACCCCAGGAGCCTAGTCTGAGAATATCTAAAGCAGTGTTTCCCAACCTTTTCCAGCCCAAGACACTTATATTAATAACCATTTTCTAAGGCACACCTGTCAAGGCATTTCCCCATCCCCACACTTAAAAGCTCACTGTAGCTCATTGCTGTGGCAAAATTCTGCGGCGCACCTGTTAATTTCTGGTGGCACACCACTGTGCTGGGGCACACCAGTTGGGAAACACTGATCTAAAGAATGGAGCTATCCAACATTTGCATTTCTGCAATAATGTAACTTTGCCATGAAAAGAGCACTGAGCCACAACACCTGATATTTGTCTTTTTTGGAGTGCCAGGAATAACACATCCCTCTTAGAAGTGATCTGTTGTAACTGATGTGATGATGTATTAACTAATTTGAACGAATTGTTTTGTTTTTTCCTTTGTTACTGTTTAACAATGGTGCTGAAGGGGATTTGGAAGCTCCAGAGAAACTCAATCTACAGCAGAAAGCAGCTTTTCCCTGCTCAGATTTCTTTACTTTAAGTGGGCAAAAGATCTCTGGCATAAAATTACATCAAGAATGTTAAACTGCAAAGCTAGTAATAGCGCTTCTAACTCAGCCAAATTGGAGTGCTGTGAAGAGACGGTTTCTACAGGGTAACGCCTGTCACCAGAGGGTAATCTCCTGCTGCTGTACCGGCTTGGACAAAGGTGTTGCTTTTTATTGTCAGTGTGCTTTTAAAGGAGTCGTTTTGATGGTACCACAAGAGCGCCGTCCTCTCCACAGATACTGCCTGATGGATGGTGGCACTGTGAAACTTGTGTCAGTATGCAGTATGTTTGTCCAGATCATGCATCATGGGATGCATGTTCACCTGGTGACTCGGATATGGCCTTATCCAGCTGGCTTCTCCCAGCTGCATTTTGCAGGGAGCATGAACTGCTTTTGAAAACAGTAAAATGCTTGCGAGGAAACACACTGGTGCTTTATACAGACTGCTCTGAGATGATTCAGTCTGAATTACCCAGACCAAACATGGGAGGTTATGCAGGGAAGTGCGATAATCTGTCTGGCTGAGAGGGAGCTTTCAGGCTAAAATAGCAGATTGTATCTGAATATTTGGGCAAGCAGAGGCAGGAAAAGAAAGAATGCATCCTCCGAACAATAAACGCAGCTGAGTATGGGTGCGGGGAAAACCTTGGCCCCGTGGCAGAAAGAAGCATTGTGGCTCCTTCCTGCCATCTAAGCTGGCTTTAACTGGGACTGGAGTAAAGAGGATGCTAAGGGCCTCTGCGCCTTTCTCCTCACTAGTTGATACGTTCCTAACCCTTTTTCTCCTTCTCCCCTCAGCGTCTATGGCAACCATATACACGGCGTTCATGACGAAATGACGGTGGGCGTCCCAATGTGGACACCTGGACGACACCTTCCCATAGCAGGTAGGAAGAATGAGAGTCTCCAAGATATTCCCACTTATCCCCAACTCCCAAGCGCTCGTGCAATTGGCTGGGGAAGGAAAACATTCAGGCGAGAAGGAGAGTTTTGTGAAGGACTAAGCGACACGATTAGAAGAGGGGAATGGCCAAGAGGTGTAAATCACTAATTGCCATCTCAAAACCCACTGTCCTTGCCTGCTGGAAGAGAAATGAATCACTTGCTGGCTTCCAGGCAAGCAGGGGAATGAATGAATGACAAGAGAAGGAATTAGGAACCCAACAAGCGTATGTTCAGTATTACTGGGATGTCAGAATGATCCTACAGCAATGTGATTTGCTACCTGGCATCACAGCACAAAGGTTAGAAACAAATTTTGTAGGACTTACACTTACTTTAGCTGTTGACAAGCATGGGAATGGAATCTGATCAGGAAAAGATGGCAACATCTTGTAACCGCCCCTCCACCCCCATCTGCGCATAACCCAACTAGATAACTGCATATTAATCTCTTCTTTTCTTCTTCTGTTTTAAAAAGAAGAAAATCATACTTACGTTGCTTGGTTGTAAAGTCATCCAGTGCATCTTCTAACCTGAAGTCGTCCAGATCGTCCCCATGTCCTAGAGACAAAGCATTAGCATTAGCTTTACTCATTCTGCGCAAAGTAAATCAACTTCAAACACAGCATGGCTAGACTTGTTCGATTAAATTGCCTTAGTCTTAGAGAGAGGGGCTTTTTTTTCAAATCTGACCTATTATCAATGATGAAGAAGACATCAGCTTTCTCAGTATTCTGTGACTGTTAAATTGCAGAGCAGTCATCTCTGGATTTTCCATTTGTCTGCCCTAATGGATGTGGGATAAATACACATGCTACACTTAAATTTGTCAAGTGGAGCCTACCAATTCATCTCTCTAGCTGCCACTCATCTGTGGATGTGTTCACGATTATATGTTTGCTAAACACCACAAAAATATTGGAACAGCTTAGACCAATTTTGTGCAAACAAAAAACATACACCTCCTCTCCGAAGATGCAGTCCAACATTGCAGGGAAAGATTTTAAATTAAAATTCTGCTGTTGTTACTGCCAAACCTGCATCTTAATATTTCAGACGCAACCTGATTCACATTCTCGGCAATACAAACTATGAATACACTCACATTCAAGGAGCAGATCTGACAAACGGGAGGCACGTTTATTGTCAAAGATGCTTCACAATGTCTCCTAACAGTTCACAATATCCCTACACTACCCCTAAACTAGTGCTATGCTAATGTGGTAGGTTCAGCTAATCCTTCCTTTCTCTGTCTCTCTTGCATCACATTAATTACTGTTGACTTAGCCTAGTTCTGAATGCATTTGTCTTGATAAATTCATGCTTTTACATCTCAGAGCATGCTGAGTAATTAATATCCTTTGGGTTTGCTAAGTACTGCAGCACTGCAAGAGAACATTAAAATGGCTTTCCTCTTATTCCTACTGCTAAATGGATTTAGCTATTGCCACCTGAGCTCCAGCTTGCTTCATGAATAAATTTAAAGCTTTACTGACAAGGACAATAACAATGAAAAGGCACTAGTCCATCAGAAAGCAGGTATCAGCATTTCAGTGAAAAACTTTTACACACACTGGTCACTAAGTATTACAACCCATTCAGCTCTGATTTCAGTTATTCACACATCACATCTTGTTTCATTTACCATCTATTTAAATGTAAACTCAGCAAACAAGGGAATGATTTAAATGCAAGGTCCGTGGTTTGGAAGTACTATGTATTTCTAAATCTCCTAGCAAAGCACTCAAGAGTGTTATGCTGCAGCTTGCTTGATATTTTCTTTTTAAATCAGCCCTCAGATGAATCTGTCATTAGAAGGGCTTAGCTCTTACATCACTGGGCAGGAATAGAAATCTTGCCGGTTGATGCAGGTAGAGGCCAGCGCTGTGTCAAACGTACAAAGTGAGATGCTGTTGTTTGGAAAACTAATAGAGGGGAACAGCACTTGGTCTCCTCAACTTGCATCCTACCTCCTCCCTGGATGGGTGCATCTTCCCAGCCCCTCACCCCGGCTCCATCTCTACCTAAAGTATTTGCCTGGACCACCATAAGCATGTGTTTAACACTAAAGAACAAAAATCGTCCCACTGAAAGTCCCAGGAGTGGTGTATACAGGCCACTTGAACTGGTGACTATGCAGCTTCTAATCCCAGGAGATCAGGAGAATAACTGGACTCGTGAGTGCTGACTCACATGGGCAGACAGGGTTATCTGTATTCACTGTAATGCTTAGGAGCTGTCAGCTAGGTCCAGAGCCCTTCTGTGTTGATGCTGTCCCCATAATAACTAATGATATGGTGCCTATCCCAAACTGCATGCCACAGCCAACACTACTGCTGTGGATGTCAGCCTCCAGCCATTTCATACGGACTATATCATATCCTCCTCTCTCTCTCTCTCTCCCCCTCTCTTTTGCCCTGTCTGCAGAGCATCACTGGTGCAATGTAGCTCCTTTTTTTGCCTTTTCTCTTTAAAATGCAAAAGGAAGAAGAAAAGGGGAAAAACTGCAAGTCTCTGGAGTGATGAGGGACAAAAAAAAAAAAAAAAGAAATGCTACAAATCTCACCCAATGGAAAGGCAGCATTGTCACACTTCATTTTAATTCCCTTCTAACTCTGCGGTTTGTAATAAGAGCAAAACTAATTGAAGGGAGGAATATGGCCATAATGCTAACGCTCGCATTTGTATTCCATGAGCCTGCCTTTCTCTCTCTCTCTTTCTGTTCTCGGTGATTAAATAAATGTTAGGGGCACTGATCTGCTCCACACCAGGGCTATGCAATTAACAGGTCCCGGCAGTATTTTTTGCTTTTTACATAGGATAATGCAGTTAGTAAAATGTGCCGTCAGAGGGAGATTGGAGCTCTTCTATCAGGCCGCTAGACTGGAAACATGATACCAGATGTGTTCAGTTAGGGTTTGCTTTTCTATTAAAGGACATAAAGGGGCTTTCTGCCATGGAAAAAGCTCAGCTGCCTCATGAATGACTAAAAGCCAATTCCTATAGGAGGCAAAGCATCCAAAGCCTGCGAAAGTGATTCACCCTTGTGTGGTGAAAGCCAGCTGCAAAACATACAGCTCGGCCCCTGCGCGTGGCATTGAAAGTGCGTTTCTGTGCGTAACGCGGCATATTTCCACTACGTGTAAGAGCTTCCCCTGTAGGTTTCCCCGGGGGAAGCAAGATGTCCCTCTGCCAAGCCTGTGTTGCAATTCACTGGCGCGGTTTAGCTAGGGACTTTTAGAAACCCATCAAACAGGTGCAACCCAAAGGGAGCTCGGCCTCAGGTCAACTCGGCCTCAGGCCAAATTCTAGTCTACTCGAGCGCTGTCTCAAGCCCTGCCTCTCTCTCGCCTGTTTGTCGCTTCCTGCTGCCGTTTAATGGCAGCGTGCGGACAAAGCGACTGTGGCAGACACTGACTCAGTTCCTTCCCGTCCAGTCTTGGGTGGGAGGAGACCCGAGAGGGGAATGTCTCAAATACAGACGGTGCTGGGCAATTCCCCAGGCAGGCAGCAGGGCAGAGCGAAACCACAAAATACTTGGTAACTTCCCTCTTGGGGGAAATTTGGCTGTTTCTGTGAATGACTGTGGAGGAGGGTATGATTACTCTCCAGACAGTAGCTGCAGCTCTTCCCGCAGCAGAAAATGAGAATATATGTAGCTTAGTTTTAAATCCAATCTTTGCCTGAATAAGAACACCTTACTCTAGTATGGGCATGGGGCACTTCTTTAAGAACATGCTTGTATATTTTCTCAAACTTCTTGCTCCTTTAGGAGATGTTTTCACACCTAAGGGAGCTAGAGATCTATCTCCCACTTATGCACCAGTTCCCACTGAATTTGAACTCTCTTTTAAACACAGTTGGAAAACCCCAGTCTAAAGGCTTCTCGATACCTAAAAAAGCCAGATGATACAGCGATAGCATCAAACTCTTGAGTAGAGACATAGCTTACACTAGCACAGGAAATCTGAATGTAGAATGCCTACAAATTCATTGCTGCAGGGACTATAACCCAGGTCTCTTCCCCAGACAAGTACCTTAAATACTATACCAGAGATACAAGTTTGGCCTTGTGTGTACTCTCTCTCTGGCCTAACGAATCCCCGGTGTTCTGCACAAAGCAGAAAAACTTCAGCAGGAGACACTGAAATTGCCTGCAGGGCTTGAGCACCTAAATCTTTCTGCAGATCCAGCCCTTGGAAGCTGCCTTGGTGGTAAAATCAGCCCTGCCATTGATTGTGTCCTAACAAGGTGCTCCAGCCCTGGAATGGCTCCACACTATCTTGCAGCATGAATTTTTATCACTGCCCCCTTTGCTCGGGGGTTGCTTTCCATCTAAGACATGACTGAATTTCTCTGGGTTATCGTGACAGTCTGGACTTGCGCCACAAGCTGTTCCCCCACCTTGGGTATTGCTCATTTAATTCCATGCGTCGGCAACAGGGTGTCTGCAGGCATTTGAAGAATAGCAAAAGCTTTAAAGAAAGGTACCCCCCCACCTTTGCGGATGTGTCAGGAGATCGAGGAACAACTGTCTTGAGAGGGGGAACATGGATATAAGCTCTGATTAGCAAGAACAATCAGCTGAGTGATGTTCACACCTACTCAAGTTTAATGACAGCTCTTCTTGGCAGCTTTCCTTAAAGCATTAATATTCTAGGAGCTACATGGCCTAGCCTTATACCACCACTTCTCCAGCCTTGCATGATAGCAACAGACTGTAAGGAATCCTACCTTTGCCAAGCCCAAAAACTGACCCCCCAGGCACGGCTAGGACTGCCAGGGAGGATGCCAACTGGAGAGGGAAGAAGTCACTTCTCCCATAATGCTCAGGCACCTGGGACCAGTTCAGGAAGTTGCATCAATGTGCAATGTACCTCTCGATCTGAACATGCGGGGGCACTGAAACTTGTGTAAGATGGGAAGGGTGTGTGTTAGCGCTGCCACTGCACTCCTCAAAAACACTGACATGTTGCACCCGGGGACTGAGTCCCATGGAGGAGTTGTACTAATGAAAAGACAGGACCTGCTCAGGAAGCTTATCCCCGGGGACAGTGTCTTCTTTATGGGGGTAAATGGTGTACCAAGAGCAGGAGGCGCCACAGAGTAGATGTGTGATGACTGCTGTGTTTTGCCCATAGAGAATGTAGGACCAGGATGATTTTCAGACTAAATACTGACAAAGCCTCAGAAATAGGGAAAAGAGCTGGTATATCCCATCCCTTCCCCTGTTGCAACCTGGCCTACAAATTACTGGATTTGGCCCATTCTAGTTTTCAGGGCTTCCTTACTAGTACCCAAGGCAAACAGTAAGAAATTTCAATCCCAGGGCAATTTAAGTGAAGGAATTCCTTGGGTGTTGGCAGGGATTAATGCAGGCCAGTTAACAGAGGTGCACCAATAAAGATCTCCTTCGCCGATATCAATAGCCGATGATTAACCAACCATTTCAGCCGATGCTGATCTGATAACCAATATTTAGTAATAATGCAAGGCACTTTAAACTGCTGACATAAATCTTTTCCAACAGCCTCCTCCATCCCATATATCAGCATCCCCGCACTTAAAAATGGCACTTGAACTAAAGCTTGTTGAATAAGCTTTAGTTCAAGTACCCTTGCTGCCATCTTTAAGCGTGGGGACGCTTATACATGAGACCTTGCGGTACTTTAATTGGAGTGGCTGTCGGAGCTGTCCTAATAAAAATGCTGCCCCCCAACCCCCAGAGTACAAGTAACAGTGCCAAGGGGCACCTGCCTGAGCCTGCCCAGCAAGGCTGAGGCAGAGGGTGTGTGCCTTTCTAGCTGCCTAGGCCTGGGTGGTTTCTGAGCCAGGCTCCCCGCTCTCCTCTCTCTGGCCAGGGCTGGGCAATGAGACTATTCCAGGCCTGAAGAAACCAGGCCACTCTTCTCCTCCAGCTGAGTCCCAGGTCCTGGAAGCAGGACTCCAGCTCCTCCTGGTGTTACTGCTGCCAGGGGCATGGCAAGCCCTCATCCCCCACAGGGGAGGCTGAATGGACCCAGCCCAAGGAAGGGGAGGACTTGCCTGCACTGAGGGTAGGGTGGCACATGCCTGCCTCTCCTCCTTGCTCTCCCCTGGCCATGACCGGAGCAGGGCTGAGAAGGGTGAGTGCAGATGCAGGCTGTCCACTGTGGACTCAGGGCTCTCTGCCCTGCTGCCTTTGCCCCGAGAACCTCGTGCTGGCCGCACGCCCCCTGCCTGCCTGCAAGCAGCACGGGGTACAACTCACTGCCCCCACTGCTGCCAGGTGGGCAGCAGCGTAGGGCCAGCATAGGGCTCCCAAGGGAAAGACAGCAGGGTGGGGAGCCCCGAGCCCACATCTGCCTTGTGCACAAATCTTGGGGGAGGGGGGCACATCTCCCCTGAGGAGTATGCACGGCTGTAGGGAGCTGTTTCCTCCTCCCTGCTCCACCTCCTCCTCCCATGCACCCTAGACAAAGCTGCCCATGGCTCCATCTCACTCCCTGCCCTGGCCCCAGGTCCCATGCACTGCCCTAGCTGGGCAGTGTCTTCAGCCCCTGCCCCTCTTCCTCCCTCACTGTGGGGGCCTCAATCTGCCCACCTCACATCCCTTTCCCCCCATAGACTTACCTGCAGGGAGCTGCTCTCAACACTGCCTGGCTGTATTCCTGGCCACATGAATGTGTACATATGTGCACATGCACGTGAGCCCCCTGTGTCCTGCTCCTGGCAGCCCCAAGCAGCCTGAATGTTGCCTGCCTGCAAAGGGAAACCCACTGTTTCCCGATCCCTGCAGGAAATTGCAAATGCAAGACACATGCTGTCCCAGAGTCAAGCAGCCTCGGACCGGGACTTGTTCAACTTAGGGACCAGGTTGTCACCCTAGCTAGGAGCCAGGGGAGGACCTTGCTGCACACAGCAGGGAGGAAACTCTTCCCCTAGTCCCTGGGGCACAGACCCTCAGGCACCCCCACGCCCCATCTGTGGCACTCGCAGCCTCTTGCAGTGCTCACCCCGACCCCAGCCTGGCAATCCACACCAGATGAACACCTGGGATACTGTACTAGCTGCTCCACTCCACTCCAGTGGAGGTCGGGGTGGAAAACGGCTCAGGCCGCTGTATCCACATTGGGTCCTCTGTGCTCCAGGTCACCCCAGCTTGTGGGAGGGAACCCAGGTGTCCAGGGCTCTGGCCAGAAGGCATAATTATTGGTAAACATTATTGGCTACTACAGCCAAAAAAAGCTGATAATGGATAATGTCATTTCCCTTTTATCGGTGCTGATCCAATAGGCAGCCGATATATCGGTACACCTCTACCAGTTAACTGAAGCTGACATCAGCATCATCCTTTTTTATGGAGGTGTAACATATCTCCTATTATACTCCTTTTATGGATCAATAACCAAGTACTTTGTCAGTACAATATATTTGTATGCTCAT
Organism: Crocodylus porosus; assembly: GCF_001723895.1. Classification (NCBI taxonomy): domain Eukaryota; kingdom Metazoa; phylum Chordata; order Crocodylia; family Crocodylidae; genus Crocodylus; species Crocodylus porosus. The sequence continues at coordinate 4,818,734 of NW_017728924.1, read as the reverse complement.
CACGACAGTTAAGAGATCGGTGGTACTCTCTCTCTCTCTCTCTCTCTCTCCTCCCTCCCCTACCTTATTAAATTATTAACCAGTAAGGAACTTGGCACTTCACAACCAGCTGCTCAAAACCCAAATGCACCCTGTATGAATATTATTTTACCTTGTAAACACCTTTTTTGATGGAAGGCAAGACTGTCTGGCTGTTCTATTTCTGGCTTCAGAACTGGATGCCCCCATTTCCCCATTCAAGTAATCCAATGGTGATAATGCGTCCCTAGCTTTATAAATGACCTGCTTAGAGGACAGGCTCTGAAGAAGCTCAAAGCATTATTACACTTGGGCTTGCTTCTGCCTGCCAGGGAAGACTATGGCATGGCCATGAGAACACATCCTTGGATATATTGATACTAAACAGAACATGTCAAGTTGCTTTTAGCTGAAACATGACCAACTGCATGCATTTAATTATTATTAGTGTAAAAATGTACTTTATAGGATGCAGGAAGGCAGTCATCATTGATTATTCAGTAGGCATGAGCAGTACTATATTTTCATTAGGGCATCATTAGCAGACAAGTTCTCTTTTCCGGCTCCCTTTCTTCTTGCATTGGCTGAGTCTTAGTGTAATGTATGTACCTATACAAAACTGGTATAGATTACACTGATTACATGCAGTGCGTCCAGTCCTTAAACAGGGAGGGGACTGGATTTGCTTCTGTAGCCCCTGGCTGATAACTGGAGGTTACTACAACATGAGTAAATAATAACCAGGGACACTGTTTTTCTCTCTGTTTAAAAAATCCCAAATTCTCCTATTAAAAGCTCCCAAATTCTCTGATTTAAAACCCCCAAATCTGCATTTTTCCACTATTAAAATAAAATGCCGAGCTATATATAGGTATCAGCTGAACACAATATTTCACTGATATATTTACTATTTTAAAGCAATTTGGAAGCCTACCAGTGCCTCAATCATTATAATAAAATAAATGGTAAATGTCTATATATTTTGGTGTTAGATTGTTTTTATTTTATCATGGAAAATCAGAGCTCCCCCTGCCCTGTTCACGCACCAGGATGCAGGCCCAGCAGCGGCTACCCCCTCCACTCCTACGTTCCCCCCCGCAGCTTTGTGGTGCTGAGCAGCCCTATATACCAGTGCCCTGTCCCTGCCCCTTTCCCTCACTCCCAACCTACAGCCCCCGGGCCCTCCCAACATACTTCACTCCAGACTGGCTGCCCTCTGCCTACCCTCAGGACCCAATTGTGTTGGGAAGGGGGGGTGTGGGCACAGGTGATGCATAGAGGGGCGGTGGGGTACATTTCCCCCACAAGATTTCTGTGCCCACAGCAGGGTGTGGGGTTGCAGCCAGGCTGGACCAGCTCCAGAGGAGGTGCCTCCAAGGCCCAGAGGGCAGGACCCAGCATAGGAGGGAATGCTGCGCTGCCATGGTGTGGCATGGCAGCAGCAGCAGCAGCATGGAGTTGTGTCCCCTGCTGCTGCCAGGTGGGCAGGGTTTGGCAGCTATGGTGGCGTGGTGCTTCCTCCTGTGCCAGGTCTAGTCTGCTGGGCCATGGAGGCGGCTCCTCCAGAGCTGGTCCAGCCAGGCTGCAGCCCTGCACCCTTCTGTGGGCACAGAAATCTCAAGGGGTACGTCCCCCAGCTCTGCCATCTGGGCTCTCTGTGGCATGACCTGTGCCTGCCTCCTCCCCAGTGCATTGTCTGTGGTGGCCCCCCACCCCCAAAGACTTACCTGGAGGGAGCTCTCCACCGCTGCCTGGCTACCACATGCATGTGTGTGCACGCACATCTACGTGACACCCCAAACAGCCCCTTGCAGCCTGCAACTCTGCCAGCCTGCAAGGGGAAACTCAGAGTTTCCCACATTTTCTCTTTTAAAGGGGAATATCCATTATTTTCTTCTTTAGTGGAGAAAAACTTGGATTTTTCCCTTTAAAGGAGAAAAAACATGTTTTTCTGCAGCAAACAGAAAACCCGGATCCCTGATAATAATTAATAGACTACCTAGCACAGGGATGCGGCACAGAAGTAAGGCAGGTGGATTTGCATGCTACTTAGAGGTAGAACAGTTCCCATTTCTCTGGCCAAGGACCCATAACCTGTAGATAGGCTGACGCAATGGATTACCAGTCCCAGAGCTGTTAGGCTGCATGGTCACCAGCATGGTAATTTCAGTTGCACAGAATAAACTCTTTTCAAGATGGTCCATCCTTAAATTAAAAGTAAATTCTGAGTAAAAAAAAATTATCCACATGTAGAATTTCTTCACTGGCCATTTATCCCAGTCTGGAGTATCAGTGGATTTCATTTATGCCCTTATCCCTTCACTCCCAGACAAAGCGTTTTAAAGAGACCGCCACTCAGATTTGGCCCTATTGTCTGCAATGACTTGTTGAACAAGAGGCGTCCTTTCCACACTGCTGCAAAAACTACCGCATCCAAAAAAGCTGACTCACAAAACCTGACAGCATTGTGACACTAATCCTAAACATGCCAGAACATTTAGCTATAACGGAAAAACCTCAAAGCTTGGCTTAGTTCATAAAATACTGGAAAACCTGATGCGCATCCATACCACTTGTGGCAGCCAGCATTAGTGGTAGAAGCACCGTATCTTAGTAGCCATGGTCCCGCCAAGAGTTGGAGCTTTCCCAGGACGTGCAGAGCTGCTGAGTGGCGCTGTGCAGAACCACCGGTCACCTGGCCACATTTACACTCAGCTGGCTTGGTGGTAGTGAATAATTTCGGCCAGCATAAGTTATGGTAGCAGAAGGGGGAACTACAGAGAAGGCCTAAGCCCAACTCTGCAGGTGCGTGGTCCACAGGTTATAAAATTAAACAAAAGAAATGAGATACAGCTGATCTGAGGGAGGAGACTTTTCAGCTCTGTCTGAATCCCCCTGCTCTGCTAAGGGGTTTTTTAATCAAACCCCACTGCTCTTTGAAGGTAGAGAACATTTTTGTTGCTTAATGTATTCTCTTCTCATTATCTTCTGTAGCATGAGGCTCAAACAAGCAATTGTCCTCATCAGCTTTCCCCCCCCACAATTATATATATATTCTAATTAAGTTCCACTATTTGACAAGGCTTGAATTATGGCACTATAATTCATACCAAGTATATTGTTAGGTCTTCTAGGAGTGAGATATATACTCTTTTAGTGCAAGCCCACATGTGTATTAGTGCAATATATGTCTAGCTTCCTGCCAGTGGCTTTAGGTATAGTTTCTACAAGTACTAGACTGATGGCCCCTGAGACAGTCTTCAAAAGAGGTAGAGAAAATGAGGCAGACATGCAACCTCCCTTGCAGCATGTCCGGTTTCCCCAGAAGTGGCAAAGAAGGTTGTTCACAGATGTTGTTCTGGTGTGGCTCCTACAAACCAGTCAGTCAGTTCAGAGCTCTGTGCCACATGCATGCAGAGACTGGCACCAGGCCAGGATGGTGTACAAACTGCTACAGCTCTGAGTTCGAGCTTTTACTCTGGACTCATACTAAAGGCCACCTCTGGTCAACCCAGATGTCAATCCATACCTGGTCTTCTAGATGGGAAAACTGAAGGCAGCTGGATGGTCTGCTAGACACAGCTGGCAAGACAAGGTGGCATACCTGATCCACGCTAGTTCATAGGGCATTAGGCTGGGGTAGACCTTTTGAGTTGCATGTCTCTGCACCATCAGCTGCACTACTGACATCACACACGATGGGATAAGCTGGCAATGGAAGCTAGTGTGATGCTGGCACTTGTCCAGCTGAGACTGGACTTGGCTGACCTGTGTGCAAAAAGCAGATGACTAAACAGTCATGTGGGAGGATAATGATGCTCAGACCTGGCACAGACTGGAATGGGTAGCCTGGTAGGCTCTGGCTAGTGATACCAGCTCTTCAGGCTTCTGTTCGAGTGGAACCGCACTGAAACCCACCCGAATCAGTCCTACACATCTGCATCCTCCGTGTCCTCTGAACAGATGAATTCGGAGAGTGGGGCAGGGATGTCCCACTGCCAAAATGCACCCCCTTTGACAGAGTGGGGTGCAGAACACAAGGTGTCTCTTTTTGGGACAAGGGACCATTCTTACATAGATATGTACAGTGCCTGGCACCCCAAAAGCCTGATCCCTGGCCAGAGCCTCAAAACCCTGCCAAAACAGAAATTTATCATCCCTAATAAAAAAAAGTGAAATGACCATTGTCTAACTATGTTCTGGGAGACGTGTGTCTCTTTACAGTGACTGGTATTTCATTTAGCCACCAATTTGCCAACCTTCGTGTCCCGCAATTCTGCACTCTTGGGTGTCTGCCCAGCCAGTCCCTGTAACAGCCACAACACAGATTGCAGTGTAGAGGCTGAGTCTTGTCCACATGAAAAGCTGACCAGAGCAGCAAGTATGGAATGAATTATTCTGCAACAACTCCTTTTGTGAGCACTGGGAGGAAGCCACTTGTCTGAAGTAAGCAAGCTGCATCCAAAGTGGAGCTACTCCAGATGCTGCCCACGGGAGCAGCTTTGCCAGGCACAGCTATTCTGTGACTCAACAAATACTAGCAGTAGAATATATAGCGCCTTTGGTAACCAACCATGGCTAGGGCATACTCCCATCCATGCAAACCCTCTGGTGACAGGACCAGGATGATTCTGTGTTTAGGGATGGTCTTCACCTCTGTTCAATGTGAGGATGAAGATGGGACACACCCACACCCTGAAGGGCTCTGAAGGAGTTGCAAGTGCCCTCCGAGATGTGTCTGGTTTTACTGGGAAGCCTGCTGACTTGACAGCTGAAGCTTTTGTTTGCTGTTTGTGGTTTGCTTTTCCTTCTGGGTTCTGCCAAAGGAAATGCACTCTTCTGGATTCACACCATGCCAAGCTCTTGTGGGCTTCTCTAGCTTGGGCTGCCTGTGAGTCAGCAGTGTTTCCTATTCAAATATAAGTTACTAGCTAGAGGAGGAATTAATTTTTGCTCTGTGTTCTTATTTAAATATTGATCTCATAGAGGGGACATGGCTAATGAGTTAGACACGGGTGTGATGCTGCGCTCCTTCAAATCAACGAAGAACTCCGCGCTGACTGCAGTGGAAGGGGTACGTAGCGTTTCTTTGGCACTTGCTGGCAAGACGGTTTGAACTTGGTCCTCTCAACTCCACCTGCCATGCTGAGTTGAGCAAACTCATACTCTCTAGAGGCTATTTAGAGCACAGCCAACCTGACTCAATGACTTGCAGGAGGGGAAGCAAAACGAGGCTACCAGAATTGCCCTGGCATGAGAGATTTTGGTTGGTGGATTTTAGTTGGCTGAAAGGTGGCTTCTCAAACCCTAGTTTTAGGGTAGGGGAAGAACATGCAGACAGTGCAGGGAGGAAACATGAGGGAGCAGTGGTTGACCCCATCTGATCTTACTGGTGTGAGCTCACTACAGCCATGTCTACACAGTGGCCCACAAGCAATCCACATTGCCCCAGGCAAGCTGCCTCCTCAGTCAAGAACAGCGTGACCCTATCTGTGGGCTAATTTGCAGAAAGGGGGAATATTAGCATCCGCTTGCAGAGCTACTTAGATAAGGAGCAGACTGCCAGAGTAGGAGGCAGTCCACCCAGAGAAACACAGAACTCCTGAAGATACCAGAGGGACCTTGTAGACATAGCGCGAGCAAACAGAGACCAACCGCATCAGTTGGAGCTACTTTGTCTTGAGCATCACATCTGACTCTCCTGAGGCTTCCCTACTTCAGAGCACACCTCTCCTTTTGGGGTAAGTGGAGATACCAGATGCTGCCATGCTCATTCCTGTTCCCTGCAAAACGTTCTGATTTCATAAGTATTAATCAAAATCACTCTTGATTATGGCAAAAACAACCTTCGCTGTAATTTTTTATGCAATTAACAAGGGTGTATGGTAATTCTGAGCAATCTTGCTCTTGAGATTAAAGGAAAGCCTGCCAGGAAACACATGAATAAAGCTTTAAGATCAGAATTTGCATAATGAAGACTCTCTCTCTCCTCCTGGATAGACTAATGGTGGTTCTGTTTGAAGCCTATTAACAGAAATGCTTAAAAGCCTCCAAGAAAGTCAGCATGCTGACAACCACAGGCTGTGACCTATACCATCTCCCCAACCTCTGGAGCTCCTTCCCTCTCCCAGGTAAGCCATGCCAGACTTGCTCTGAACTGCTGAACCTTGCTTAATGAAGCCTGGCTGTGAAAAGCCAGATGCTGTGAGCCCCAGAATTGGGACTTTGGGCAACCAACAAACTTCCCTACCTGAGCACCTGGACATCTCCTTTAGGCTGCCTGTAGCTGGGAAGCTGTGACAGTGGCTGGGGCTAGCCGCTAGAGGGAGACAGGATCACACGGACGGAGGCAAAGTGCTACACACGTCCCTAGGAAATTGCTGGCTGCATTGCTGCTGGAAAGCCTCCGCACAGGTGATATTTTCTACCTCGCTTTATAACGAGGCTATGTCCCTTTGTTTTTAACCCATGGGGCACTCCTGGATTTCTGTGAAACCTGGCAGTCTGCTGCAATGTCAAGTCAGTGCTTGCTAGGGGTGATATCTTTACCACTGCCCTAACTCCAAATGAGGACAATGGATCTTGTCATTAGAAGCAGAGCACATTTGCAATGTGAGTGTGTATATTTGGGGAGGCTTCTTTTACACTCCTAGCAGGCATGTAGTGTTTTGTGCTTACAATGCCACGTTCACCATGGCTGATAAGCCATGTCTGGCTGGAACCTGGTTTTTCTTCCAAGCGCCAGGGTAAGTGCATGCTCTACCCAACCATGCGAGCACCAGCACAGGGCCACTCAGCTACAGCTGCCCCACAGAAGCAGGACCCCATTGCCTTTGCTGTTTCCTGAACAAGGAAGGGTTCCAGCCTAATCCTTACTACTGGACCCACCTGTTTAAGGGTCTTTCAGGTGCATTACTGGGCAGCAAGGGAAGCAGCTGGCTAGTCTGACCACTTCCCAGCCAAATCCACCTCCTGCTGGCAGCAAGAGAAGGGAATCGCTGTAATTCGGATTCTTCACTGCTGCCGAGGTCTGCTGGGCACGTGACTGGAGCTTTGGACCTTTCTGTGCTCTTTGGCCAGTAGTGGAGGAGATGGCTCAGGCCCCAGCATAAGCCTAGGCAGCCTCTAGTCTGTCCTAATTGGCACTCAGCTGCCCAATCCTCCAAGGGACCTATGATAGCCAAGAGCAACCAAAGCCCAGCAGTGCTCCTGCCTTGGCCCTATGTGTTCCAGTGAAGCATCCAAACTTGCCATATGTCTGGTGGGCAGGTCCATTATTGCTACAGCCCCCTTGTACTACAAGCAAAAAGAGCTCTCAGGATACAGAGACCTGGGCTCGTCTTCTCTACCCAGCAAAGCCAACAGTGCGGCCAAAAGGTCCCTCAGCTCCTGCCTGCGTCTGTGCCCTCCTTTTCTACTGACTACGTGGGCAGACAGCTTCCTTGGCAGCTCCGAAGGAACAGGACATGGCAGTGCCTATTGGGTCTCTGAGCCACCACAGGAAAAGGAAAGGGCGTTGGGTCACCATCTGTCCTCTTCACACAACCCCAGGGGGAAGCGTTGGTGAAAGTGGAGACCAGCACTAAGTCTTATAAAGCTCAAGTCTCCAGAAAAGCTCCTGGGCCTGCCAGGACCCCAGAAGGGAAACCTGAGCACTTGCCACAAATACCTCAGGGGCAATCTGGAGCAAGCACCCTCCCTTACTGTCCACACTGCTATCCGGTCACTGAACAAACCCCCAGAAGGGTACATTCAGACAGCTCGTGCCCTCTGCCAGTGAAGATATCCTACAATCGTGTGGTGCAATGTTCCCCATTGTGTCGTGGGCATTGACAACTGAAAGGCCAAATTCTCTTCTCCCAGTTCCAAGTCTCCTTGTACAGCTGGACCTCAGTGCTGCCCACTCTCACCTATGGCAGCAGCAACAGGAGGAGAGGAATTTGGAGGTCACTAGTTCTGTAGACTCCTATAAGTTTCCCTCCACTTCTCAAAAACCAGACACAACCTGTGTGGGAAGGAGCATCATACAACTTGCTAATTGTGCTGCCATCTAGCACAATACCTCTTCCCCTTTCATTCTGCCTCCTTGTGTAAGAACCAAGCTCCTAAAAGGGAAAAGCTTCTAGTCTTCTCTTTTTTTTGTATGGAGTGCAGCACAACATCTGCATCTAATAGTTTACAACAAAACCAACAGGGATTACAGGGGCCTAGGCAGACTTCACAAGAAAATCTCAGGACTCAAGATGCCAGTGCTCCCCTCCTGAACTTCCACATGCAACCTGCTCACATGCAAAAACTGGAGCGCAGGCTGCACCAAGGTCCATTTTACCACAATGCCCATCCCCTCAACTCTGCCTTTAGACAATAGACTACAGCAATTACATCCCCTGGTTTTATTCACACAATTCAAAGGAATGCAGCCAAATAGTAGCAGCAAGAATCCCAGCCTCCACTGCCAATCAGGAAAATGAAGAAGCCAACCTACAGCTAATAAACTCAGATTTTCTTTAAAAAAGTCAGGGAAAAGTCATGCAAAAACCAACAGAGACGAGGTTGGTCTCTGCTAAGCACTTTTTCCCCATTCCCTTTTCCTTTCCCTCTCCTATCTCTTTCCTATCTGCTGTACAATGTGATGTACTTGGTGCCTGAAAACAGCTGATATTACGTTCATTATTCTTCATGTTTAAAAAAAATAAAGAATAGAGAGACTTAGTTGAATGGCCTGTTGTCTCTGGGGACCAATTCTAGCGGCTGACTACATGCCAAATTCGTATTTTTTAAAGCCAATATGCTTCAAATGCCAGAGTATTTTTAAGTTTAAACAGTTGGGGGTTTCTGGGGGTTTTTTTGTTTTTTTTTCTGAGAAG
>NW_017728924.1:4784435-4809749 GCF_001723895.1 Crocodylus porosus | reverse complement strand
GAAGGGGGAGGTAGCCCCTTAAGCTTCATAATTTAAATGCTCCAAACTAAGTTTTCTGTTTCAAGGAAACACGGCAATCAGCCAGGCTTTATTTCTCTCACTGTTGGTTTCAGCATCTTAACCTATTAAACCACGCAAGTGGGGTGAGTTAGAACAGGATTGCCAACTAGCCTTGAAATACACTGACACTGTGCTGCTTCAATAAATATGGTCTAATACATGAGGTGACATCCTCAATGCCCTTGAGCAGTCACCAAACATCTGTTTCTTATGGGTACCCAACCCAGTGCCACTCGCAAGGTGGAACAGGGGGAGTGAAAAGCCAGCTCCATGTGTCACTTCATATCGGCTTAGGCCACTTGATGTGACAGGTCTCTGTATAAACAGTAACAATGGCATGGAAATGTCCTAACGTATCAGAGACAGTGTCGTCCCTGCAGGCAGGCAGGAAGCTGTACAACCGTACTGGCACACTGGAATTTGCAAGAATCCCTGTCCACCATTGCCAAGGCAAACCAACTCCTGAGGTTTGGTTCCTGGACCCTGTGGGAGAAGCAAGGAGCAACTGTGGTGCACCATGGTGTGATCTAACTCAGCTAGAAGGGGACAGGGTGGATGCCAAAATAGCCACAGGCTTGAACTCTTCTGGCTGATGTTGTGCAGGAAGTCAGACGAGATGAGAAGACTGGTAACAATCCACACAGAGCATCTAATGACCTGAAAACTTCAGAAACCTGTATGCCTGCTTTCCTTATCACTGAAAAGCAGCTGGCTCTTGGGTGGAAATCTGTACCACCCTGAATGCTGCATAACTGTTGAGGGGAGAAGCAATGGGACTGCTGTTGGGGACTGCAGAGAGAGGCAAAAAGTGTTAGTTGGGAGAACAATGAACAACTGTGAGAGCAGGGATTGCCTGTGCCATGTTCTGAACCTATGCCCCCTGCATGAATCTCATTCTCCCCTTGCTCACACTGGCACAGCTCTACTAGATTTTATTTCTTTTCTTACATCAGTGTGGATTATCTAGTGCCTTGTGTCTCTCTGGCATTTCCCAATCTTCCCCAACTGTTATGGAGCGTGGTTCAAAAAAAAAAAGTAAAAAACCAAAACAAAATCCCACTCAAAATGACTTGCATTGTTATCAACATTCAAGGCTTTCAGGATGCCTTGGATTCTCCTGCGTCTCCAGACTGACTTAATGTGGATGACAAATTTCCAAGCAACTTGACTCAGATAGAGCCATTATCTTATTAATGTCAAAAATCTCTCTGCTGCTGAGCTTCACCTGTTCTGAACACTCATTTCAATTAAAGTGACTAGACCAATTGCACTGGCAGAGGAAAAAGAAGAAAGCTTCTCAGCACAATTTTAGGGTGTTGCTTAGCTTTGTGAGGAGTGCAACAGAATTGCAGATCCTCTCTGGGACCTGGGAGTTTTACAAAGGCAACTCCAATGTTGCTGATGCAGCAGAGCTGGGAAAGACAAGGTCCTCTTATTTTTACCTCCTTACCTTTTTTTTAAGTGGACAACACAACACAACAAAAATACTTTTCGTGCACAGGTCTCAAAGCCCTTTTCAAGAGGAAGGTAATTAAAAAAATATTCCCCCTGTGGCCGCCGGGCCTCGAATAGTCATTCTCATGAGACCTTTGCTCTGGTGGTAGACATAAGGCGCCTTACGGACTCATGTCACAGACCATGCAGGTGTCTCCCCCTCGAGTCACCTCCCCTATTCTTGCCTGCCACGACTTATTGTTCTTCAGTAGGCGGGATTGGTCGTCGAGTGTACTCAGTGGCCCATGGTTCGTCCAGCGGTCATTTGTGGGGCTCCACCACCCCTACACCCCGGCCTCAAGACTCCTCCGGTGCGTTGTCCTTCTGTTCGCTTCATCCCCTCCATTGGGATAACGCCTCACAGTTTGGCATCTAGATGCCCATGGCCAATGGCCAAGTTTGTCCATGTGGGCCCGTTCCCTTGACCTTCCTTGCCTCCACCCCTTCTTTCGGGGAAACACAAAAAAACCTTCCAAGGTTCCTTCTTGGCCCCGTTCCTCGGGGATACCCCGCACTTTCCACTCTCCCCCTTCGCACGGGGCAACTAAATAGAACACATTAACAAAACACAAAATAATGAGCCACTTCCTGATGTGGCTGCACCCTGCCCCCTTACTATCCTTCCCTTGGCTCTAGCAGGAGGGGGTGCTTTACTCCTCGCCCATCACCTCTGGGATTCACTCCCGTTCTCCCGTCAGCCCAGCTGGGACCGGCGGTGATACCCACCCCGACTGTAAACCCCTCGGGGCTCTCCTGGGGTCTTCTCCCTTTGGCGTGGCTTCCTCCTCACCCTGGTCGTCCCAATACCTGGGGTACTACTCGGGCTCTGGTTCCATCCCTGGGTCCAGTGTACCTGTTGCTCTCTCGCCGTCCTGTGCGTGCTCCTGTTGGGCGCTCTGCCCCACACTGCCAGGGTCTGCCCCAAGTCGTCAGGCTCCACGGGTCCTGTGGGGAGGAACCTTTTCTCTCCCTGCAACAGCTGCAGCTCCCCTCTCATGCTGCTCTCCCTCCTGCTCTCCACTGCACTGACTGCCATTTTTATTTCCGCCGGCCAGCATTTGAGGCTGATGTCACCGGCCGGCCTTAATTGAATAAAGAGGCAGCTGATAAGCTGCGCAGGCTCTTCCTTCCGCCCCTGCTGTGCTGCGTCTCCTGCTGCCAGTGAGTACCCCTCGTTACTTCTTTCCCTGGGACACCCCGATTTGCAAAGGAATAGGCTCAGAAAGCTAGAGTGGACTTTTTCAACCACAGAGTCGAGAACACAACCCAGGTGTCCTGACTCCTTGGGCTGTGCTGCCTCTGGTAACAAAGAATCCTGGTCTCATGAGACCATGGCCTTTTCTCTTTGGAAGCAAAGGATACAGACTAATATGTCAGAGAGCTAAAACAGGGAGCAGGGTGGCTATTTGTCAGGTGCTCCACAGTAACCGTCTGTGTACTTGCTCCCACCCTGAAGTAAAAAAGCTTAGTCCTGTCCTGTTTGTCCACAGCCACAGGCCGACAGTTTACAGGAACAGTTCTATAGCTGCCCCAAGTCAATGAATACCTCTTAGAGCAACGGCAAGCAAATTCTGGCCTGTGGGCTAGACTGGGCTGGCAGTGGACTCCACTTCCCAGCAGCCCCTGCCCACATGGCTGCAGCCGGTTTCTATGGAGACCCCAGCAGCAGTGAGGCTGTGACAGCATAAGGCCACGATTTCCATGGAGACCAGCCCCAGCAGCGCTGGCAGAGTGTGCGGGCCTGGGGCTAGGGCAGAGCTGTGATCTGCTGCCTGCACACCCCAGGCAGGGGCGTGCAGAGAGCAGCCCTGGCTCCAGACCACGCTGTCACTGCCACAAGATCCCAGCTCTGGCCCCAGAGCAGCTCCCCACCCAGCCACATGCCTTGCCAGCGCTGCTGGGGCCAGTCTCCATGGAAACCCTGGCCCCACACTGTCACTGGCCTGCCACCACTGGGGTCTTTATGGCAACTGGCTGCAGCAACATGGGCAGGGGCTACTGGGAAATGGAGTCCAGCTACCAGCCGGATTTACCATTTTGCCTACCCCGTCTTAGACAGTGACCTCAGAGACCAGACCTTCTCCTCCCATCTCTAAGGCAGCAGTATTTTTGAGAAAGTTGCCCCTTTTTGGTCACCCTGAGCACCTATACAGATGACAGAGCTCTGCTCTGAGGCATGCTAAGCATGCATTGGAGCAGACTCCATTAACTGAGTCTGCTGCTAGTCTGCTGGAATGTGCTAATTAGCACATTCCAGCAACCTCTGTGTCATGTGTATTCAGAGTTCCCGTATTTTCAAAATGGCAGCAGGGGCACTTTAACTAAAGCTTGTTGAATGAGTTTTAGTTAAAGTGCCCCTGCTGCCATTTTGAAGTGTGGGATGCTGAATACACATGGCACTGTGGGCACTTCTATTAGAGCCCCTCTCAGTGTTTCATTAAAGCACCCTTTACCCCTTGGCATGTGTACAGATGCCCTCTGCTTCCCCATCTACCAAAAAGAAATAGTACCTGTATCACATGAAAGACATGGGGCTTTAAGCCACTAAGTCTGTAAGAGTGTGAGCCCTGTGGGTAGAGGGTGCTATAAAGTAAAGGGTGATTTATTTTATTGAGCCATGGTTGTATGCTGAACACTCAGGCTTTGTAGATGTTTCCTATGTACTGTCCAGGAGCTACAATTGCACAAAATCATTACATGGTATATTTAACAATTGCACTGGCCTTTTTATTTCTACTTACTCAATTAGACGAGCACAAATTTCCCTAAAACCCTAGAAGACAGTCTATAAACCAAGCATCGAGTGTTCCTTAACCCAACACAGAATAACCAGTGAGAGTCCAGGAGACAGAAGCCCGAAGAGAACTGAAGCATAGGATTAAATGCTTATCACAAGATGCCCTATAGGGAAGATCTGACTCATCAGAGAAAGATCAAGAGAAGCTACTGTAGATAAAACGAGGCCAGTAGGGAATTACGTAGTGAAAATGCTGGTTCATCATTTTGGATAAGCTGTTTCTATCTTCTGCCACTATTTATGAAAGAAAATAAAACAGGACTGAGGCTCCAACCAGCCAAGCCTGAAGTGATGTTTAGAGGGTAAAAGTCTGTATGAGATTACCTCCCCTTCTCTGATTGATGGTGTACATCTGCTGTGCGTCACTCCAGTTTGCAAGGCAGGGTCAGCTCTGATCCCCAGCTGCTCCCAGAGACAGCAGCCAGCTTGGTTTTATTTCCATCTGTGTCCAGGCAAGCAGAGGCTACTGTTTCTTTTGGAGTCAGGCTTTGATGCTGCCATGCAGGCCTTTATGAGGTTGGAAAGAGCCTAGTTCAACAGATCTTATACCTTTGATCCACGTGGAAGCTAAAGCTAGGAAAAAGGCATCTTTCTGTTTGCCCATTGCTATGAGCAAATCTCACCAGTGTGCTGGAAGTCTTACTGGATGGTGGCTTACAGCTGGTTGTTGAGGCACTGGCTTTAATGTATATAGCATTAAACACAATGGGAGAGTGTGCTGGGCTGTAAATAAATCCTGGGTGGTGGGCTCTTTAAGACTTTGGTCTCTGACCACTTCTGGCTCCTCCCCTCAGGGCTATAAAGTCTGCTGGTAGGAAGGAGAGTCAGTTCAGTCTGGACAGCTGAGGCTGGTAGATGAGCAGCTCTCAGCAGCAATACAGCTGTCCTAGTTAGAGGTGGCATGAATGGCCTGGTAACTGCAGAGCTTCTGAGGCTACAGCTGAAGGAAGGGGATGAGGACAGACCTGAACCAAATGCCAGGGTGGAGCATGGAGAGGAAGATGTCCTACTGAGCAATGTAGTAAGTTGTGTGTGCTGTAAGACTTGCCTGGTTGATACCCAGAGGTTCAGAGACCTGGACTGGGACCCAGTGGAGCAAAGTCCCACAGGTGTGAAATGAGGATGGGATGTAAGAGGGGGGAAATAGTGATGGTGTTATTGTGCTGAAAACATAACTGCATGGAGTACAGAGGGAGCTGGCACAAATGACTGGAGGCTGTAATACCACCTCTTTGGCAGGCAGAGCTGCCTATGGTGGAGTTGGAATGTGTGTGGGGGTCGGGGGGGGGGAAGGTCTCCCTCCATTACCTTGCTGAAGCAACAGCTGAGCTGGAAGGAGGCTGGTCTCTTCCTAGGAGAAAGGGCTGTTCACACTGGAACTCTTAACTGGGGGGGGTGTCTCTCAGCCTGCTTTCACACTCGAGTGAAATCCTGCCTAGACTGGAGTGTTGTAACATCCTTTTAAGGGATGGGATGGAGGATTATAAACTTACTGCAATGGGACTGGCAGTGCTGGGATTAGGATGAGTTACCTAGAAATGCTGTTCAGGCTATGGAGTCCAAACTCAAGATCCCTGGAAGAGGGGATTGGGGTGGGGGGCAGGGGGTGGAACATGAAGCTTTCTAAATCCTGACTCAAGGGGGCTGCATAAATGAGAGGATTTTCCCAAATGCTGTGCCTCCATCTGCTCCTAAGGAAGTCAGCAGGAGCTGCACAGAGAGCTGCAGTATGAGATGACAAACTTTCTCCCTGAGATCTCCGGGTTTAAAGGCCTCTCCTCCCCATCCCATACCTGTACTCATTCTTAATGGCACATGTCCTAGGAAGCTCTACAGCTTTTCATCCTGCTCGCTTCCTGCCCCCGTGCAGGTTTCTGTGAAGGCGGAGGTTGTGATTCTTCTCATGTGCACCACTTCTATCAAATGTATTAATTCCTATTCTCTCTGTATTCCTCCAATTTTTTTTTTTTTCAGTTTGAGAATTGCAGGTAATCTACCAGTGCTGTCCTGGACTTTCCTATAATTGCTTTTACAGACCTGTTTCTAATCTGTGATCTACAAACAGGCAGAATTTTTTATTAGGTAAGCTCTATGCACAGAGAGAGGCAGGCACTGAGGCAGAGGCAGCTCTGTTAGCTTCAACACCACAGTCTTCTGCAGAGCCAAAGAGAACCTATGGGGCAGTTTTGCTGGAAAGAAACTTTACAAAATGGCATTAATTTTGAATGTTGTGCTTTCAGAGTCAAAACTCTGAATGCTATTTCATAGATTTTTTGCACTCAGTGTTGGGTATAGTTTCTTGGTGTGACTTTAAAAAGTAGCAGCTTATTTCAATTTATATATTTAAAAAGTCCTTAATGACTACAGCTGTTGGTACTGATGGAAACATATTGTTTCTTCTCAATTCCAAATGTCTCCTGTTGTAAGGAAACATTTTACTCTTGTGATAATGACCTGAAATTGAAATAACGCAACATTGGTAGTCCAAAACCTAAATTCTTAAACTCTTTCAAACACAAAATCTTAGAAAATCCTCTTTCAATGAAACCTTGGAACCATTGGCTTGTTTCCACTAGGATGTAAAATAGACTCTGAAGTGTCAAAGCAAGCCTTGGAATAGAAACTCTTGGTCTTGACCTGCTCAATCTTCTAGCAGTTGTACTAGAGGAAAACAAAGCTTGCTGTAGATAGTTCCTTTATCTACTCTGCTGACTGACATGCAATATGGCTTGTTTGCACAAAGCCAATATGTTACACTGCTTTCTTTTTACTGTTGCTCTAGTCCTAATCTTGTGAAATGTAGCTTGTTCTCCCAATTAACCTCACATGAACCAAAGTCTTGTGGTGGTGGTGGTGTTGTTTTGTTTTTTTTAAAAAGGGGAGGGGTTGTACAGATTAAGCCAATTTACAAGGTGTGCTTCCTCCCTGTCCCACCTCCTAAAAATAGTTAAAAATGTAAGGGGGCTTCAAACAAGGCTTGGATCTGTACCTCAAACTTCAGGAGTAGCTAGTCTGACCAACCGTGTCAATTGGCAACCATGCCTGGCCTGGCCTAGCCTGGGTATATTTTGACTGTATGTGAGATGGAGCAGTCTGTCCCTACTTGGGGTGGAGGGAGAGTATGGTTTTAAGAGGCAGAAGCTTGCCCCAGCTCTGAAAGAGTCAGTGTGGCCTGGTAGCTTGGCTTTGAGAGAAGCCTGCTCTTGCTTTGGGATCCTGAAGGACTGGCAGCAGCCCAGAAACCGTTCAGCCTAGATGGCCCCCATAGTTCAAACCAGACTAACTCCAGCTGGACAATATCCCCATGTCAACTTACTGTTCCCGACTTTCTACTACTTTCACTTTTGTGGTACCAGAGTTCCCCATAATTAATATGTAGTTACCCTGTATGTAATGGTATAGGGCTGTGGATATTATCCAACATAATCGCACTAACCTTGTGCCAATGTTTGGGCCTTGGCTTGGTGTATGCATGTTTGGGAGAGGGGGTGTTATTTTTGGTGCTTTATAGCCCCCAAAAAACAAACCCCAACAACAACAAAAACTGATCCAGGGATTCATGGGACAGCAGAAGAATGCTTGCCCATCTTGCCAATATATGTGTCCCGCTTAGTGAGTCAGCTAGGACTATAATGTTTCTCCAGGACAACTGAAAGGATGAAATGTCTCTTTTAAAATGGACTGTTCATGTCCCTTACCTCCTTTCCATCACTGCTTTTGGATGGCCAGTGCACCTATGGCTCAAAAAGAATTAACTGCTGTGCAGATCAGGGCAGGTTTGGGCATGGGGAGAGGAGATGTTACTGTGGCCTGTTGACTCTCTTGCTTTTATTGTTCAGTGGTGCCTGCAAGCAGACAAGTTTTGGTTTTGAATCAGAATAACCATACTGTGGTGATCAGCAACAGGTGTTGCAATGCATATTTTGGCTGTGGTAATTATGGGGGATACAGTCAGGAAATGTGTGTTTAGATGAGAGGAGACACTGTTGGGTGTCCTTCCTCTCTTCTTCCTGGCCCCACCCCATCCTTCTTCTAAGTGAATACTTCTAAAATAAGTCTCCATTTGGCCACCCCTTTGGGCACCTTTGTGGAAGGCATGTGACTGGGCTGCCAAAGTCTTGGAGCTAAGCTGTTTTGTGAAGGCTGAAGGGCTATTGTTGCATGAATTGCATGACAGCTGGGTAGTGTGCCGTGGTAGTGTAAATTTATGCAAATCTCTGAGACGAAGGCTGCGTAACTGATGGCAGAAATGAGACCTGATGAGGCGGCTGCTTGCTCTAAATGAGGCAGGCTGGAACTCCCTTTGTTACAGCTTGTATGGTCTGGAAAGGAGGCCTGAATGCAGAGCTATTTCAATGCCTGGAGGCAGAGGGGTGATGGTGGCCCTCTATGAAGATGAGCACTTCACCAAATCAAGCTGGTGCTGTGGCTTGGCGTACGTGGGTGGAGGAAGCCTCGCAACCCCTATTCTTGCTACTGACCAGACTAACTGCAATCACTGGTAACATGGCAGCAAGGAGGCTTAAACCCTACTTCCTGTATGTGGGTCAGGTCTGCTTCCCTTGGGAGTCGATTCTGACAAAGGCAGAGATTGGTGTGACATCTGGGACATGTGGCTAAAGCGTAATCTGGTCTCTGATAGGCGGCACAAAGCAGGAAACGGATAAAATGCATCTTGATGCAGCCAAGCTCTGAGGGAAGCTCTCCCCACATATCTGATAGGAGCCATTCTTTCTGAAAGAGGAAGTACTTGGAGAAGCAATATCCTAGTTGTCACCCCTAGTGTGGCAGCCCTACCCAGGATGTGGTGCTGCTGTCCCAGAGAGTTTACACACTTGGGCTATAAAGTAGTAGGAGTAATGAATAAGGGGGAAGGGAACAAACCTGGGGTATTATGGCAAAACAGGTACTTATTGGTATTGCAACAACTTTTATCATTGACAGCAGGAGGACTCAAAAAAGCAGCTGTGTTAAAGGGCTGAGAGCTAGAGACTTGCATCTGACATCCCTGTGTCTTGTTTCCAAGCTCACAGACTTAACAGGATCTGTGTGAGCATCTGGTCTGAACCCCTGTGGACTTCTGCATCCTGCTGCTTGTTCAGTAGCTCAGACCAGGAGTTACCAAACTGGTACAGGTACCCCAGGAGTACATGTGGGAGAGGCTGTAATGGTGGATGTAACTTTCATTATAATAATGGACACTTAAGGAGTTAAAATATAACATGCATGCTAGTAAGGACATGTGGCATCTAGTAAATCTGAAAGGGGTACCCAGTAAGAAAATTTGGGAACCTCTGGCTTGGACTAAGCCAAGGGACGGATGGCCAAATAGCAGCACATGTGGCAGACTGGGCAGGGACTACAAAGCAGAGTGGCAGGTAGGGCAGGTGGAAGTGGTGTGGTATTTGGGACAAGTCTGGGGCTAACACATGGCACACTTGTCAAATTGGCCCTGACTGGACTAAGTCATTTATCCCTTCTGTGCCCTGGGTTTTTTCCATCTCTGACTGCACAGGACAACTGATTATAGCCAGGAAAAAAGGTCACTATCGTCCTTGGTTCATGAAATCTTATATTGTTTTTTTCCAATTGATAAAAGTTACCATCAGGCCAGCTGAAGCTGTACTGCATGATCTTAATATTACTGAAAGTGTACACTGTTCTAAAGGTACCATAAACCCAACTGTTGTTAACATTTTTCTTTAAAGTCTCCCTGTCACAAACTGAAGTATGAATGACTAGCCTAAGTGTGATATCTTCAAAATGCCGAAATAACACAAAGCCGCCACTTCAGAAAGAAAAGGGATAAGTCAGTGTAGGGAAGATAGCAAGACAGGGACTGCAGTCATCCACAGGAACCGTGAGATTTCTAGTAAGCGACATCTTTAGTCTCTGAAGCTGAGTCATTGTTTTATTCAATATTAGAGTAGGTGAGGATTCAGCTGTTCTGCAATACACTAAATCTCTCTTTCCCCTTTCTTTTTTCCCTTGCCAAAGCAACAGGCAGATATGAATACTTGTGCTTTCAAGCTTCTCAAGGTCAAAAACCAACTAATCCTGCTCTCCTCTCCCCCTTACCCTCATCCTCTACCAGTAGCCCTTTCTTAATATAAAAAAAAAAAATTCAAATTTGGAGTGTTGTTGTTTTTTGTTTTAAACCTCATTCCCTTAACATGGGGCTAGGCAAAATGTGGCCTGGGGCCAGATGCGGCCTGCCAGGCCATTCTCTTCAGCCTGCAGGGTCCCTAAAAAACATAGAAAACGTAATATTTATCTGCCCTGGGCTGCCTGTCATGTGGCCCTCGTTAGCTTGCCAAAACTCAGTAAGCAGCCCTTTGCCCAAAATAATTGCTTGCCCCTGCCTTAGCCTGCTAGACCAATACCTGAACCACAGCTGAGAAGGGTGTGTGAAAAACACCACTCTGTCAGAGTAGGAGCACCCCAGAGTCTGAGGCTAACCTGGACACAAGCACAGCAGGCTTGATGCTTATGACACTGAGTTGATCTTAAGTGTGCACAGTAAGATAGCTGTTTCTTCTTCTTCTCCTCCTCCCACATGGTGGTGTTTCTTGGGGGGGGGGGGTGAAGAATAAAGATAAGACAGCCTGCACTATTTTAATCCTTGTCCTTTTGTGTCTCCTCTCTCTCCCTGAGCTGTCCTCTACTCTACCAGCCTTGTCTCATGGTAACTGTAGGCAGCTCCTGGAGCTCATAACCCCTGGACTGTCCACACAGCTGTGCCTTAAAGAAGCCTAAGACCTTGAACTTGTTATGCTGCTCCAGGGCAAAATTTTATCTCTTGATCTGCACAACCCAGCTCCTGTTCCATTAAGATGTGACCTTAATGGAACAGATGCTGCCCAAATTGAAGGTGTGACTGGCTTAGTGCTAGCTTGGAGCAATCAACGTTTATGCTAGAAGTGCAGTGATATATTGGTGCCATATCAGATCAGCACCAAAAAATGAAGAAATAACACTGTCAACTGTGGTGGGTTTGGTGGGTTTTTTTTTTTTTTTTTGCCAGTGTAGCCAATAATATACTGATAAATAAAATGCTTTTTAGCCAGGGCCCCTGGATGCTGCATGCATGCATGCAGATGCAGCATGCACATGGCCAGGAGCACAGCTGTGTAGACAGCAGTGCCCTGCAGGTACTTCTGTGGAAAGGAAGGGATGTGTGGGGGAGCACAGATTGAGGCCCCCCATGGTGAAGGAGGGAGTGGGGCAGGGGCTGGAGCTGGGGTTGCTGCCCAGCCTGGGTAGTGAATAGAACCTCAGGGCAGAGCTGCAGGTAGCTTGTCCAGAGGGCACTGAAGGAGGGGTCATAGCTCCTTCCTGCTGCATGCACCCCTGGGAGAGGCATGGGGGGGGGGGCATGTGCCCCACCCCCAATTTATGCATGAAGCAGATATGGGTTGCATGCTGTGAGCTCAGGGCTTTCCACACTGCTGCCTTTGCCCTCAGAGTTGTGCTCTGGCCACACATCCCTGCTTGTCCAGTAGTGGCAGGGGTGGCAAGTTTTGCCTCCTGCTGCAGGCAGGCAGGGGACATGATGCAGCCAGTGCACAGCTCCTGGGGCAAAGGCAGCAGGGGAGAAACAGCAGGCTCAGGGCTGAGCAACAACCTCTACCCCCACTTGCTGAACTTTTAGTTCAAGCATCTCCACCACCATTTTTAAGTACTAGAATGCTGATTCCCCTGGACAAGCCACCCACGGCTCTGTCCTACTCCCTGCCCCAGCCCTGGGGTCTCATTCACCACCATGGCTAAGCAGTGGCACTGTCCTACTCCCTCCCTTACCATGGGGACCTCAGTCTGTCCCCTCCCCCACACCTCTTCCTCCACAGACTTACCAGCAAGGAGCTGCTCTCCACTCTGCCCAGCTGTGCTCCTGTGAATCTATCTGATCCGTATCCGCCAATATACCTGGTGAATAACTGGCTATCAGTATTGGCTAAGAATCTCTCTTGGTGCACCCTTAACTTTGTGGCAGGGCTTTTTTTGCTTTAAGTCCCAGGGCTGGGCAGGGCAGCCATAGGGGCTCTTCCTACGGTTCCCCCTGCTGGGGAGAGGCAGGCACAGCCACAAGAAAACTTCCGGCCACCTGGCTGTGCCTGCCTCTCCCCAGCCAATCCAAATCTCTCCAAATTTGATTCAGATGCCTTGGGTTCTATTCGGATCATCTAATGGGTCTCCCAATTCAATTTAGAGACTTGGCTGCCGAATCTCCTCCAAAACAAATCAGTGACTACTGCTGCCACTTCCCTGTGTTACCTGTTGCCTGGAGCAGCACAGCATTGGCAGGAAGAGGCTTCTGGAGGTTGGGGGAGCTAAGCAGTACCCAGGAAGCTGGAGCAGTCTTGCTGGGAAGCTGTGCACACTAGCTGGAGTTGGGGTCAGGGCAGTGCTGTCAGCAGGTGTGGGCAGTAGCATGGCACAGGTTGCCCCAAGTGGGAACAGGCAGGGTTTGGTCCCATGCAGATCACTATTGGGGCAGCCACAGGCCAGACACACAAACAGCTGGGGGGCTGGATCTGGCCCACATTTTGCCCATCATTGAAACAGCATGCAAGGAATGGATCTAGGATCAGGCAGAAGGCAGGGCAGACTTTCACCTATATAGGCCACCTAAAAATCAGAGATGTAGCAAAAGCTTGCATAAGCTTACTTCATCACATGAAGGAACAAAAATAAAATACCAATTTTGAGAAATACAAAGGGTAGGAAGGCTGGGGGGTGGGGGTGGGAAGAGCCCATGTGAGGCTTGGTGATGTCAACCTCCATTCAAGTTCCTTATCATAGAGCCTACAGTCTGCCCCTATGACTTCAGCCTGCCATGTCAGTGGGCCTTGCTGACTAGGATCTGGACAAGGCATGGTCTGTGCAAAGTCAACCTCCCTCACTGGGTTCTTCATGATAACCCAGACTACAGTTGTGGTAAAACAGTGTTGCATATGGTTGACTGCTTACTAAGTTTAGTGATGGACTACAGGAGCTGCACATAGCCACTGAGGATGCTATCAGCAATTAGAGACTGACAGAACATGGGGCTGACCTGAAGGCCATTTAGGTTTTAACTTGCTTCTCTTGCAGTCTGTGCATGTATCTGGGGAAGGAAGGATCCTGCTGCAGTAGATTCCAGGTGGGGTGTGGGGGTCTTTGGATAATTTAGGAAGCTGTTGCAAGGAACAGTTGCCAAAATAAGCTGAGACTTGGGGAGACAGCCCTGAGGGGCTTGCTCCTTCTGGCAAGTGTGAGCCTAGGAACGGAGCTTTACCAACCAAGTCAGCAATCGCACCCCCTAGCAGATAAGCATCTCTCTCCATCTTGTGGACTGAGATACCAAAGCAGAGGCATCCTTTTGACTTGGCAGGACAGCTTCAGGTACTTCAAGCTATTCCTGTTGTGTAATGGGGTAAAGAAATGACAGCTTTTTGAGGCTGGAAGCTTCCTTCAGTCACTTTTGAAGCCCTAATTGCAATGGGGGGAGGGGAGACGCAACACTAAGGTAGGTGCCAGACAAGCCCTGAGGATGCAGTTCCTGCTGCAAAGAGCTTGTTCTGAAGTACTGCAGTCTCATCTCTGCCACAAACTATTGCCAACATAGAGGCTGGCTAGAGTCATGGTGGGATGTGGCTATTTCTCTCTCTGCTGATGCAGCTTAGTCTGCAGGCTGTCTGATGTGGATGCTGTTATGTCAGCAGAAAACTCCATGCATTCACTAAGATGTTGGGTTTTTTCTTTTTCTTTTTCTTTTTTTTTTTTTTTTGTTTGGGGGTGGGGGAGTAGAGTGCACCTACTCTGCCCAGGTGAGCTCTGCTGCACATATCCCTTACTCCTTCCCTCCCCTCACACCTGGCCAACTCCCAGACCTAGCATGAAGCCCCACATGTGTACATACACCACCCACCCACAGTGGACAAGAGTAAGACTTCTTAGTTTGAGCTTTTATGCAGTTGCCCCTCTCTACGTAATTCAAAACCCATAGATGAGGGGGAATTTTTTTAATTTAAAATGTTATAGTATATGTCTGTCTTTCAGTATGCAACTTGTTTCTTATCTATAACTTATTAAAATGATATCTTCTAAAAGACTCTTGTATGTGACCCTCAACAGCTCATGAAACCTAGTTAAGTGACCCATCAGCTAAAATACTGTCCATCCTTGATTTTTATATTTGTTCTTGTTTCCAAAGACCTGCACAGGCAGTTTCCTGTCTTTACAGTTCAGGCCACAAGTTCAGCTGGGTTCCCTGCAGATGCTGTCTGGCCCTGGGGGACAACAGCTCAACCCTCTGGCACCCAAGCACCACAGAGCCTACATGACTTCTAAGGGCCCCCTGTACATGCCACAAAATTGACCTTTTAAAGCAACTTAAATGCCCTTCTGCACCGCTTCAGTGGTGTTGCTGTTTGCACGCTTGGCAGCATATTCCACTTTAAATGACTTTGGGTACATAGCAAGATTAAGACACTCTGGAGGTCTTCTGTTTGCTACCTAACAAAGTGCAACAGTGCACAGGGTGCTGGAAGCCAGTGTGCTCAGGGCTTGGCAGGCCCCACACAGCTCAGGGGGCTGTGGGACCTAGTGGCAGGCTCCACCGAAGGGAATGGCAAGCCTGATTTTTTCCACACCCCTCTCCAAGCCAGCCTGCTTGAGCTGTGCTGAGGCCTGGTATCTCCCTCCATGGCTGCAGCACCCCCAGGACCACCTGACTTGCACGCCACCTGGGGGGCCCAATACAGCTCGGGGACTAGTCTGCCTGCCAGCAATTCATTTTTTCCCCACCCCTCCTCCTCCCTGCCACCAAAGAGGTAGGTAAGGATTGGGACCCCACCCTTGTGTTCAATTCTCCCTGAACTGTAGTGGTGTTTCTAAAACCCACTATTTCAGTTTAAGAAGAACAAAACCAAATTAAACCCCTGTGGCATGTACAAGCAGGCTAAGCTACCTCCTTGTCCTGCCTGCACTGGCCCATCAGGCTGCAGGTCTGTAAACTGTCACCACTATTGCACTACCTACCCAGCACATCCTCTCCAGGCATCAGCCTGTCACCTCTTTCGTCATCCTGATGGAGAATACTTCTTCCTTGTCTCCCCCCGACCCCCTTTCCCCTGCTCCCAGCTACCTCCAATTGCCTTGGTCATCATTATTATGTAGCCATCTAGATCAAATTCATGTTGTATGGTATTAACAACACCATTCTAGATTTACTTTGTATTTGTGGCATCTTCATCTGCAGCTTATCTTGGAAACCCTTCTTGGCCTTCTCTTTTCCCCCCCCCCACCTTTCTTGGAGTCTCTGCTGCAATTAGCATTAAACACTTAAAAAATCATCCAACACATCCTTTTGAACGCTTTCAAAAATGCTGAACTTTTTTTTTTTTTTTTTTTTTCCCCCCCTTACCCCCCTCTCAACCCAGCACCTTGTTCTCCTAGACATTTTTTTTTTTTTTCTGTTCAGCTTAATGCTCCACCTTGTTGCAAGCCCCAAGAACAGTGCAACATACATGGACTCTCTCACCTCCCAATTAAATCTCGCAGAAGCTTCTGTTCTCTTCTCATCAGCCTCCCCTACTATGATATTCCATGTCTTGATCAAAAGCCCAAGGGAAATTAGGCTCCCTTCAGAGCGGGGATGTAGTTCCCATCTGCCAAGGAAGACTACATAGCATTTAACACTCTGCTAGATCCTGTCATTCTGGCAGGTAAAGTGTGGTGCGCAGCATGAATAGTCATGTTGTAGCCATCCAGCTGCTGGCTTCCAAGAATATCCTATGTACTTTCAAAATTCCCTTGGAAAGTGATTTTTAACTTCTGTGAAATTCTCGTTCAAGGACAATTCTGTAAAACTACCATCACTAAGCTTCATCTACAAGGTAGCTGCAGCCTTACAGAAATGTAAGACCCAGATTGAATTTGAACCCGGTGTAACACCAGTAAGTCTAAGTACAGGCAAAGTAGTGAGGCACTTGCCTGGGCACTTTTTGTGCCCTGTATTCTTCCCTTGTATATGGAAGGTACAGAGTGGGATCTAAAACCTATTCATGGACTTGCAGCATGATCCCAACTAGATCAACTGTCTGGATCAATTTCTTGTGGGGGGGGGGGGGGGGGGGGGGGGGGTTGTGTGTGTGGGTGGTTTTTTTTTTTCCTCCAAGGTTGGGAGGGAAAGCCTCTTCATGTTTCTTGCACGTCAAAACAAAAATATTAATCTTGTTCCCATCACATTATTCACTGGATGGTGCATTAACATCTGTCAATCAGATAGATTACAAAAGAAAACTGCACAGGTTGTTTTTTTTTTTTCCTTACCATTGGTATTATCTAATTCAATAACAAAATATAGGTTTAATAAAGTGGCTTCAGAAGTAGTATCTAATAAAACCAAACTTTCTGTAAGTCAACTGTGAGGTTAATACCTCAAACCTTCAGGATATCTTTCTAAGGAGAAACATTTCTCTTTAAACCCTGCAAGGTTAAACCTTTTATTCTAGTCAGTGCTAGAGATCAATAGAGATCTGTTCATGCTTTAGGGGCAAAATCTGTTGCAACAGATGTAGGAGAATAAGTAGCACCACTTCTGCCCACAAAACTGGTAGCACTGCCATTTGCAAGTGTAAATATCATTAGCTAAAGAAGCAACAACTGTTAATACTAATCCTTCCACTTCATGGTTCCACCATTTTGTGTTTGGTTGTGGCATATGAGTAAATGCTAATTAGTCAGAGATAAGAAATGAAGTGTGGGTGGGAATGTCTCTCTCGCTGTCGTATCTAGACACAGTGTCCAACTTAAAAGTATACCTTTAGAAAGGGGTGTGCATTTGCTGGGGGGGGGTGTTTCCAATCACTAAAGACTATTAGTAAATACAAGACTGATCTTACTGTTGATTATTAAACTTTTACTTTTAAGTAAGTGAGAATTTTTGCATTACTCAGTTTTGGCAGTAAAACCAAGACAAATAGCCTTTGCTCTTTCATTGCCAAGTCCTAGCCCAGACAGTGCCAAACTATGGAAAGTTATCTTCCAGGTAATCCATGCAGGTCACATGGAGCTGGCTTTACTTCTTGTTTACATCTGCTTCAACTTTATCTCCTTGGCAAAGAGGAGCCTGGACACCTGTAAAAACATCTGGAAGCAAGCTGGCTCCTCTCCTCTCTATCTGCCTTCCCTAGCGGCCACTTCTGTATGAGAGACGAGGTAAAGAGGAGCCGCCTGCGGTGACTGGAGCCATCTGTGCAACAGTTATAAATAGATAATTACTTCCCTAATATTACTTTCACTTGTAAGTAGTTGTTTTTAATTGCCAGTGGGATGGCTTTCATCCACACTTGAGGAGAGGTGTTCTACAACGCAGCAGGAGTGGCCAGCCTACAGCACAAGGTCCACAGGTGGCACCTGCAGCCTCTGTCTGGCTCATGGCAGCTTGGGCAGGGAGAAGAAAGCTGAGCAGCAGATCACAGTCCCTTTAGGGAAGTGGGGTGGGGGCTAACTTGTGGCATGCTTTCCAAAAACAGCTGGCCTCCGTTAAGGTACTGTCTCTCCTAAGGGATTATATGAAAGCTGAGAACTGTTGCTCCAGCATGATGCTATTGCAGCTGGATTCTCAAAGCTTGTAACAAATGCCCTGGATTTAGTGTTTGTTACTTAGCTGATGGACTCATGTTCTGCCTATGTGAGAGCTACAGACTGAGCACAGGCTACTTGACCCACTCATAAAAAAAATAAATAAATAAACCCCAAACAGAAAATTTTTCTGTTCATAGAGGCAAACATGAATGAACTTGGGATTCGAAATTGCTAGGTGTCCTCATGTCCATAATAAATGCACCTCCACGTATTTTTATATGGTGGTCTGAGCTGCTTGGAAGTGGGAAGGGACGGGGACTTCTCATTCTACCTCTCTGCAAGTCTCATGACTTCTTCCTCCTCAACCCTGGTCAAACATTCCTGCTCAGCCCCAACCGCTAAAATGGAGGTCTGACTTCCAGAGAAGCAACT
This sequence comes from Crocodylus porosus, assembly GCF_001723895.1. Classification (NCBI taxonomy): domain Eukaryota; kingdom Metazoa; phylum Chordata; order Crocodylia; family Crocodylidae; genus Crocodylus; species Crocodylus porosus. The sequence continues at coordinate 4,791,394 of NW_017728924.1, read as the reverse complement.
GTTCTTCCTTAGCAAATTTGTGTATATGCCAACAACAAATGCAACTTAAGTGGAGGCTTGACACACACAACTTAATTCCTGGAAGGGGGAGAAGCCACTGAAGAGTGTCTGACATATACTACTTTTTTTTCTTCTTCACACCCCTAATTCCCCAATCTGGCCCTCCTGACTTCAAGAAAACTGAGTCCATGAAGACCCTCCTCTTCCTTTTTTTTTTTATCTCCTTCCTTCTTCCCCCCTGCCCCCCCCCCCCAAAAAAAAAAAAAGAAAAAAGGAAAAAAAAAGAAAGATTGCTTGAAAATGATTTAGTGATTTATCATTCAGGACTTGGGGTAGAAGCAATCTCTTTTTTTATTAGACCAACTAGATCTTTGCTTTGTGCCCCCCCCCCCCCCAAAAAAATCTTTCACTGTGAATTTTTGGGTGCAAACACCCTTCAGGGATTGGAGAAAAGACTAACAGTTCTCTTGGGTAGAAATGAAAGTTCATGTTTTTCATATTTCATAGGAGAGCTGAAGGTGGTAAAATCTCCTGTTTGGGGGGGAAAAAAGGTTATTGTAGATGCAGATTATTCTAACTCTTCTCCAAGTTTAATCTGCATATGAACTTTTTTTCCAAACACGAGATTTTATCACCTTCAACTCTCCTATGAAATATGAACTTTTTCATTTCTACCCAGGAGAACTGTTGCAATCTCTTCTCTGATACCTGATGGGTGTTTGCGCCTGAAAGCTTGCAACTAAATTTTTGGGGCAAAGATCTAGTTGGTCTAATAAGAGTGCCTCTACCACAAGTCCTGAATACTTTTTCCTCTTGACCATTATGGCTACAAGCTAGATAGCCAGCTTGGTGCTTATCAAGCACTTGCCCCTGGAAGGTCTCAGTTGAGTCTCCCAATGGCCCATAGAATATTAATAGCCCAATGGTGCAGAAGGGAAATCTGAAGTGTACACATGTTCAGGATCTCTGTACTGAGATGCATCCATGCAAGAGCAGCCCCTGTCCTTGTGTGCCCAAAGTTGCAACACCAGAAATGAAGCCCAGATCTCCTGATCCTGAATCTCACAAGCATCCTGCCCCACTTCTGTACATGCTGTTGTAGCCTTCATCTGCTAAGTAACATGCCTTTTGCAGAAAAAGAAGTCTGTTTTTCGGCCTTGGGCTGTATACATCCTGGTGAATCAGTTCACTTCCTTGCACTCTGCACAGAAGAACACAACAGTCTGTGTGTGTGTGGAAGGTGACATGCGGCATCATCTGAGCTTTAAAAAACAAAAAAAACACAAAACCAAAAAAACAAACTGGACTACATATTTGGTTACAAGGTGAGCAGGAGGGTGGCTTGACTTTTGTGTCTGTCTGTAATTGCATTTGAGATCTAAGCTGGCCTTGAAGTTGCCTTCAATTGGGACAGCTCAGGCTTGACGGACCTGTTCCAGAGCTTCTGAGTGCTCAGCCTTAACCACAGAACCACAACCACATCTACAGGCTGGGATTACTTGTGACAAACCCTCCACCTCCAAAAGAAACTACAGCATGACTGATCTGGGCATACAGAGATGGAAGCATGTATTGCGTAATTCACAATGACAAGAAAGATGTGCCTGGTGCATGCAATCAAAAGCATACCCTCTGCCCCTTCACTAGCTCCTCCACACTACCATTATCCCTTTCTGTAGAGAGCTGCAAACAGCAATGAAGTAGAAAAACGCTTGCACATCAGAAACTGTGATTTGGCCATCCACTGTCTTTATCCAGGCTTCATTATTTATTCAGTGGAGTCAGGTTTTGAAGTCAGACTTGGGACCAAAAGAGGTGGGTGAAACTCCATATTGCTTCCACCTCTCCCCATGAGTTTGCCTTTGTATAGTGTGAGAATTCAGCCCTGTGCTGTCTGTTGCCTATGTGCTACTTTGGGGTGTTTTTTTCTCTGCTGCTTACAGAGTCCCTGGCAGGAGCAGCCAGCCTGCTAATCCAGTGGGGAAGGGCTTTTGCATGCAAGGGACCTGGTCTGACAAGAGCATGAGAGAGAAATCCTGGGGGCTGATGAACTCGGTGGACAACTATCTCCTGTGGTTCTCTCTTACCAGTAAGGCCAGCCCCCAAAAGGGAGCAAGTCTCGGCTTTAGCATAGGGTCTGTGTGCTCTGATGGAAAGAGTGAAACTTGGGTCACTCCACCACATATGGAGCTGACCTGTTCAGATCCAGCCCAAGTACTGAGCTCCAAAGTAATGCATCTGCCTCAAAAAAGCTTCCCTCGTGGTGCCCTTGAATAGACCATGTCTCATGTTTCCACTAAGATTTAAAATGCTGTAAAGTCAAAATAAGCATGACAGGCCTTGTTCTGTAACCCTTACTTGTATAAGGAAATCTAGGCTGCTGAGGAACTAGCAGGCTAATAAAGATTGAAGGATCAGATACTTAATTTGGTGTGCATAGCTGAGGTTGTGACTTTGGACTGCAAAATTGTGTGTTTTTATCAAAATTTAATCCCATGGCTTAGGTTTGCCTTTTGTATAGTGTGAGAATTCAGCCCTGTGCTGTCTGGTGCCTATATGCTACTTGGGGGTTGTTTTTTCTCTGTTTCTTACAAAAGGCCTTGGGGATGATGACTGAAGTCAGGGCTGCAAGCCTGGTCTTTCTCTCCTGGTGTTGTGACATGGGAGGGGGAGCTCTTATTGTAGCTTTGTGTGAATATTTAAAGCCAGAGCTCCTGGATCATGAGGCTATGGGATTCTCTCTGGTTTCTTAAATCTAGTCTTCTTACTACAAGAGAATGGCTGAACCTGTTCTGGGGGTGGGCGGGAGTTCTTTCTCTTTCAGGCAAACAATTAAATTTCAGTTTTTCTAAGCCAAATGACACTTCTGAGGATAAGGGTATCTTCCTCCAAATTCCTGAATGCTTGGGAGTGGGAAATTTTGAGATAAGCTACAATTAATAAGTATACAGATCTTCTGGTGCTTGCTGTCCTCTGAAGAAATCGCAGCTCCTGAATACTTCCCAAGATCAAGTCTGTATGACAAAATTACATGTTCTACTCCGACTCATGCTGGTCTGGGGGTCAAAATGTTCAACTTGCTGCAGTGATAACAGCCCTATAACTACTACAGAGAGACATCCTGAATGGAGGCTGGTGTTAGGCTGTATTACACCTTCCCCACAGAGTGCCTGGTCTCATAGTTAAGTATTGTGTGGCTCAGTTGTTTCCTTCACTCAGTATTTACTATCAAAGACCTGCCTTGCTGCCCCACACAAAGCTGAACTCTGCATGTGACCTGGTAAAGGCAAGCACTGTTTAGCTGCAGATGAAGAACGGATGCCATGATCTTGGATTTTAAGAGAAGCTTTTAGAACAGCGTCTGTTGTCGCTTCCCAGGTGTGCAGCAGCTTCTACAGAAGCCTAGGACAGAGAGGACATGGGGGGGGAGAGATGAGAGGCTGAGCAGGGAGCAATTTAAGAAAAACTGGGATATGAGGACAGTTTTAAAAAAAGAGATTTATCAAGCAAGGCCCTGTCATTATTTAACTGAATACAAAAATGCTCCACCACATGTTGGTTCCAATGGGCTAAGTATAGCTGAGGGAGACCAGCCATCCTGGACGTGGCAGAAGGTGGAGAAGAAACTTGCAGTAACTGTTTGCCCAATAAAGATTCTTTCAATATGCCAAGGTGATTGTATATGTTGCATCTCTTGCTCTGGGGGCATTTTTCTTCCTCAGGTTAGGACAGAAGAATTATCTAGCAAGACTGCGCTACACAGATTCTCTGGAGAGAGAGCAATCAAAGTTCTTACATTTCAAATGCACATATCAGGAGGACCTCAAGATGATATGGAAGAGCCATGGTTTTAACATACAGTACCACGTGGATTTTGAAGCCAGTGAGGCTTTCTATGGAGAAGGCTGGAAAGTCAGAGCTGCAGCTGTACCTACCTGCATATCCCTTTTACAGAAAGACTGTTTAAAGGAGAAGACCATACAAGTTAGGACCTAAGCTGACAGTTTCGAGGTCCTAATCTATATTATGTTGACCATGAAACCAATTAATAAAAGAAACAATTTGGACTATATCACTTAGAGTTGTTCTGGATTTAAACATTTCCTGCTGCATCCGTAATGTGTACATAACACTATGATGCTATCTGAGTCCAGAAGTGGAGCTCTGGCCATGCTCACAGTAACATGGGATGCAGACAAGCTGCATCAGTAGCAACCAACAAGTAAATTCAAGTAAAATTGTTGGAGACCTTCCCATCTGAACAGTATGCAATATTTTATACTTGGCTTTATCATTTTACTGTTGTTTAAAAAAACCCTTAAGAGTCTCTATGTAGGACATGTGTCTACTCTCTACAGTCCTTAGGAGGCTCAGGCAGGAGATGGGGGTGCTGGAAGACTAAGATACTCAAACTAATCGCTGGATCACAGTAAACTAATACATCTATGCATTACTTTTTAAACCACAAAAGACTACAAGCCTGTGACATACAAACACTGAATAATGCTAAGAGAACTACAATAAATGGTGCACGGGAGAAAAACTATAGCAGGACCTAGCAAGTAGCTGAACTGGAGTTGCTTAGTTTTTCTTCAGCCCAGCTTTAAATGTCTCTAAGTATTTTTATCTTTTAAAGCTCTCCTTTTATCTCAGGATCAAGACTAAGCTACTGAACTACTTGATAGACTCTAGAAGAAGTGGTGAAATGACCCAGCCTTGCAGGAGCAACCTGTTTTACTCTGACAGACTATCTACCGTAGATCTGATGGACACTAGGGCTGGATGGCCCCAGCAAGGTGAGCATCCAAGTGTTTCTTGAATGTGTCCAGAGAGCAGCATGAATTCATCCTTTCTACTGTTCATGAATCCATAGATGATGCTGATATGATAAACTGCTGTGACGTGCAAAGTACTATGTAAATATTTTTGTAAGTATTGTTTTTAGCATCTTTTGAGGATCCAAGAGCCTTTGAACAAAGGCTGCTTCAAAAGATTCCCCCAATGTCCTGTTGAAAATGAGTGGGACTTACTCTCCTCAACTGTTTGGACACATGGACAAGCTATTCATGCACTGGGTCCCTCTGGCAGGCAGTGCACAGAGAGGTCTAACATGGACATATGCCATGTGGCACAGCAGTAGAGGATGGGAAACTTCTGGCCAGCAAGACTAGGTCAGGAGGGGAAGCCCCTCTTAAAGTCAACACAGAGCAGAACCCAGTTCCAGTGCTTTAATTTTGGAGCTCATCGGAGTAAACTAAAGCAATCTGTCCGTCTTAGACGGATCAGGAGCCAAGGCAGCCAGGCAGGATTTGGAGGCAGTTTAAACTGTTGCTTACAAGTAAATACAACCACTAGTAAACTCTCTCTAAACTACCAGTTCTTACTACTATTTTCCTGCCCAAATAACATGTTCTAACTTTTTTTTTTCCCCCTGCCCTAAAAAGCTAAACTTCATATACAGCCTGTTGCCTGACAAATTTTTAAACTTGATATTTTGTAGCTCAGGGATTCCCAAACTTTTTTTTTTTTCTTATTATATACCCCCTTCCACATTTACCCGCATACCCCTACCAGCATGTGGCTTATATTTTAACCCCTTAAATGCCCATTATTTATAATAATGAAAATTAAATCCCCCCCCTTACACAATTTCTCCTGCATAACCCCCACCCTGGGGATGTCTTGTGTAGCCCCAGGGGTATGCACATCGCAGTTTGGGAACCCCCAGTCTAGCTCAACAGTGAAGAGGGAGAGAAAAGTAAAGGGGGAAGGAGCTCTGCACAATTCAGAGAAGTAATGAACGGCACAGAGTGGGCAGCTGCCTACCTAAAACAAATGGAGATCAGACCCAGACCACAGCATGATCAAGGCACTGTGACCTCGCAAAACAAAGGCGGCTTGCTCCGCAGAGCCCTGCTCCCTCCCAGTCTTGATGCTAGGACTCAGAACAGTCTGGATTCACCTGACGAGCGACTCTCATGCTCACCCACTTACTTGCAGATTATTTTTCTTCCCACTTCACTCCCAGTCCTACCTCCAAGTGTGCAGCAAAATATCCCCCAAAATCACTGCCTGTGACCAACTTCACCCTGACTTTGTTTCCTCCTCAAAAAACCTTGCCTTTCTTCCTCCCTTCCATCACAGTTACACTCAGCAGGGCGGTTTCTAGCTTCAGCAGCTCCAATGTGCAGACCCCAAAATGGGGTAGGACTCACCCCCCAGTCCCTAAGGGCTGATGCTTGCAGGAGTCCTGTGGTCTCCTGGAATAAAGGGGCTCACGCGCAAAACTTCGTTGTAGGGCGCTCAGCCACCTCTGTCTAACCGAAGTAAATGCATTTGGCCTCGGGCATCTACTATTTTGTGCATCATATACAGTTACATATATATAGCTGTAGGGTGCTCTAGCTCATCTTTTAACAGAAGTGGACGCATTTGGCCTCAGGTGTCTACTGTTTTGTCCTTCATCTATAGACATATAATGATATAGTTACAGTAGTGTATATATATATTTGTATGGTACCTTTGCTCATCTCTGACAGAAGTGGCTGCGTTTGGCCTCAGGCATCTACTATTTTGTGCATCATATATACATACATAAATACAGTCCTACAGGGAGCTGTAGGGTCATCTTCAGCATTTGGCCTCCCAGATCTACTATTTTGTGCCTCACAGATGCGCCTGTGCGGGGAGGGGCACGAAGCAGTGGCCGCGGGAGGCCAAACGCGCCCACTTCTGCGGGCCAGAGGTGCCCACGTCTGCACTCCTCTCCTGCTGCACACCCGCTATTTCAGCCCCGTCGCTGCCCGCCGCCCTCCACATCCGCTGCGTGCAGCTGAGGAGCCGCCGCCGCCGCCGCCTCCCCCCGAGGGTTTGCCCCCGCGGCCCGTGCCGGGCAGGCGGACACGAACAAAAGCGGGGCCGGTCCCCCCTTACCTGAGCCGACCAGGGCGGCCGCGGCC
>NW_017728924.1:4771327-4783773 GCF_001723895.1 Crocodylus porosus | reverse complement strand
GTGGAGGGTCTTGCCTCGATGTTGATGGCTGCTGACTGATCAGGGTGGTGGTTGCTGAAGTTTGAAATAGTGCGAGAATTACCAAAATGTGACACAGAGACACGAAGTGAGCAAATGCTGTTGGAAAAATGGTGCCGATAGACTTGCTCGATGCAGGGTTGCCACAAACCTTCAATATGTAAAAAACGCAATATCTGCGAAGCGCAATAAAGCGAAGCACAATAAAATGAGGTATGCCTGTATCTAGCTGTGTTTATATGTGTATATAAGTGTGTATCTAGGTGTGTGTGTATTTCTGTATGTGTGCATGTGTATGTATAGATGTATATCCAGGTGTGTGTGTAGATGTGTATATAATATACATGTATATCTATGCGCACGCATGTGTAAAATAGGAGCATACTGGGGATCTATTCCTAACAATGACCCTTATATTATGAATTCATATATACATACATTTTTTGTCCTCCATGTTCTTAAAAAATGTGGTGCACTCTTTGTCCACATCTCAGCATGCACCCGAAGGTGGGGCAAAGGGGTGTTTAGTTCCCCACTTTCCTCGCAAACTCATCTCTTAGGGCTGAAAAACATTCAGTTGTGGCTGTCTAATTTAGAGTGCACATTGGCATTCAAGTACCAGAATATGCCTTTTTTGCCCCAAAGTGTAGACTTAAGCACCCGCAGGGAAGACTTTGGGTGGTAGAAAGCAAAGTAAATTTGCACCTGAAACTTTTTGCATCCCGTGTTGGAGATCTTGGCTGCACACTAGTAATAGCTGTTTAGGACCAACTCCAGCACTCTGCAAACGTGGTGCCCCTTGGCTAGGCAGCCTGAAAAGGGTCAGATCAATGTTGACGGCTACAAAATATAGAATGACTCTTTTTTCTGGGATATTCATAAATCAAACGGTTCACCTCTGAAGCTCCTTCAGTAGTGTCTCAAGAACATGCTTTATCGGTACTGACTGCGGGTCTCAGGAAATACTGAAGATATAAGGTGGCGCTGAAAGACGGCAGCTTTAGCGATTCCACGACCTACTTACGTGGCGTTGGACTGGAAGGTAACACAGGAACGGTTCTGATCTGTTTCTCTTAGTCTTTTTTCTCAGACTATATTGGTTGGATGCAGCATTATCTGTGGCTTATGCAGACTAGTTTAACAAGGATGTGGCATTTGCCATGTAAAGTTACCTTAGATATAGGAGATGATTATGTCATTTATTTTAAAATGAGAGATCTGATCTACTGGGGGGGCGGGGGGAAGAGATTGCCTTGTACTTGCTGCATGTCAGCAGGTAGTAACCAAGTCATGTAACTTAATCTGATTTTTGATTATGTATGTGAACTCCTAGGAGTTTTCTAATACAATTAATTTTCTTGGATCCTTATACTTCCAGATCTCAGGCACAAGACAGAGTGATTGTGTAAAATGAACTCATCTACTCACTCTTGGCAAAATTCTGGCTTGCAGTCAGGTTAACCTTGCTCTATACTAAAAAGAACCTCAAAACCAACTTGTCCAGCGTAGAACTGCAATAGAATAATTGGGTCTCTGGGATCTAGCTCCTTTGCAGCCCTTGCAGAGATGCTGTAGATGTAGTCAAGAGTCAGGAATGTGGTCTTCATGAGCATATGTATGTGCTTCCTGATCTGACCCTGTCTGCTCCCATGCACCCTTCTGCATAGTCTATTCCTAGCATTTTTCTAAGGTGGAAGGTCAAAATGTAGGCGCATCTCAGTTTCTTGCAGGGGTAATGTGCACCCATCTGGCAGCAGTGGGTACTGCTATTTCCTCCTTTGCTCAGTGCCATACATACCATGCTCTTAGATATTGGTCTGGTGGGATCAGCTGACACCTGCAAACTGAATATTAGAAATGAAAACCGATCATAAAATGCAATCCTGATTTCTTTTACCAGTCAGTTGAATTCATATAATTGATTAAAAGATTATTTTAAACTAAACAGTGTTTCTGTTGTAGCCTTCTAGTGTGGAAGTCAGCTCTGCAGGAGGCCTCAGGAATAGCTGTTTTGTGCAGCAATTTGAGTGCAGTCTGGATGTTGGAGGCTCTGGGTTGCAGCTGTGATGCAGCGTGTGGGTTTGCCTGAGTGTACAGCACAGGGAGCATACTTGAATAATGGTTCTGGGCACAAAATCTTTCTCTTGCTCTTTTAAAGGCCCGTCACATGGCTGCAGCTGGAATTTGAGTGGGACTTTATGAAACCAATGTGTAAACATTCCCATTCTGACTCACTTTTCAGAGGTGGCAGCATGCAGGCATGAATGATGGCGCTCATTTCTGCTGGAAAGACTAAATTCTGTCTCTCTTGGCTTGGAGATGGATGCGTTGATGTTCATAAGCCCGGGTATTCAGTAGCTCAGATAGGGAGAGCTCTCTGCGCTGATATCTTAGCATTGCTTTCTTTTAAAAGCCAAATGAAAAAAATGCTTTAGAAATAATCTCAATCGAGACGGAAAGACTCAAGTTTTGCATCCCACTGTCTGTTTCTTTTGATGTGGTCCTGGTTAACAGCGATTGAAAGGACTCGTCACCTAATGGGGTATTTTTAGTGGTGCAGGTGAACAGAGGTGAATAATGTTAGACTCCCAACATGCATGTCTCCTCACTGCAAACATGATCACTGAAAGGAGCAGCCTCAGGTGAAAAGGCTCTGGGCTAAATGGTTTGATTAAAAAAGCAGCTCGCACTTCCCTTGGAAAGTAGTCCCTCTGGAGAGATGGTGGGGGCTGGAGGAGTCCGTAAAAAATCTTGTGTATTGTGGATCAGCAGCAGACTGCAAACTCCTAAGCTGGTCAATCCCCAACCTTTCAGGAACAGTAAATTGCTGTGGATTCAGTCAATTCGTTTTCCATGTGGATCTCTTGGATCCTGTATAGAGCAGGTTGCATTGTGGAGTCTGCCCAGGAAAAGCTGTTAATGAAAGCGTGTGGGTTTCATGAAGGCGACGTAGTGCAATGATGTGTTTAGATTGTTAATTGCAAATTCTTCTCTAATGCTGCTGTAGCAGAAGAGGGCGAAAAAAAAATCCTGCTGACCCTTATTCAGCAGCAAAAAGGAAGTGAGGAGGAAATTGCAGAGAATACAGAGCAGCTCATGTTCAGCTGCTATGCAAGGCAGCTTACGCACAGATTCTCTGCTTGGTTTTCCTTCATCTGCTCCCTTTTTCTAATGAAAGAAGAGCTCAAGACAACGATCCCACTCAAGTTCAAACTAAATGAAATGAACAGGACAACATTTGTATTGCCTCAGCCTGTTTCCCCAGTAATCTCTCTGCATACTATTTGCATTTCAATAGCCGCCTAAGCTCCTAGTAATTATTGTGCAGTGGTTGGGTGGGGGTATAATGGCTATTGTACTGTATTAGAGTTCTGAGCGGATGAGAGCAGCATCAGCAGCAGCTGACATGACCTGCAACTGCTTGTTATTTGCCATGTTATCCGAGTCCAGAGCCGGCACTGTTGTTTGTGCTTTGATTCATAATTATGACAAAATGAATGAATTGAGCTATTCGGTTGATAGGGAGCACGGAAGCAGTGATGCGGTCTGGGGCCGGAGTGGAAGAGGGCAAGACAGAGCTGGACTGCATGTCAGGAGGAGCACAGGAGCAATAATCAGGTGATGCCTAACTTGAATAATCACTTTGAAATAGAGGCTGGTGCTGCCCTTGGACAGCCTCAGCTCTGACTTAGACCCGTAAGATCCGTGGTTATGTGCAATCTGTTCCATGTGTTTTGAACCAGACCCTAAACGGTTAATGTCAAGAGTTAGGAGGAACACATGACTTTGGGCATGGGTGATGAATAGTCAGAGTCCCTGGTGTACTATCGCACATGTGCATACATTCACCCTAATACCTAAATGCTTCCCATCATCCAGGACTCAGATTTGTTCAAGTCACACAGTGGAAATTGTGAGTGTAATGACTAATGACTCTGCTTTTTTGATTTTCCCACTGACTTTTTCTTGTTGTTTTCACCCTTCCAACAAGGGTAGCGCAGTATCCTTACAAAGGTAATTATAGTCCTGCTTATAATCTTGGAAGAAAGTGAAATTATAACTGTCAAATGGAGGAGTAAGCGGTGACTCGGGGGAGATTTTCAAGGGCACAGTGAAAGCTGGAAACTTGATGCCCATTATTTTTCAACAAGATCAGGGTGTCTAACTAAACATAGGGCCTTTAATAAATTCTGCCTCGGTGCAGAAAAGTGTGGGTTTGTGGGTTTTGGGGGAGGGGTTTGACTGCCTGAAAAATAACTGGGGAGGAAAAAATGCTGATTGGTGAGAATATTCACCAATCAAACTTTACCTTTCTTCCTAGACTTAATAATTGTTTGCATTTTCTGAGCACTTCATCCTTGAATCCCAGATTTGTTTTACAGACACTAATAAATAGCTCTTGATGCATGATGGACACTTAGAAGCATTGTTTCGTCTGCCTCTGAAATGCAGGCATCCTTCAAGTAGAATGGCTGCTTTATGCAGTTGTTCAGGATAGGAAGTGAAGAATAGTATGTACCATTCCTGGTGCTGGGTAGTAGCTTCAAAGACAGGACTGCATTCAGTCTGTGCCATTTTGATATTTGCTCCCCCACCTTGCAAAAATCCTCCCTTGCCACAGCTAAAGTATGTGCAAAGCCGGACTTCCAAATACCATGAGTCAGGCTCCACGAAGAGGAAAAAAAATCATGAGATTTTAAAAAAAGTTAGATTTTGGGGGTTCTCCTTATTTCCCTCCTGATGTTCAAAATGTCCCCTCGGCGTGCTTCAAGTTGCCTTGCAGGCAAGACGCTCAGTGTGTGTGTGATGGCATTTGGTTTTCTTGGAATGGAGTTTCCTTAGTGATCTCCTGATTCCAAGAACTGGGACTCTTAGAAAAATGCCAAATATTATGAGATGTGATTACTTGGTGAGAGTAGAGCTGGCCATCAGTATATGCCCTGCACAAGAGCTGGATTGGATTAAAGTGTCTCCTATTGTCTGCCCCTTTCCGCTACGGCTATGGGATGATCAAGAAATAGGCAGTAAACAGCCCAGGGTAGCTGGAGGGCTAAGGTGTCATACTGCTTGTTCCTTATAGCAGGGCTGAGATGCAAAAAAAAGGTCCTGTCCTGACCTCTTCTTGGAGCGAAAGTGCAGAGGCTCAAGCTGAGAGAGAGACTCGGGAGCTCTGGTTTCAGCTGCTGGCTCTGGTGCTAGGGGTCTGTCTGCAGCGCAGTGTACGGATACCAGAGCTAGCTCTCAACAAGCTATTTTGAGCACTGGAAGCCGTCTCCCTGTAGCAGTATAGTGTGGGCAAATGTACCCTTCTTTCTGCTGCCTCTGACCTAGGTGTTGTCTCAGCCAGTTGAATTGAAGAGTGGACGCACAGCCTGTGCAAGGGGCATCGCTGTTGTAAAACGCAGCACCCCAACACTCTACATTCCTCTGATAGTTTCAGCACATAATTAAAGGAGAAATGTCAGCAATACCAGGATGGATATTCATAGGAAAGGTGCAGTTGTTCTAGATAATATCTTGAAAGCCAGCACAGAGTCAAAGAGTCCTGCACCAGTAGTTGCTTATTTCCAGCTTTGGGGCGCTTGTATCCCTCACTTCAAAATAAATCAGTCTTCCATCTGATTGCTGCTGTCATGACAGAACTTGAGGGTGAGGTTAGTTATCATCTGAAACAGGTGAGACCATAGCTCAAAACAGCTGTGATCTCAAAGCCAAGCAAGCAAAGGGCCTGGAGCTCTAGGGGTGAGTTCAAGGTGCTTGTAAATGAAGCAGGAACACATGCTGGATTCCTGAAATGCAGCAAATCTGGTATTTTCATTTTGAGCCCACTGCTAGGAATGGAAACTCTTGGCTGAGTCTCCAGTGCCTGAGCCCAGAGGAAACGTTCGGTATCCCTGCTTTGGCCAGGTTTTCTATTTCAAGTGCAACCTGCTCCAGAAGTTGCAGTGCCCGGCATAGGGGTTGAAAGTGAGCAGCCCTTTCTGTGGTAAGGTGGATGGCTCTAACTGAGCTGGTTTGTCATTCCTAGTATTCAGTAGTTTAATTGCATAGACCTCTATTTTAAAAAAGGCTGTGTGTGTGATTCCTGCTGTGCTTGGAGGCAGTTTCACACAATCGTGGGACAACAAGCCCATAACATGTTCTCAGTTAGACCAGGAAATAAGACTGCAGAACAGGTAGGATTTCCACCCCCCGAGGGCTTTTGATGCTTGGAATCTGGGCTTACCCCCATGCCCATGAGAGAACAGCCTGTGAGTGTGCTTCATTGAGCCAGTTTAACATCAGGGTGGGCACTGGGGCCAGAGCTTGTTGCCAAAACCTGGATTTTGACTCCAGGAGAAGAGAGCTGAATTATTGCTTCTGGTTTTCAGTGCCTACTTTGGACATAACACTGCTCCTCTGTGGTTGTCCCCCTGGGGTTTTAGAGGCCAAAACCACACTGAAAAAACACTTTGGGTCTAAATGCAATGCTAATGGATTGCCCTGAGTTCCAGACTCTGCACGGTCTGTCACTGCCACCTCGCCTCTCCTGCCCGAGCTTTCAGAACTAGTTTGCTATCCAGGCAGCTTGATAAGGAACGCCCCCCACCCAAATGATACAGAGATTAAACAAAACAAGATTTTTAGACATTGCCAAACAAACTGAGAATGGGATTTTTCCTTAAAACATTATAAAATATGCACCAGGGATATAATTTTATAGAGCAATTCAAGAACTGTAGGAAAGTGATCAACTTTATTAATTTCCTTATGAATTCCAGCATGGTAAGAAAGGAGAAAATAGTAACAGGTAAAGGAGATGGACAAGTTCCCAGTGGTAAGGCCAATACATAAGTTGTTCCTTTAGTTCAGGGGCAGGCAAAATGCGGCCTGCGGGCTGAATGCAGCCCACCAGGTCATTCCTTTTGGCCGACGGGGTCGCTAAAAATTTAGAAAATTAATATTTATCTGCTTCTGGCTGCCTGTTATGAGTTCCTCAATGCCTTGCCAAAACTCAGTAAGCAGCCCTCCACCCGAGATAATTGCCTGCCCCTGCTTTATTCTCTATCAGGGGTTCCCAAACTGTGCTACACAGACCCCTGGCGGTACATGGGAGAAATTACGTGATGGTGTATTTAATTTTCATTATAATAATTGGTATTTAAGGGGTTAAAATATAAAACGTATGCTGGTAGGGGTATGCAGGCAGCTGGTAAATCTGGAAGGGGGTACACAATAAGAAAAAGTTTGGGTATCTTTGGTCTGTATCCTCGATGCTTGAGTGAGCCAATTCTAGCTACTTGAAGAACTGAATAGGTGGGAGTTGGGTATTTGCATCCTGCTAGACGGTTTAGCTAGTTGGGTGGTAAGTACTGAAAATCATAGGAAAAAAATGGAAAAATTCAGCTAACTTTCCATTTTTGTTTTGTTGTTGTACTGGCTCATGCCAAGGCATTGGTAATATCCAGTAGGGCTGTGCAATGCTTCGACTTAATATTCCATTCGACATATTCGACCTTGAAAAGTGAAAGTCGAGTCGAATAGCAGCTGGTCGAATAGCTGTAGAATCGAATACCGGAAGTTGAATATTAACAGCGCGGGTTCAATATTCGACTTGTCTATACTGGATTCCTGGTGGGGGGAAGGAAAGTAAGGGGAGGGAGGGGGAGAGGGGGAAGGACTGCTTTCATGACTGATGTGTGGCTGGCCAGTGACCTGTCAGCATTCTCTGAGGTCCCGTCCAACCCCAGCACTCTGGGGGAGGGCCAGAGAAAATGCATAAAAGGCAGCAGTTTTTCCGCTCCCTGCTTTCTGCCTTGGGGTCCATTTCTGAGCCGCTGGTGTTCTCCAGCACCGCTGCGTCAGCCCACGACGGCTGGAAGCCCTGATCTTCAACAGATTTCCCTGCTTGCAATGCTAGGAACAGGGATTTCTGAGAACTCGGTGCTTTTATTTTATAACTACTTTTCATATTAGTTTATGCTTATATTGGATAGGGTTAGTAGTAGCCTAGGATCTATTCTATATATAGGAATTTAGTTTATATATATATATTTTTATACATCATTCATTCTTTCCACCACACCGACGCTTCTCAGTGTATTATCTACACACACAAACACATTTACATAACATGCAGAAATCTAATCCGCGGCGCACGGCACACTTAGAGGTTCCAGTTTACATACGAAGGGACACATTATGAAGCGGGGTGGAAAGGCAGGTGGCCACACTGGCCAGCCTGCACGAAGGGGAGCAAGGGGGTTGCAAGCGGGAGAGCTGCAGTTTCTCCCCCCTCCAAACTCAGATGCAGCCTCTTTCCTCCCGCTACAAGGGATGAGGCTGCTACCAGCAGTAAAGAGAGGGGAGCAGCACTGCCACCAGAGCCACTGCCTGTGCCTGAGTCTCTCTTGTGTCCAGACACAGCAGCCACAACCTCTCCCACCATAACTGCAACCAGCACAGCAGCGCGCTCCAGCCCCGTGTCACTGCCGATGCTGAGCTTTCCCACGCCAGAAGAAGAGCTGGCGCTGGATGTGGATCTCAGTGCCCTGGCAAGGGAAGCTCTGGGGAAGGAGGGGGTGTCAGTCGAATTTGTGCTCGACACCCCTCAGGTTTTTTCCTTTCAAGCCACGAGGTCTTTCCCAGAAGGCACTTCAGGTGGTGCCTCTGTACAGGTGAAGGCAAGTGGCTCAGCTGAGTCCGCGCTTTCTCTTGCTGCGCCTCTGCCTGCTGAAGAGGGGGAGAAGTGGGTCCACAGATGCACCCACACGCCAGAGGGAAAGGCCTAGTACTAGCATGGTCTGGGATCATTATGAGCTGGCAGGTGATCCCGCATTTGCTATCTGCGTGCACTGGTGAGCCAAAATCAGCCGGGGCAAGGGAACAAAGTGCATGACCACCTCGGGAACGCTGAATCCTCTCTGCAGGTGCCACCCCTTTGCCACAGGAAGGGCCGCTGCTCGCTCCACGGCCCCCGTTCCCCACAGCAGAGGCAGGGCACCCTGCAACATGGGGGGCAAAAGGGACCAGTTGCAAATGCGAGTAAGGTCACCCAGACCATTGGGGAGATGCTTGCTCTGGATGGCCAGCCCTTCACCTTTGCTGAGCAGCCAGGGTTCAGGCGGCTCCTGGCACTGCTGGCTTCATCCTACCAGGTGCCCACACGCACCACCTTCAGCAGGACGGCGGTGCCCTCCCTATACAAAGCATGCAGGGAGCACTTGAGGGAGGAGCCGCACAAGAAAGGTCCGCAGGTGACCGTACACTTCACCTTGGACATCTGGAGCAGCCAGGGTGGAGATCATGCGTACCTCTCCTGCACAGGGCACTGGTGTGGCCAGTCAGGCTGTCAGTGGGCTCTCTTTCACGCCAAGGGGATGGATGAGTCCCACACCGCAGCAGAGATAAGGGGGGCCATGAACCGCATAGTGCAGGGGTTGGCTGGGCGTTGGGCAGGCTGAGCTCACCCACGGCTTCATGGTCACCGACAACGGGGCCAATATGGTCGAGGCTGTCCGTGATGCCAGCTTTGCTGGTATTCGCCGTGTGGCACGCAATTTACATCTGATTGTGAGGGATGCCTTGGAGGGGGACAGGGCTGCCGGTGGTGGCGCCAGCAACACCAGCAGGCTCATTTCCAGGTGCAGGAAGCTGGCAGGCTACTTCCACTGGAGCATCAAGGGGGGCAAGATGCTGCGGGACAAACAAGCAGAGCTAAATGTCCCGCAGCGCAGAATCATCCAGGATGTGGAGACTCGGTGGGACTTCACGTACCTGATGCTCGAGAGGCTGGCGGAGCAACAGAAGACCATCCATGAGCTGGCCTTGCTTGGGGAGGTTGGGATCAGTGGCCCCCTGACCACAGCTGAGTGGGATGCCATCTCCCAGATCTTGCTGGTCCTCAAGCCCTTCCTCGGGGCCACTGAGCCCCTCCGTGCTGCTGATGCCTCCCTCAGCCAGGTGGTCCCCAGAGTGAAGGAGCTCCGCAGCCAAACGGAGAGCTTCCTGGGGGCCGATATCCCTGGCCGGGGCAGGCCGCTGTCATCACATGTGCAGGCACCGGTGAGGCGGCTGAAGGAGGCCTTAGGAAAAGGCTTGAGCCCTTGGGGTCCAACACAGTGCATATGCTGGCCGCCATCTGTGCCCCAAGGGTGAAGGGCACCATATGTGGCAGCGAGACACTGAGTCCCTGGAGGGAGGTACTTATGAAGGGAGTGGTGGAGGCGGGGGAGTGGGACAGGGGGATCCACTGCCTGAACCCAGCCGCCCGTCCACGAGCCAGTCTTCCCCTCCATCACAGGCGCTGCCAAGTTGGGCTAAGGCCATGGCAAACATGCGGGGGTCCAGACCCACCAGACCCCAGGATCAGGCAGACAGCCCTCACACCGTGGTGTCTGCCTATCTTGCCGAGCCTGTGGAGCCCCTGGCCTGCGACCCCTTGGCCCGCTGGGCAACCCGCAGCCCGATGTGGCCGGATCTGGCCACAGTTGCCCGGGAATACCGGTCCTGTCCACCGACCAGCGTGCCAAGCGAGAGGGTGTTCAGCGTGACACCCCACTGCACCTGCTTGGGTCCTGGTTTGGGGGAGCAGCTGGTGGTCCTCAAGGTGAGCCTCCTGCTGCCAGGGTCCCCCCGCTCCAGGTGCAGATGGAGCGAACACCGCCTCCTCGCTCCGTCTGCATCACGCGTTGTGTCTGTCAGCAGCCTAAGGTGCAGTTTCCCCCACCGTGAAAGCTGGCAGGCTTGGTGGGGTCCTCAGGGGCTACCATTCCTGCAAGTTCTTCATGATCAGACAAGAAATGCCGAAGTTATAGCCTGCTTCGACCTTCCCCATTACAGCCTATGGGGAAGTCGAAGCAGCTCAAATATTCGACTGAGCTTCGACTCGAAGCAGGCAGCAAATCAAAGCGGGACCTGGTTTAATATTCGACGTGGCTGTTGAATCGAATTTTGCCCGCTCTGCACAGCGCTAATACCCAGTACGTAATCTCACCCCGCTGGTGCAATGGGGTAACAGCACCCACCTATTTACGGGTTCATTAATTTACTCAAGGGTTTCCGTGATAAAATCCAGCTGTTCCTCCAGGGCAGGTTTTGGCCCCACCAGCCAGATGAGTGGCCCTGGACAGTCCACAGTCTGGACCAGGCCTCTGCCAGGCCCCACATCCCAATCGGCCCTGGACACAGACCAGGCTGCGGGGCCCGTGCCCGCTCTCGGCTGAACCATAGGCTGGAACTGGAGCCCTGGTGAACATACCAGCAAAACCCTAGATCTGTGGGTGTTTAAGTAATAGGAAGGAGCTTGACACTAATGCTGTCTTTGGTTGTACGGTTCAAGTGGTTTAGGCTTAAATGTATTTTATTTTTTCCTTATCTTTTCCAAAGCTTAATTTAGGCTAATTTACTAGCTTTACCTCTCTGTTCCTGCCATAATATTTCTTTTTCTTTCCCTTTTCTATTTTAATCTAAAAGGTAGAATTTGAAGTGAAATTCAGCAGGTCAGTTGTGTACAGTCCTGGTGTGAATGGTTTGTACAGACACAAATCAAACAGACTAAGGTATGTGCTGGCATTAAAGAGATCCTTGCTCATCAGTTAGCCCCCTGGAAGTCATCATTTGGTTGCAATCACTGTGAAATAATGAAGCTAAGTAGGCTGCATGCTTGAATCAGCATTGTAGAAATATGTTAACAGGACTCTAAAAACCATAGGGATTGACAGAAGGGATGGGGGGTGCAGGTAGATATGAGCTGATTGTGCCCCTTTTAATTGCCATTAAAAATTATATATCGGCAACACTGGAGACTTGGGTCCATAGAAAGTATCAGCAGATGATCTCTTTGCTTGAACCTTTTTGTAGAGTGCTGCACTAATGCCGTATACAAATCCACAGCCTGGTTTGTAGAGAGATTTGCATCTCCCGCTCAGTTCTGTAGGACTCTGTCTCCCATTCCTACCAGGGCTCTGCTAAGTGAATCCCGTTGCAGGCGTTCTCAGTCTTTTATCCAGCCTGCAGCAGCCGTTGCTGAAGACTAGCAATGATCGTCTGTTGTGTATTTCATCCCTAGGTCTTGAACTGCTTCACTCAAGTATAAATAGTGTTAGTCTAGAGAAGAGGAGACTGAGAGGGGACATAATAGCAGCCTTCAACTACCTGGCGGGGGTTCAAATGAGGATGGAGCTGGACTCTTCTCAGTGGTGGCAGATGACAGAACAAGGAGGAACGGTCTAAAGTTGCAGCGAGAGAAGTTTAGGTTAGATATTAGGAAGATTTTTCTCACTAGGAGATTTCATAGATTTCATAGACATCAGGGCTGGAAGGGACCTCGGGAGATCATCGAGTCCAGCCCCCTGCCCCAGGGGCAGGAAGTCAGCTGGGGTCATAGGATCCCAGCAAGATAAGCATCCAATTTACTCTTGAAGGTGTTCAATGTAGGTGCTTGAACC
>NW_017728924.1:4736519-4771227 GCF_001723895.1 Crocodylus porosus | reverse complement strand
CAATGTAGGTGCTTGAACCACCTCCGCTGGCAGACTGTTCCAGACCTTGGGGGCTCGGACAGTAAAGAAATTCTTCCTTACGTCCAGCCTGAAACGGTCTTGCAGGAGTTTGCGACCGTTCGACCTCGTCATCCCTTGGGGCGCTCTGGTGAACAGGCGTTCCCCCAGGTACTGGTGGTCACCCCTGATAAACTTACAGGTGGCCATCAGATCACCCCTGAGCCTACGCTTTTCCAGGCTAAAGAGTACCCTAAAGAGGGTAGTAAAGTACTGGAACAGGTTACCCGGAGAAGTGGTAGAAGCTCCAGCTGTGGCTGGGATGATCTAGTTGGGGATGGGCCTGCTTTGAGCAGGAGGTTGGACTAGATGACCTGTCAAGGTCCCTTCCAACCCTAGATTTATGATTCTGTGAAATATCATTATCCTTGTTTTTTACAGGGAACAAAACTGAACTGTGAAGAAAAGGGATGAACACTCCTGATCCTGACATTTCCCTTTGTGAAAGCTTTGTGGTAGTGGCATGGTCTACCTTGCTTGGGTCAGTCGGGATGTGAGAGAAGGCACAGTGCACCATACCTTCCTGTTGCTCCAAAAGGAGAGATGGGCACCCATCTTTTTCATGGTGGACTGCCAGCTGCAGCATCGGTGGGCTTGATCCCACTCCCAGCCGTGCAGGCCCTGTGCTTTGATTCAGTGTTGCTTGAAGTCCCTGGAAAAGGATCAGGGCTGCATTGCATCAGCAGGTGAAGGAGAGGGCTCTGTAGCTAGGGCAATCACCTATGTCACACCTGCTTGCAATCCAGTGCCTCTCCAGTTGGGTGGGAGGCAGAGCTGGTGGTTTTTTTCCCCTTAACACATCCCTGCAGCATAGGACAGCAGCTGCTGCTGCTTGTTGATTGGATCATGATTATGAAACGATAGGCTTTGCTTGGATCATTTGTGCTTGCAGGCTGTTCCAGTTGTTCCAAATTTAGGGGGCTTGAATTTGCAAACTGCTTTCTTCTAGACACAGTGCATACCATGAGCATCTCTCCCACTGGAGCCAGCTTACTCCCGATAGTAGTTGTTTACAACATAAGACCCAGGGTGTGTGCTGTAGATGGTTGACTAATATGGCGTATTTACACTTAGAAGGTAACATTTTCCCTCTTTTAAATAAGGTGGCACTTGTGTTAATGCTTGTGCTAGCCTATCTGTGTGCCGGCTTCACTTGTGCTGCACTGATGTTTACAGAGTAGTAAGACCTGGCTCAAAACGTTATATTTTCTGTCTTCTTTTAGACTGGTCACAGCTTGTTTTCTAAATTGGTTCCTGGAGGAAGTTGGTAACAGTGTCACTGAACCCGACTGGCATCACTCTGATTTTAATAAATTGCCTTGTGATTTCTTTTAACGTTTCCATCCTTTACCTCAGGAGGCTGTGCCAAGCCCCTCTCTCTCCTGGCAATATGACATTTAACTCATGCACGTTTTCTGTGTGGTTATGCTGAGAAAGCTGGAGCCATTCGAAATAAAACTGCATGCACGCAAAGCCGTGAAACGAAAGTTAAGGTTGCAAAGTCAAGCACTTAAAAATGGGGAAATGTCAGAATCAGGAGTGCCTGCGCGACTTCCATTTGGTCCCTCGTGGGTACATATTACGATACAGTCTCTTTACTTAGGCGATCACATACTATTTTTCTTTCCCCTGCAGGCCCACCGCCTCATTCAGTCAACAGAATGGACGGGGCTTACTTAATGAGCAGCTATTCAATATTTTGTTTTCTCCTCATTATTCCAGGCGCCGCCAGTGCATTACTTACTGCACACAATTCAACTCTTGCTCTGAAGACAGAATTATTAATTTCCTCACGGACTTTTCTATGGCTCTCATCACTATGGTATCAGAGCGCTTCACAAATGATTTATTTTCACAACACCCCAGCGAGACAAGGGAAGTGTTGTTATCCCCACTTTACAGATGAGGAGCAGAGGCGCGGAGAGATTAAGGTCAGATGCCCAATCTGAGACACCCAGGACTGGATTTTTCATAGCCCTTGTTGGCATTTGAGTATAGCTCCTACTGACTTCAGCTGCAGCCGTGAATGCTCAGTGCTTCAGCAAACCAGATCCCTGGGGGTCCAGCTTCGAAGTGGGGAACACACAACTAGTGACTACCACAGGAAAGCTTGATTTGGGTGACCTCCTTATCGTCAAACAGGAAATCTGTGGCACAGCCAGTTGTCCTAGGCAGCATTCAACTGTCTTAAACCTGAGTGCATCCTTTTTCTCCTTTGGTCCTTTGCCTTATGTTTTGCCCAATGCCGCAAGAACCAAACATGGGCCGGACAAACTGCAGGGTCCTTTGTCACCCCTGTCCCACTTCAGAGCACCCCAGGTCAAGTTCTTGCCTCTCTTGTTCATGAAAACCTACCTTTGTCATCTCCATGCATCAGGGGCACCAGCAACTGGGTCCCTGAGAGCTTGGAGGAGCTCACTCCTTGCCTGGTACTGCAGAGCCCCCTGGCAGGCAGAAGAAAACTTGCAGGGAGAGTCCAGCTAAACCTCTGTGGGGCCTGGCTTAGAGCATCCTCACTCACTTCGTGGGATGGCGCCTGTGCGGTCTGATCCGCATGGTGAGACAGAGCCTCTTAGCACGTGCAGCGTTATGAGGGAAAAAACCCACCAGGCCCTGGCTGTGTGTGTGCAAAGGGCCTTTTTTCCCCCATGCTGCAGCTTAGAACATGTCCAGATTTAGAGCACTTTTCCTTGGACCAGCAAAGGGCACATCCCTGACACTAGCACCATCCTGCTGGCAGCATTCATGCTTCTGACCCAGGAACCGAGAAGGTACTAGAGCAGTGGTTCTCAAGCTCATTAGACTCAAAGCAGCCCCCAGAAAATGCCAGCTCTGAGCTTTCACTCATTTCTTGATTATGGACAAATAATAGAGCAATTCTTCTGTTGCAAAGACCTTGGAAGGACCCCAACAGGTCAGAATGCTTTTGACACTGAATTCCTATTTGAAATCTTTGGATTTAGCTTGAGAATCACGTGTAGGTGCTTGCACACCTAACAGTGCTCATGCTATGCAGCACCCTTAAAAGGATCTCACGGCACTGTAGGGTGTCATGGCATCCCTGTTGAGAGCCACTGTACTAAAGCATCTCAACCCACATCTTGGAATATGGGCTAAACAATGTATTTTTCCCTACTCATGTTTTCAGAAGGCACTGAACCATTTTAGCAGAAATTCAAACAGTCCTGCCTGAGGTTAGGCAGTTGGGCCGTATAATGAAATACAGAGAAAACTGGTTAATAGAAAACAAGGTCCTGTGGTGAGAAGAGTCGGTCACCCTTAATGCTATGTGGTCCTGCCAGCCTTGCCTATCATCTGGGCATCTGTGTTGGTGTAAGACAAGTCCTTTCTACCAGAAAAACGCAAATTGTCCCTTTTTGTGGAATTCTTTAAAATGATGAGCTAAAGCTCCCTTCTTTGGACATTTTTCAGCAAAAATAACTGGAAATCCAATGTGTGGCGTCCAGAGCTGTGTCCTGTCTCCTCATTGTATTTGCTGAGGATCAGATTTAGCAGGGCTCTTATGAGAGAGCAAGAGAGAGAGAGAGAGTGTGTGTGTGTGTGTGTGTGTGTGTGTGTGTGTGTGTGTGTGTGTGTGTGTGTGTGTGTGTGTGCGTGTGTGTTTTCTTTAGTATATCCATCCATGCCCTTTGTGGGTAGCCAGCATCTATTTTTCCAGTGAACTGGGTCATTTCTCAGCGATGCAGCTCCCAGGTTAGCAAGGAGAGACCCCTAGTAGCATGCATCACATGGGTTCTTTCCACCAAGGTACTTGCCAGTTGAACTGTGTCTCCAAAAGGTCTTCCCACCGTGTGCCACTCTGAGACTGTTTAGGAGCTTGCAAATGAGGATCTGCTCTTGAATACTGCAGCTGCTAGAGTTAGTGAAGTCTCTTAATGTTCAAGCACTGCCCAGAGGCAGTCCCCTTCCGGGACAAAAGGAGAGGTGACCCTCAGCCTCAGGGAATCCTGCTCTTTGTGGAAACTGCGACTGCCACAGTCAGTGCAGAGATGTTTGCAATTGAGGGCTTTCTGACTTAGGATATCAAAAAAAGTGCTTAGAGGAGCTGCTTATAGAAGAGCGTGATCATCATTCAGACTTCATTTAGTGGTACCAGAGCATGCAAATCCTGATGTTCCACCTTATCTCTCTTACCCTCAGGAGATCAGCACTGAGAATTTTAACCTCTAGCTTGCCACTTCAGATCAAGCCCAGGGTGGTAGCAGCTGACAGCTTTTTGCCATGTAAGTGCTCTAAGGGTTAGTAAGAGAATACCTGCTCCCAAACCTCCTGGCCAGTACCTCTTGGCACTCAAAGACACGTCTGTTGATTACCTGGGGAAGTCATGGGTGGAGTGGCGATGTGGATAGCAATGCCCTCTCGTCCCTTGTGCAGGTGAAGAGGTGGGCACACTGATGTGCTTGGGGCATGTACTGCTGCTTCTCACCTGTGCATAATGAGGCTCCCTGGCCATTCCTAAATCTGTCAGTCAGGTACGGGCTGTTCTTGAAAACTCGTTTCTGATCCTGTGTGGAGTCCCAGGCAGAGACACCCTTGTACTTTCATAGAGCCCCATTGACTTTACTGAGGCCCGGTATGAATGGATCCTGGAGCCAGATACAAATTTCTTTAAAGTAACGGGGTCTCCGTAGTGGCATAGGAGTCCGTCTGCACACCGCTTGTTGCCAAAACAGGGCCTTAATCTGCTTTGCTTTCTCACACTCGGAGCTTGTACATTTAAAAGTATATCAAGCGACAAATGTGGCGAAGGGGGAAAATTGCTACAGACTTTATTTGGCAGAAAATCAGTGAAGATAAAATGCCATACGTTCTGTGCAGCGTGCTTCTGCGTAAATGACTCATTCACTGGGATACAATTGGGAGCAAGTGTCTGCCGTTATAAAAAAAATAGAATAAAGTTCATGCAAGTATTTTGGTTGGTTTCCAAAAAAAAGAGCAGCTTATTTCACCAGCCAAAAAAATAAAGAAAAGCTCTTCATTTCTATTCCCGTGCTAAAATAATAAAAGAAATCTCACGGCGAAGAGGAATGCGGTGTAAAATACATGTGTACAGTAGCAGAATAGTTAAAAAATGACAAGATGTGTCCCAAGAAAGAACACTCCAGATAACTGATTAGCTGCTTTTCCTCCTCTATTTCCAGTCAAGTCTGTTTCTACAATGTGGAGGATGGGTACATGTGTGTTGAATCACATTGTTTCAAATGATCAATTTGCTGATTTTAAAAAAGCTTCTCAGTGAAACTTCACAATAAGACACCATCCACAGTAGAATGATAATATCCACTAATTTTTTAACTGAGGTTCATTTTAGCTAGCTCTTACATGACTATATGTAATGCACCCATTAGGTCAGAATATTAATAAACATATAATTACTGATACAGTAGTAATATAAAAATTATTACTGAACCACTGTATCACCGAAGCTTTCCTAATGTGTGTATTAGTGATACTCTTTCTGCAAGCAAAAACCTAGAAATAAATGCTGGAGAAGACAGAAATGGGCTTTTCTCTGTGGCCCAAGGGGAGAAGGCTAGGAGCCATGTCCTCAAGCTGCAGCAGGGGAAATTTAAGTTGAAGAGTAGAAGAAACTTTCTGACCACTTGTGTGGTCAAGCTTCTGAACAGGGATGGTTTAGTCAGGGATGATCCTGCCTTGAGTTATGAGCTGGACTAGAGCTGGAAGGGACCTCATACAGTTATCTGCTTTCCTCTGATCGTAAGATATATCTTTTAAGATGTTAGTCTAATTCTCCAAGGTGATGAGAGGCCACAGCTTTAGGCAAAGTCAATGTAAGCTGGGGGTATTGGCTCTTTTGAGGGTCAGGTTCATGAATATATAGGAGCCCTGGTGCTCAGTGCAGCCTGACTGAGCTGTTGGAGCAGGTGAACACACGACCGTGAGGACTGCAATGTGTTTTTTGTGCTCAATCTACAAAAATAGGATTAGGTTGGGGATATTTTTAAAAAATGCAACTAGCCTGTATTAGTTAAGCAATGAAGACATACCATCCCTGTGGCGGTACATAAGAGAGGATGCAAAATAATACAGGCAGAAGACTGATTCGAGCCGAAAATGGTGCGCTCTGTGGAAGACAGAGAAATGTGTAAGACTTAGCGGAGGCCAGGAAATCTCTTCGCATCTCTTCTTCCTTGTCTGTGGAGGACAAGGCTAGGAGGATCACTTCAAGTTTTCAATCCAAGTAGACATGGTGGATTAGATTTTCAGTGTAAAAAAGCTGGAAGCCTATCAGTAGTGGACTGTCAATGGGTATTAGGTGTATAATTCTCTCACGCTCCCTGGAAAGATCTCAGGATAATCTCTAACAGGTTCCCCTTTCATTTGCTTGTATTGCCATAACTTAGTGAATAGGATCCTCTCCTTGCTGTTAGCTTTCCTAGTCACTCATGTCCTGACTAGTATGTAGGCCCATGTCAGGACAACCATGTTCTAACTCAGAGCAGTGCAGTTTCCATTGCACATTGGAGCAAGAGCTCTTCTTGGCTGTCTGGATTGCTTACTGTCTGCTGTACAAGAAGGCAGAATAGCTGAGTCCTCTCACTTTCATTGTCTAACAAGAAGCTTGTAGAATAGTTATTCTTTAGGCCACATTATTAATATATATTTTAAAATATCCAAAATATCCTGGATGAGCCTGTTTCAGTACTGTAAAAAAGAAAGAAGAAGGAGGGGGCGGAAACTCCTGATCAGTCTACTTGTCCAGTATATTATCTCATCCATCCTCCTCTTTTTGTCTGCGGAAGGCTTCTAGCTCATGGTGAGTGCTGCTGTTAAACTCGTGAGCTGTTTTTGGTGTGGAGGACTGGACGGATGGGGTGAGAGGAGCAGTTAGCCAGGAGCAGCTGGACTTGGGGACCCTTCCAAGTGCCACAAACAATTTCTGTGGTTATTCATTTGCAGCTAGGTATCTCTTTACCAGCTAACATGTCCCTTTCTCTCTCACTTTAACTCTTCTCCTTCTTACCCAACTCTAATTACAGTTACTTTCTCTCCCAAAAAGAAACACGCTCAGATGAAAAGAAAACAAGTGGATAAGTCGTCATTTTTACCAGCTTGGCAAGAAACGAGTGTTACGTCTGGCACTCTCAGCATCAAGTCAGGGACTGAATCAGCAGCTGTTGTGACAGAAGCTTTTTTCTGAATGGGGATATAGAGACAAAAAGGAAACGGGCCAAGGTGAGGAGGAGGTTCCTCTGATGCTGCAGCACTTACATAAATCAGCTCTGCCCAACCCACAACGTGCTTTTTTTTCTCACTAACGGTGGGAAGGTAAAGCTGATCTATTCCAGAGCAGGTTCATTCATAAGACTGTGCTGCTTGCTCAGTCGGAATCGTCCTCCTGTGGATGCTGCAAACCAGCTGGCAAAGCAAGTTGATCAAGGCCTCTCTGGAAGTTGTGCCTCTGGGAAACAACCCCCATAACCCTCTGGACAAGATCCCTTTTCCATGTATCACCTAAACTGGAGACCTGTCTTGTTCAATAGCACTTATTTCTCAGACATGGCAGAGTCTCCTTACTTGTGCTTCTCTCTACTGAAAGACTGACATGACCCACACCAGCCACTGATACGTGATGGTGACGAGCTGGCTTAACAAGTCACATAAGTACTCTGCTCTGTAACCCTTGACAATGAGGGGTCAGACATCTCGGCTTTCCTTTTAGAGTGGCTAATGCCCCGATGCGGTAAGAACTGGTCCTTGCCGTATTACTGGGCTAAGCAAAGTACAACCTGTATGTCCCTTATGCCAAACACCACTCACAAGCAAGAAAATGCCTTCACAGTGGTAGAAAGGTTGGTGTTGGCATGCAAAATGTGATGGGGTGGATCAGAGTGGATCCCAAAAAGCTTCATCTGAAGTAGAGCTTGTATTAACGCTGGTCAATATGCCTACTGTGAATATTGCACAGCCATCTCCTTCATCTCTGTTCTACAGAGATGCGAGCAAGGGCTTTATGGCTCCAGGAGTTGCTCGTGGGAGAAGAGATCTCCAATACCTTGGACTCCACTGGCTGTGACTGAAGAGGAAAGGATTTAAGATTGCAAGCGTAATGCAGGTCTTTAATAGACCTAAAAGAAACATTTTCACTTGGTAAAGCTTAGCAGATAGATACAGTCTGAGCCTGCTAGAGTCCAATTGGCAGGGTGAGGCAGATAAAGAGATCCAATAACACTTGCACTGCTAGACAGGTGTATTATTCCTAATCACATTTATTATGGCAGTGGCTAGGGGCCAGCTATGAATAGGGCCCCATTGTGCAAACACAGAGTAGTAGACAGCTCCTACCGTGAAAAGCTAAATAGACAAGACTGATGAGAATAAGGTGGGGGGAGTATAACAAACGAGCAGAAGTGTGAGGACAGCAGATAGTCTGCTAGGTCCATGGCTTTCTTTTGGAGGAGGGAGATGTATTGGAAGACAAGGAATGATAGGAAGGGCAGGTGTGGGGTGAAGCTGAAGTGAGAAATGGAGAGAGCAGGTTGGTGCAAACAGCTCCTCAGCGAGTCGTGTCAAACCGACAGAGGTCTGCCGAGTGTCTGAAAGTCTCGGCTCTGGCTGCTTCTCCAGGTGCTCTGAGCGGCTGGAGCGTAGCTGGCTCGTCTCTGACGTTCTCCCCAGGGTAACGGGAGAGGGGAAGGGGAATGTGGACATCTGGCTAGATAAGTTTGTGATATACTGCAGAGCAAAGAAACCGATCTCTCAGTCAGGTATGAAATACCGTAATGAAGGGAGCTCAGGCTGCACCAAAGCTTATACACATCTGATTTAGTTAGTCTGTAAGGTGCATCTCTACCCTACCTATATGCTATAATATACAGGGCTAGTGTCTCATTCTCTGGAAGCACTTGCTATACTGGGAAGTGGAATTCATTTACAGTCCTTGATCCTCATATGTAGGGGAAGATTTATTTTGAGGGGAATGCATGTGTCACGTGCGGCACTGAAGAAGTGGCAGGAGTTTGGGGACGTGCCCCATTTCACTATCAACCCAATCATAGGCTCTTCAGTGTAGGCGCAGAGAATCCCATTTATTTCAGAGGGCTTTGGAGCAGTTCCTGAAAGCGCAGTCTCACTGCTCCTGCGACCACAACAAGAAGGGTCCATCCCATGTAGTCTGTAAAAAGAAAAAGCCAAATTATAAGACTTGAAAGTCACGTCTCAATCAGTAGATTATCTGACAAATACTTTATCAAGTCAAGGGACAAAGCATCTATGATATAATAAGCCCACTCAGGAGTTTGCTTATCCATTCTGGTATCACAAGGTTACTATTTGTTACCTGTTGACTTGACACCCAAAAATCAATCTGGCATTGATCTGGAATTGACAGGATGGAGCACACATGGGCATGTTAGAAATTGTAGTCCAAATGACCTCACTGTTGCCAAAACAGACGTAAAACATGAGTGCATGTGTGGAACTCATTAAAGTAATCGTTGCTCTTTTATATTTAAAGGCCAAGGAAACCATCTTCAGTCTGCCCCAAGTCGCCTTGTGCAGACTCGTGAGAGCAAGATAGATTTTTACTTTTGTGGAGTCGGGCCTGTATTTAAGTGCTTGAAGTGATAGCATTTCATGTATGATACAAAACATCTAGGACCCTGTGAGCTGTACAGAGTTACTTCATCAGCGAGGTTCTGATAAAAGAAGTTTGAGTAGTTTATGATGACTCTTGATCATTCCCATCTTTTATTCTTTATATAACAAGTTAACTTCTCAAAAGGAGTTCATTTAATTTGTGACCTTTGGCATTCAATATTGTTGTCATACGAAATATTTGAGGGCATAGAAGGAATGCTTTTAACTAATAATATGGTTTTGCTAATGTATTGCAAATGATTTCTACAAGCACTGCATCAAAGCTTTATCTGCTAAATAAAAATTACAGGCCCAGGCTAGTGCCAAGCAGAGGGACACAGGAATTACTGATTGGAACAGACCCAAAGTGAAGCTAGAAAATAGCTCTTGAAGGATTAGCATAGGGTGAGGATTGAAGCTGGGACTGTGGCAAGTGGTGAGACGTCACTTGGAGATGGAGAGACAGTCTGCAGCATCCTCCTGGAAAGGACTAGCTCTTGTTAGGATCATAGGCAACGTGTAGGGAGGCATGGGGGGCACGTGCCCCCCCTGAGAGTGCTGATGCCTTCCTGACAGTGAGCACTCTGGCTGGTAGGGGGGCATGGAGAGCTCTAGTGCCCCCCCTTAAATTGGCTCCATTGGTGGGATGTTGGTTGTGGAAGTGCTGGTACCAGACGTCCATGGTTAGGATGCTTTTTGATGAGGATAATAAGAAGTTCAACCAGCTCATCTGGGAAATGGCTGGTGCCACCTTATCAGATGGGATCAACCTGTGCTCTGACTTCCACCCTGAATAATGCCAGTCAAGTCCAAAGGGACAGCACCGGGGGCAAGTTAGGGCAGAGTTTGGCCTGTATGGTTGTATTCATCTGTCAGGTAGTGCTTATGCCTCCACGCTGGGCCAGCCACTGTGCAAGTCTCCATCTCTTCTCTTTCCTTTCCAGGCTAGGCTGCCCCCCTCCACCTACACAGTTTGCACCCCTACCTGGGAAGCACGGGCGTTCAATAGGGCTCTCCACCCCTCCTCCCCTGCATGAGCCGTGAAGCGAGCTCTGTGATCCAGCCCCTGCTAGCAGAAGGCCAGGAATCTTTCTGTTTCTGATTTAGCAAAGCTTTCTGTGTTGAAGGGGAACTCAAGGGGCTGTTTTGCGTTATTGGGAGAGGGCACAATAATTGCTATGGTATCCAGTAAGTGCTGGGAGCATAAAGCAAGGGTTCAGCTCAGTCTAAGATGGTGGAGATTTACCGACAGGCCTTGCAATGAAGCTGTGCTCAGTTCCTCATTCAGTTGACTCTGAGGCTGGGGCTGCACTAACCTGGATGTAAACACCTGGATTTGGCTGCCTTTGGGCATAAACTAGCAGCTGCTTCCAGAGGAGCCTACCTTGCCCTGGGAAGAAATAACCCTGCGCTGAAACAGGAGTAACATTTCCAGGGTTAAGCCTGGGTTACCTTAGGAGCTGGACCACATGGTTGCAACTTCTTTTTTTCCTCCCCCCAGGTTGGCAGGAGATTTCAAAGAGGCCTTTGGCTTCCTTATTGCACAGCTCGTATCCAATAAGTCTTTGTTGAAGTGGGGATTCGACGGATGGCTGGAGTACGAAGCAGTAGCTGATAACCGATCCCCCAGTCACGAGCTGGAAGGGGAGCTGTTTGAGACTGACATGGGCAAGGCAGGCCTCCTCAGCATGAATGCTGGCGCTCCGCTGAGTCTGAGAGGCTATTTGACAGGTGCCCATCTTTCATCATCCAAAACACTAGCGTGACATGTCAGCAGGAACTTCCTAATGGGATATTTGCCCGTCCCGGCTTCTTGAATGCAAACGTTTGGCTGTAGACATGAACGGGGGTTTGGGCAGTGGACTTTTGAGAAGAAAAATAATCCAAACTCTCATACTTATTTTGCTGTCTTGCTGGCGGTGCTGCTTGGTGTGAATTTGTGATCTAGCAAAGGAGATCTATGAGAGAGCATGCTGGAGGCAAACGGCCTTTGTGTATATGTGAGAACTTTGATCCTGGTTTCCCCAAGTCTTCCCCACCAGTTCAGAAGCACTTATCTTGGTAGTGTTGTGATCTGTGCATTGTGGGAGCCACCAGGCAAAATCCAGGAGACCACACAGACGCAGAGCAAAATGACCGTTCCCATCCTGATATCTCAGAGGCTGCTCAATCCCAAAGCCCTCCAGTGAAAGGGAGCTTGCCCCTGTATTGGATGGGAGCTGGATCAGTCTCATGAAGGATCAGGCCTGTCCCTTGGTAGGAGCAGGACCTTTGGGGGTTCCTCCCTTTTCTTTTCATGGGAGCAAAGGGCTGTTGGCAGGCATTTGTCATCTCTCTTGGCCACATGCAGCAACCATTTCCAAAGCTGGCTCCTGCCTGCAGAAGCATCGTCTCTGATCCTCTTCTCCATCACTGCTCAGGCCAGCATGTCTCTGCACCCGTCAGCAGAGCTTTACAGTACAAGGAGACCGCACGAGTGGTAAATGGGTTTCAGTGATTCACCACTGTAGTGAAACAGCTCATAGCAGGGACAGGCACAGCAAACTTTCAGAACTGATTAGTCATTTGGGCAAGTGAAGAGACCAAACAAGTCACGTACAGCTCAGACTAAGTGCGTGCCATCGCCTTCAGGCACTTATCATCAAACATGTACTTTGTTTAAGTGAATTGTCTGGGGACCGATGGAGAGCTGTACCCTTATCCAGAATAGGCACTTCCCTGAACCTCGGTGAGCACGTGGTGCTGTGACTTCCGATGCTCTGAAGCTGACCGGCTCCTGGCATCGTAGAGGCTTCTGGTATAGCTCCTCTGTGTAACAGCTGCTTCCCCTTCACCTTTCTATGCAAATAACAGGAGTACAACTTCATTACTAAGTAGACAGGGAGGCTGAAGGATGCCACGTGTTTGTAAGCAGCTTATATGCTTAACCGATAGGCAGATAACTGATGCTTGCCGCAGGGGAAGCAGTAGATGACACACTGGGAGCAACACCGGCTATGCACCGATCTCATATGCATGCCAGTGCAGGGCACCGTACCAGGACGGCACGGGGAGTGGGGTTTAGACTAGGTCCTGGAAACGCAGTATTACAAGTCTCCCAGGCACAGAAATCCCCCTGGCAGGTAGGACTTGCAGGACTCTGTGCGTGTGTGAAGAGAGAAAACAACCGTGACATGTAACCCTATTTTATATATAGTACAAAGATTTTTAAATGCGCTTCAAAAGCCATTAGGAACCTAAATGTCTACTTGAACTTGCAAAATGTCTCTGGTTAATGTTTTCCTACTGACTCTCTGCCTTGCTGCCAGCCTGCCAGAGTTTCCTGTGACCTATTTGAAATATCACTTTCCTAAGTGAAAATGTGCCTCTCTCTTTCAAACTTACAAAGCTCACAAAAATAAATAGCCTAATTTGGCCAGTTAATAGCCCTCTCCTGGGGCTTCTCTCAGCAACGAAGAGGCCTTTTAAACACAACATTTGCAATTGCGTCATTAAAGCCCTACATGATCCCAGCAAACTCTAAATCCAAAAGAAAGACATGCTTTATTTGATCTAAGTTAGTTTAAAAAAACACCCCACACACTGACACCAGAGACCCATTTATTTTTAATTACAAAATTGCTTTATTAAGAGTCTAAATCGTTCACTCCCCAGTCATCAAAAACTCCCATTGCTGGGGTAAGGGCTTGCAGTTTGTGATCGTCAGATCTGGCAGGTATAAAATTCTCCTTTCAAAAAGGTTGCACTTACATTTTTTAATTGTTTCCCAACTTACTTTTTAAAAATCCTTTGTGATTTATTTAATTTGTTAATAATTGGAAGCAGCACAGCAATTCCTCTGGAAGGGAATGCAGACTCTTAATGTCAGCTTGAAGGCCTCCGCTTATTTACATTTATCATTGGCTACCTCTGTGTTACAGGGGGGAGTGGATCAGTGTTTTCTGCCTCCACACGGGACAGGGCGAAAAGTAATAGGCATAAACTGCAACAAGGGAGATTTAGGCTGGGTATTAGGAAGGACCCTCTCAGTGTGAGGGTGGTTAATCACTGGAACAGATTACCTGGAGAGACCGTGGCCTCTCAGTGGAGCTGTTTACATATTTGCCTGTGAGCGTTCAGACGGGCTCCTGCCTTGAGCAAGGGCTTGAATGAGAAGACTTGAGATCCTTTTTTATGATTTAGGAGCTGTCCGCTATATGACATTAGCATTTATCTATATGCGTCAGTGTGCATGAGCGGGAGGTTCTTGCAAAGGCATCAGCTCACTCATTTTCTGGCATTGGTATCCAAGTCAGTGCCTTTTGTGAGGTTTAATTCTAGTCTTCCGTGGGGGGAGCCTTTGTATACGCAACAAAATTGGCCTTTAAAGTGGCTGAATTGCCCTTTTGCACCGCTTGAACGGCGTTGCTATTTACACACTCGGCGGCATATTCTGCTTTAAATGACTTTGTTACGTAGGAAGGTAAAAACCTATCCAAGGTGTTTCAGTTTGGCAGGGACGGTGCACAGCGTGCTGGACCTTACCTGCCTCTCCCGCGGCAGGGGGAGGGAGGGGGCAGGCTGCAGGGGGCCAAGCGGTCCCTGAGCTGCAGGGGACCCCAGTGCTTCCCTTTGCAGTGACGGTGCCCCCCAGGCAGCACCCGCCTGCTGGCACCTGGGGGGCGCCGCCACCATGGAGGGAAGCACCGGGCCCCATGCAGCTCGGGCGGGCAGGCAGGCAGGGTCCAGGAGAAAGAAAAAAAAAATCAGACTCCTTGCTACTTTTTTCTTTTTCTTCAGTCGAGCCTACCTGCACAAGCTGGTCACACAGCCCCTGAGCCCCTCGGCCTGCTGGCAGCTCCCCCCCTGCCACAGGAGGGGCAGACAGGCTCTAAGAATTGGGCCCCTTCAGCCTTGTACAAGTGACAGGGGTTTAGTTTAGTTCAGTTCTCCATTAGATAAAATGGTGGGTTTTTAAAAACCCACTGTTTCAATTTAGGGAGAATTAAACCAGATTAAACCCCTGTTCTGTCTACAAGCACCCCACACGAGTAGGTCTTTGAGTAGCTTGTGTGCTGATACAGTCCCCATTACTGTATTAATGGTGCTCGCACTCAGTCTTACAATACTCCTCCAAGACTGGGAAGGACCGTTATACCCATTTCACAGATAGGGAACTGAGGCATAGGAAGAGCTGAAGTGACTTCCTATGGGGGAAGTCTGTGGCAGAGCAGGGGCCTGAACACCCTCCTGCTGGGTCCTAGATGAGTGCCCTATCCACTGCTCCAAGTATCCTCCCTCCCTTTCACTATGGAGGTTGCAAGGTGCAGTGAGGTTTGCCCTGCTAGAGTAAGACTGTGCTGTGGGACCTAGGCAGGAGGCTGGGAGGACTTGGAATTCAAATGGTTAGTTTGTCCCACTGGCTCACTGCAAAGTCCGCAGTTTTAATATTAGGGCAATTGTTTATTTAATCCTGCTAATGTATCTTAGGGCTCGGGTCCTATTGTGCTAAACGCTGTGTTTACAGCGCTGGACACAGTCCTGGCTAGGATAAAACATCTCATTTCTTGCCTCTCTTTCCCCCAACATATTATGACTGGAAGGCCAGCGGGCAGTAATGTCCATCTCTGCCCAGCGCAGGAGTTGGGAAGGCTGCTACAGCAGCAGGAACAACTCCTGTTTGTATGTTAAGATCCTGCAGCTTGAGAGTCTTCATTGCCAGGCAGATGAGGGGCAATGTGTATGGGGCCACTGGCCTGAATCCCTGCCCCTTGGCTCTCCTCTCTCCAGGCTTTTCCTACCAGGCCAAGAGCTACACAGGCAGGGCTACCCCATCTCTGGTGTAGCCCTGCCCCTGGGAGGGGCTTCCTCTATAAAAACACCCTTCCCTTTATTTCTGCTTCCAGTTCCCAGAAGAGCACAGCTGCTAGCAGATAACCAGCCTGGTGCAGATAACCTTCCCCTGGGGAAGGAGTGGGATGAGGGATTTGCCTGCAGACCTACAGGAATTTGTGTTGGCTTAAGGGCCGGGAGGTTTGGGGACCCGAAGAGGCAGCAGATGTTCCAGGAGCACCAGCCACCTGCCTTTCTCTCCAGAGCAAAGGAAAAAGGGTGAGGGAAGCAATGAAAAGACAAACGAACCCTTTTCTCCCTCCGAGACCTTTGGCTATGGGGCCCCTGCAGTTCCTGCTGCTTTCCTGGCCCCAGCATGCAGCTTGCAGGAGTTTAGGGGCCCTCTGGGGTTTGCACGCAGATGCTTTGTGAAACTCCCGTGGCCATCGGGGTACTTAACTGCGCAAACTTCTCCGCGGACTGCGCCGCCTGCAGCATCCGACGGCATCCGTGCCCCGTGCCGGGCGCATGGTCTGCATGCTGCAGACATGCAGCAACAGAGCGGGGCTCTTTGGAGCAGACATAAGAGAGGCAAAGAAGGGGAATGGCGGGGCGGTGTGCCCTTGCCAGCGGGCCGTGGCTACTCCAGCCCGCTTCTGGGGGAGCAGGCTGTGCTGGGACGTAGCGGCAGCTGCTGCAGGGCAGGCAGTTGTGGCCCACCTGTTGAAGAAAGGTTATTTCAGCAACATCTGTTGGAGGCAGCACAGCGGGGGACCCCCGGGCGCAGAGCAGGGGAGAGCTAGGCAGGAACCTGGGTCTGGCCGGAAGGAATCAGCAGTGCAGAAAGGCTTGAAGCAGCTGGAGGTGCTGTATTGCCAGTGTCCCCAGTAAGACGTGTGGGGGCTGAGCAGCACTTTGTGCATTGTCGGGGCCGGCTGCCAGCGCAGACGTGCGACTCCAGCGATTCCCCCTTCGGAGGCAGCGTGGAGGTCATCCCTGGCCCTGCCTCTTGCACTCCGCCGCCGTGGGCTCTGTCAAGCAGGGATCAGCCCTCCTCATCTCCCCAGATGTTTCTCATCATCTCCTCTCTTCGCCCTTTCCCTGAATACAAGCAGCACTTGGAACAATTAACACCTAACTCTCCTCCTATCCTCCCCATTCCAAAGCTGCCGGTTACTAGGGCAACAACTGCACCTTTTCCTTTCCCTTGCAGTGAACGGACTAAAAATCAACATGTTCTATTAAAGGTAAAGAAAAATAACAGCCTCTGTAGCCGCGGTGAGTTATTACAGAATCTCTTCTGCAATCTACATAGCACTGAATTACGGCGCCATAAGCAAAGGCTTCTGCCAGAGCTGCAAACACACCAGGACATGGAGCACGCTGGTGGTCTATTTAAAGTGACAAACCCAGTCCTTCAAGGTGGGGGAGCTGGTACAGAAGTTGCATCAGGGAGCAACCCAAGTGTGGGGATGAAGGGGCAGTGTCATTCCTGCGACTTGCCTGGGACAAAGCCATGTGAAGCGCGGGAACCGGCAGCACGGGAGGTTGAGATACAGCCCCTGATAATTCTCCGCCTTACGCTGGCCCGAACTGGAATGGACTCCGTGGTAGTCGATGGCATTTCTGTGCTGTAAAGCTGGGGTAGCTAAGAGGGGCCCGCACGGTTCAGCAGTAATAGGATAACATTGATGCTCTGCTCCCGGGTGCAATTCAAGCTAATAGCAATGGTCCTTGTATGTCATCGCCATGCCTGTGAGTGCTAGCCGTGGGCCAGGCACTTGTTTTGCTAAGTCAGTGATTGCCAACCAGGGTGCCACTGGATCCTTTAAAGGGTGCGGCGAGGTGTGAGGAGATAACAAGTGCCTGGCTAATGCCCAGCCCTAGTTATGGAGGTGTGCCTTGATTTCAATGAGGGGGACCTCAAGTCTAGGACAGCTGAGAACTGCAGTAGTTAAATTAATACCTGGCCTATAGGACTTGGGTACCTAAGAGGCTTCTTCTCCTTGTGTCCCACTGTGACTGCTCGGCTCTGTCTTGCTCATGATCCTGACCATTGCAATTCAGCATCCTCAACTGGGGGTCCCATCTGCTCCCCTTTGTGGTCTGCCAGGCATTTACTGAGCTTTGGGGTATGAGTCAGGGGACTTCTGGTTCAATGAGGCGTTTAACTGAATGGCGTCTGAATCACGGCACTTTGGGGCATTTCTTTATTACACTGTTTTCTTACCTGCTGTCTTATGACTGTTTTGTCATATGATTTTTTTTTTTTTTTGGTAGTGCCTACTTGTAAAGGTACAAGGGTTGGGAAGTGTATTTGAGCTGCCCATAATGACTCTGCGGATTGTGAGCACTTGCATAGATAATATTGTGTACGTGGTAAAAACTAATTTGTCAACCTGAATGTTGACCAACACTAAACATTCAAAACCAGGGAATTCCAGCACTCAAAGTTTATCCACAATATCAGCTCAGCCAAGTTGTACAGCCTATATCTCTTATACAAACATTTGTAATATAAGCTGTAGTGCACTTGGGTCTGCTAGGGATGGGCCTAAAGACTCGACACGAATAGCTCCAACCAGCCTGTTGTTATTGATAGGTTTGGGTCCAAACTTATCTGTAATAACTGAGAACTCCCAAGCTTTGAGAGAGCATGAGTAGGAATCCAAACTTTGCTGCTGGTCTGGTGGGTCATCTCTGTATTTTGGGAGAGAAAGGGAATTTAAAAAAAAGACTGCGAGAGAACAGCTTGTCTGAGTTAAACTTGTGAGAGCAAATGTGCAGAATTCTGCCACCCCTGGGTGCTGGGTTTGTTGAACTCACCCTTGCATTGAATTGACTAACAGTAGTTTTTGCATTGAATTTTAAACAAGATAAAAGGATTTGGGGGGAGGGGCTGGGAGGAAGGATAATAAAGCTGAGACCAGTCCCATTTGCTGGGTTTACAAGCCAGCTCAAAAATGCCTTGAAATGGCATTCAGCTTACAAACTTTTGATGACTGGTAGAAAGGCTCAGAAGTTTCTTGAACTGCAGCTGGGCTGTAGGTCCTTGCAAACTCTAAGCATGAAATCTCTTTGGCTTTGGAAGCAAATGCATCTGAAAACTAACACCATCTTCTTTCTGCTATCTTAAAAAGTATGTCCGAAAAAAGGAAATACATATTTTGGGGGTCTGCAGCATTAGAAATGTTTCTTGATTCTTTAAACTCCTCTTTAAAACACTCCACCAGTTCTGTTTTAAACGGGGTTTGTTTTGTACGTCTCGATGAGAACACTTGATGTGTATAATTTCAGCCATTTCTGAGTTGCTGGTGGTACAAATTCTGATTGGGGTTAAGAGGGAGCCAGGGGGGAAATAGCTGATTGTTCATGCTGCCAGCTCAAAAACAACTGAACTTAATATTTTGCTTAAACTTTCTTCAGGGGGAAATAAAGGAAATCACTTCTGAGCTGAGACCAAGCAAGGAATGTTTCAGCCGTGAAGGAATTAGTCTGAGAAAGTTCCAAGCAGCTGAAAAAGTGGAATGGAAGAGAAACGGCATTTTCATCCTAGCTATGTTATCAGCAGCATTTGCTCTAATCGCTGATAACAACAAGAATCTCTGTAACCTCCTCCCTGCCTTCTGATGTCTGGTTTGGTGATGTGATCAAAGGCTGGGAAGGAAGCGTGTTTGGTATGAAAGGAGCAATTATTCAGTGACCCTGACGAAGCAGAGACTTGAAACTTCACCTACATTATACGTATATACAGTTCATAATCGGCTGTGTGGTTGCTCAGATGCCTGCCACAGATAATAGCAGGCTCTCTAATCGCAGCCGATGCTCCTGTTAAATGTAGAATGTCATGGGCATCTATCACCTATTCAGGAGAGAGAACAGGACCTGCGGTATCAAGGCAAACCTTGGTTCAAGTCTTCACTCTTTTGATCCCTGTGTAGGAATCTACATAGTAAGAGAAAAGGTGTCTGAGGTGCCGTCTAGCTATGTATCCTGCCTGAGATGGTGCCCAGCACAAGATGCCTCCAAGCAAGGTTTTAGCACGGCAGACTATAAAATAATCAGTGCGTACATGAGGTATCACCCGGTGCATCCATACATTATCAGGTGGCTTAACCCTGGAAACATGAGGCCTTTGTATCACTTCCAGAACACTTGTTAGTACAAATGGCTATACTCTGGCTATTGCTGTTGTCTGTATAAATGTCAAATCCCCTTTTTTTTTAATTCTTGGCTGCAGCACGCTGTAGCTGGATGGATCCGCGCTGATGGATCCATTTGCTGCTTTGCAATAGAGCTTCTTCCAGCCACAAACACATAACACTGACATTTTTTTTTTCTGTGCTCTGCTTCCTGGGTTATGAATGGAGGGATCAGCTCTTTTGCTATGGCAATAGATGGTCCTACTGTGTGTTTCTACATAAAAGAGGTGGTTGGGTTGTCTAGTGTGCCTGTTGGACAGGCAGTCTGATGTCAGAGGTGTCCTTACTGATGGCTGAATAAACAGGATCTGGATCTATAGCCTGCAGGAGTTTTGTCTGTATAAAAATGGTAAAATCAGGCCCTCCAGTCAACATATGAATCTCTCCTGCTATGTCAGATAGAAAGCAGGATTTTTGGAGGCAAGTGCCTTGCTAGGGGGAAGGACAGAAGGTGGAACCTGAAGCTTGTAGTGACAGGTCAGTGAGACAGTTGGACTTGTGCTGAGGCAGGCTGTGATGACAGCTGCAGGACTCTCGTGACAAGGAGAGGGATGAGAACAAGCAGGGAAGAGAGTTAATAGACTCCAGAGCAAAGTGCAGGAGAGCAACAGTGTCAGGAGAGTGTCAGTGAAAAGGAGAGGAAAAAAAGCAAGAGAGGAGAGACAGGCTTTCAGGTCTGCCTGCAAACACGCACGTGACCTGGTGCCTGACCTGCTTTAGGGTTAAATACACAAATGGAACCGGTTTTTGTGTTGTTCTCCCCCCTTTCTCTGAGGAGTAATTCTTCTTAACAGACCATTCAGTCAGTGCCTCCAATGAATAAAGGGAGCCTGCGCGTGGTATTAGTAGCAGTGATACCCTGGCCCATCGGGATTTGGGGCTACGGTCATAATGAGCAGGAGAAGGGACTTTCGGTCGTCTGTGCTTTCCTGCTAGCTTGGCTTTTTGGCAGGACAGCATAACATCCCGTGCCGTGGGACTTCGGGAGTGCAGGAAAGGAGAAGTCGTTGCAATTATTATTTCTCATGTGCAAACTTGGGCTGGCATAAATGCAGAGAGACGGACCAGGCTCGTCTGGAAGGAGAGTTTCTCCTGTGCGTAGAAAGGACCACTGCTCCGTTGTCTCAAGTCATAATGCCAGTCACCCACTGACCCTTTTTCCAGAGGAAGCGGCGGCAGTGTGTTTCAGACTGTGTTATTAATCTGTCCCTGGCCCCTGACAGCATTGCCTAGGAAGCTGTTCATGTTATCTCTCCCATCACATCAGCACCTGCCCAGCGTAAAGCCTGGCTGGAAGCCAGTGACTGGCACTGCGGTTTGCAGTGACAAAGTGCCTGAAAATGTCCTTTCGTGCTTTACCCAACACGCCTGCACAGCTAAATTTTGTTCTGTAGTTGCTGTTGTGCGAAATCACTCACTTTTAAGGCTCCGGCAGGAATTGGCTTCCAGACTACATGCCATGTTAGGAGCTTTGCAAGTGGTTCCTTTGTATGACTTTTACAAAAAAAGGGAGGGGGAAATGTACCTCAGATATGTGGATCTTGGAGGCCGTGGCAGATCAAGCAAATCCCTGCTGGCTCTGCAGCTCTCGGGAGCTCTCGGACGGCTGGTGTGCTGTTGGCGGACCCTCTTGCTCTGCAGAACCTCAGAAGCGGAGATACCCCATACCCCCGAGCAGCAGCAAGCTGGCGAAATGGCCCCGAAAGGCATCCCGTGTGTATTAAAATAATCCTCCTCAGATGTAAGGTGGGGATGGGCACTGCACTGACCTCCACAAGGCCAGTGCGAGTAGATTTCCTCTAGGCTCGTCATCGCTTAGAGCCAGGGAGCAACAGCAACCAAGGGGAGCAGAAGAGTTGATGTTAGGCTCCTAGGAAGAAAAGCAGGGGAGCTGGGCCATCCTTGATGGGTCATCCTTGAAGGGAGAGGGTTTGACTCGCAGGCTCCCTTCAGTTTTCTACTTGGTAAGGAGGTGGCAGGAGCAAAGTGAGTGTAAGCATGCAGCAGAGGGGCTGCTGGCCATGGAAAGGACTCTGCAGTCCTCCCAGCTCTCTAGTTCCCGCCCTGCCCATTTTCTGTGATGGCTGGTGTTATCACACAAGGTCCCCTTACATTTTGGCTTGGGGAAAAATGCTTTGCTTTCTCGCTCGGCGTGAGACTGAGATGAAGTGGGAGAGCAGGGAGCTCTCCTTCCCACTGCTGGTGCTTTGCTAGAAGAGGCAGAAGCGGGGCTGGTAGAAGGCGGGTCTAGGCTGAGCTTCCAGAGGTGGCAGCAGCTGGAAAGCTCCTTGAGAAAGCAGCAGCCACCTTCATCTTAATTTCCACCCAATGCAGTTAAAATCCTCTGTATCATGCTCAACACTGTTTTCTTGAAGGTCAGGAGCAAGATCTCATTCCTGCATGGAGCCTTGCCCTTGACTTCAGGGAGGGCAGGGTCAGGCACTTGGCCTGCATGTTTATCACCCAGGCAAGTGTTGAATTGAAAAGCTGACGTGCACTGTAGCAAACATCTGAGGGTCTGAAAGACTGAATGCAGAGTGCTGCCTCAGCCTTTCATCTCTAGAGATGGCTTAACAACCTGTTCAAGGTCTGTGCTCCTTGCGAAAAACATAACACCAGCAAGGCTCACCACATCTGACACCATGAGCAGCCTTTGTTCAGAGCAACCGTGCTAAGGACCAAATTAATCACAGAGGCTCTGATTGATGCTGACCTTTTTCTTAGAAATGGGGACTCAGTCAAATCCAGGATAGAGAAGACGGAGAGGCGGGTTGAGAAGAGCTTGCCTGGTTTCTGGCTCGGCCATATCCATCCTGCAGCTGGACAGAGGACCTCAGCACTGTAAGTCCTGCTTGCTTTCCCTACTGTTATGTTCCTCACAAAACATAACTATATTTCACCTATTTTTTGTAAGCCTAGAAATGGCCAGCACGGGTCCCATTCTGGCCGGGCGAGATGACAAACTTGGGTTACCACATGACCCTGGGCTCTTTTTATTTGCTGTAAACCTCTTATTCAAAGGAGGTGGGATTCTTTTTCATTTACTGTGTTGCAGTGTGGAAGCAATCACTATAAATTTAAATGGAGCACTGCTAGGAGCACATTTACCTTTTTATACAGTAATTGTGAGAGAGTGCCACTGCCTGAATGCTATTAGGGTTATTCATACCTTCTCCAATTTCACTGTAAAACCTTAGGCTGCAAGAGGTACTGTAAAGGGTATGATTATTCTAAAAGGGTAAGTAGTGGTAAGTGTTACAGACCAGTGCTACCACAACAAATGCAATCATTCTGATTAGTCGGGAATAGGTGAAGTTGAGGCGTGTGATCTGGCAGACAAAAGTAGCACGGTTGCTTGTTTCAGCCCGTCGGTGGAACGGCCCTATCTCTTTCCTGTCTGGGTCTGCGATGACTTGGTTGCTAAGGTGGTTGTTGTTACGAATGAGCCGAGTCCACGGCAAAACATATGGATGCGAGCATCCAAACTCAGTAGCCCACTGGGGAGCTGGTACCTCTAGAGTAACTTAGCATAGACCCAAGACTGCTTC
Source organism: Crocodylus porosus (assembly GCF_001723895.1). NCBI lineage: Eukaryota > Metazoa > Chordata > Crocodylia > Crocodylidae > Crocodylus > Crocodylus porosus. The sequence continues at coordinate 4,747,988 of NW_017728924.1, read as the reverse complement.
CCCAAACCTTTTCTTCATGGTAAGGGTGGCCAAAGTCTGGAATGGGCTTCCAGGGGAGGTGGTGCTCTCCCCTACCCTGGGGGTCTTTAAGAGAAGGCTGGATAGGCATCTGCCTGAGGTCATCTGATCCCAGCACTCTTTCCTGCCCAGGACAGGGGGTCGGACTTGATGATCTGCTGAGGTCCTTCCCTTCATAGCATCTGTGGATCTATGAATCCCACCTTCCAAGGTCCCCTCTTTATATCTTGACAGGGACTAGTTGGATTCGCAGCAGTAATTATATTATATTGGATTTTATGCAGGGTCTTAACATCTATAGTAGTCCTATCACATGTTCTTGGCGTGCTGTCTGGTGACATTCCCCATTAGGTGCAAAAGGCATCACTCATAGAGCTGTATGAAGCTCACACCCTTCCACTGCGGTTCAGACTATGCATTTCTGAAGACTTGAAAGTATTACAGAAAGGGACCCAGGCAGGACAATTTCTCCCCCCCCAAAACCCCCAACAAAACCAAACCAGGGACTAGACACTTAATTTCTGAAATGGAACTGTGCAGTTCTGAACAGTTTTACAGTGATTCATCAAGAAGGTAAATGCCTAACTTGGATCCTGGACACCCAGCGGTTTAAGGGATAAAAAACCAGGGCTTCATCTTGAGTTGGAAAAAGATTGAAATTAGGTTAGGCCTAACTTCCATGAGTTAGCTATGCTTGAGCACTTGTCCTTGACTAAACAGGTGATGTGCTGTTCAAAACAGAGAGAATACCTGATATGTGTTACTTATCTCACCATAACATCCCAACAGAAACAAGGCATGGGCAATTTTTTACGGTTATGTTGCTGGACAGGGACAACACTATAACCATGCTGCAGATTTGACCTTGCCTATCTATATTGCTGTAAAAACTACAGAGCCTTGCCCCCATCAGGACTCTGCAGTGAGACAGGTAACTGCAAAGTTATCGCACTGCAACAACACACTTCTTTTTGGCAACAAAAGGCTGTTCAAAGGATGTCGTTGAGCGCTGTGCTGCAAGACATCTTCAGAAAAGGTAAGAAATATAGTTGTGTTACTTCCCTTCCTTCAGCCTCTTACCAAACAAATTTCAGGCTAGGATTGAATCTGAGTGTAATGATAACATCCAGAGACATTTACAAATGTAATAAATGGAAAATAAAATATGCAGATGAAGAGACAGAAAAAGAACGAAAGAGGTGAACTGGCAACCAAATTTACCATTTTCACAGCAAGGCCAAATGAATTTGACATTTCCGTATAATGCTACTTTTCAAAGTAAAGTAAAAATCATTCCTTGTTTCTTTATTTTTGCTTGTGAATATTTGCTTGTGGCTCTCAGGAAAACTCCTGTGAGCTAATTATGCTTAAACAAATATATAAGAGCAGATTCTCTCCCTTGCTTTCATCTGTGCGACCCAGTTGACTTTAGTGGGGGTCTACAGCTCTGATGTTACCGTTTTGAATTTTGACTAATTTACATGAAAACATGTCAGCGCTTAGTAAAAGATAGGGCTGGTGTGTGTGTGTGTATATACACAGCAGCTCTTTCTTTAACATATATAAAAGATCAGAATGTGTGTGTGTGTGTATTTTTTTTATATGCGTGTATGTGTATATATGTGTAAATAAAAGATCAGGACACAACATGACTAGCGCCCTAATGGCAGGACTAGGAGGAGTGGCCTCAAGCTGCAGCAAGTGAAACTTAAGCTGGAGATTAGGAGGAACTTTCTGACTATGAGGATGGTCAGGCATTGGAACAGGCTATCTAGAGAAGGGCTCTCCATCTTTGAAACTTTCAAAAACAGGTGAAACGTTTGGCTGGAATGGTTCAATCAGGGATGATCCTGCCTTGAACAGGGATCTGGACTAGATGACCTTGTGAAGTTCTTTCTAGTCCTACTTTCCTATGAACCTATGTGATGCCTCTGCTGTTTGAACGAAAGGATTGGAGTTGCCAGCATCTTTGGCTTTCAGTTATTTCTTCTCTTCCTTGTCTTTTGTATGATGTGTCAGCATTAACTGTTTGGTGAAAAATGCATGATATTTATGAGATCATGTCATTTCATTAGACACTTTTGATTTCAACAGGTAAATCTGTAATTTTGTGTTTGATGTTTAAAAGTGTGTTCATTTCAATGGTAACTTTGAAAGTATGGTTTTGGGTCCTTAAACAACATGCAGCCAGGGAGGGAAATGGTCTACAAACTTGAAATGTGGGACAAAACCTAAAAAGTAGGTAGAGAGGTTTGTAAAAGCTTTAAAGAAGTTGACCCATCTCTAGTATTAAAATGTCCTTCTGTTTGTGTCAACAATAGTACTTTAAGATCATTTTAATTGTCAGATGTAAGTTGTATGTTTGTACTGTTTGCTCACTACATATACAAGGAAACAAACATATAGGAATAATCTAATAAATTGACTGGGAAGGTGTTTTGTAAATCTAATGTTCATTGAAAAAAAATCTTCCAGAGGTTCCAGATAGTGATTTACATCCTTTATTATTAAGCTTTCTTTAAAATATATATGACATATGGGTGCATCTACATGTGCCCGTTATTGCATAGGTTGTAGGCTGGAAGGGACCTCAGAAGATCATCAGGTCCAGCCCCCTGGCACCAAGCAGGAAAGACAACTGATACCAGGAAGATGTATTGCTTCTCCCTACAGCACTGGGTGGGAAGATGTACGTAGCTGGTGGCAATAGCTCATGTTAGAAACATTCTCACTGTATGCAGTAGTATCTGATATTGTTTGTATGAAAATAAATAGTGAATATAAAATTGAGGCCCCACTTGTGTATTTCTTGATCCATCCCATTGTCAGTGACTGACATGTATACATCTCTCATTCCTGTTCCTATACAAAGGCCTATGCTGAGAGTTATAAGATCAAGAAATGAAACACTGCAAACAATGTTATAGAAATGCTGGAGGATTGTAGCTTCTGGTAAGTGTGTGGCGTTGCTCTAGAGAAAAGAAAAGAAGTATAAAGGTAAACTCAGATCTCAGCTCTGTCTGCTTTCCCTAGAGCAGTGGTGCTCAAGCTATGACCCATAGGATGGATCTGGCCCAGGAAGCTGTGTCATCCAGCTCCTGAGACTCCCCGTAGATCCAGAAATTTGGTGGTGGGGAAGCAGTGGCAGCTTTAAATGCCACAGCTCCTAGAGGATAGAGCAGTGTTTCTCCACCAGGATGCCATGGCACCCTGGGTTACCTTGAGATCCTGTCAAGGATACCCAGGGATGCCACATGATATGAGTACTGTTAGATGTGCAAGCGTGATTCACAAGACAAACCCAGGGAGCACTTTTACATGTACTCCGGGGTGGGGGTTTAATTAGAGCTCCACTGTGTCTTGTGTATCAGCATCCCCACACTTAAAAATGGCAGCAGGGGTTCTCGAACTAAAGCTCATTTAACAAACTTTAGTTCAGCTGTCCCTGCTGCCATTTTTAAGCGCAGAGATACTGATACACAAGACGCAGAGAACTGCTGCAGCACGGTAATTGCCGTGCTCCAGCAGACTCGATTAATTGAGTCTGCTCCGATGCACTGGAGTTCTAGTGTGTTGGAGCAGCCTCCGTGCTCATGTAGAGGTGCCCAGAGGTTTCAGTAGGAATCCATAATGCAGGTTAGTGTGCCAGATCATACCTGTGAACCAAACCTGCATGCTGACCCTGTGTTAGATCCAGTTTGCAGACTGACCCTGTGCCACTTGTCTGGCCCATGGGGCTGGGTAGGTTGAGCAGCACTGCTCTAGAGTACCCATCATTCTCTAGACCTGGTTAAAGCTCACCCTGTGGTATATAGCTGGCAACTCCTATTCTCAGTCTTTTCCCATTCCTCTTCTTTCTCGTTACCCAACAGAAGCTTGGGTACCCAACCTACCGTCAGGTGTACTGTCATTATGTCAGTCAGGGTCTCCCACAGAAATTCACTGTAATTACCACACTCCAGCCAACCTCTGCATCTTGTGTAGCAGTGTCTCTGCACTTCAAAATGGTAGTGGTGTATCTAAAGCTTGCCGGATGAGCTTTAGATAAACCACCCTGCCACCATTTTGAAGCACTGGGGATGCTGATATGCAAGATTCTCTAGGTGCTTTAATTAGAGTGGCTCTTGGAGCCACTCTAATTATGTCACTCCTCCTGCCCCACTCCCAGAGCACGTGTATAGACACCCCAAGTCTCCAGGGCGCATGCCACAGCTTGCAGGACAAAGATTGGGGGGAAGGGTTGGGAATGTATTGTCTTCTCCGTTATGCAAATATGCATGTTCCTGCCCATGACTGCATAGGGCAAAAGTAGCAGCCCTTGGCAAAATAGCTTTTTCTCCACTGCAGGAAGGGGAGAGTGCAGAGGGCTTAGACAGAATTAGCAACTTTAAGTCAGGCACCGTTTAAGTGCCTGGTTTACCTTCATAGGAATATCTGAACATCTGGAGGCTAGTCCGGACCTCAAAGCTTTTCAAGAACATCTATTGCAGCTGCTGTTTATGTTCTCCATGAAGCAAAGGATGTCCACCCAGGCTGTAGCCCAAAGGGAGAAGTATCCCTTGAGCAGGCTTACAGAGAGAAGAAATAATCTGTAGACTACAGTGAACATGATACCAATGTATTTTCTTATAGTACTGGAAGACCTGAAACCTTAATACAGTATAGTGGCTAGTTCACAAGGACTATTATTAGGACTGAATGTGGTCTTGATTAAATGCTAATTAAAGTCCATGGAGAGCTTGATCTAGTTTTCTCTTACACATGTACTGGGACTTGATTGTATCCTAATATAAGTCTATGGAAAACTGCAAAAGTTATTTCTAGTCATGTTGCATCTTCCTATTTTTAAAGGGCTTACATATTTAGCCTGTCATAAAAAACAAATCGGGGTGGATTTTTTTTTAGTATATTTACTTTGTGTGACGCGGTGCATTTTCTCTCTCCTGTTGCTCACCCAGCAATCTGAGAGAAGTCTGCTGCTGTCAGTGAGCCTGATTCTTTTGACTTTAATGGGGATTTGCGCATTTACACCCACGGAGAATTCGGGCCAGAATATCTTGGCTCGTGTCCCACGGAGAGAAGACATGATGGAATGCTAGAAACAGAAGGTTTCCCGATAATTGGCAGTGGCACTTTGAACTGGGTAGCTGGACAGAAAGCACAATCATTGTGGAAGGACCGTGGGAGGGAAGAGGGTGAAGGAGGAAGGGAAAGGAGCAGGGCAGTGTCTGGGGGTGTGAAAGGGAGAAGACGAGAAGAAAAAAACAATGCGACTATGAAAAGAAGTGGCAGAGAAAAGCAGATGGTGAAACCCACCTGTAAAGATAAGTCTGAGCTCCTGTTTATTATCCTCTCTGCATTGATGCTGGCGGAAGGTTTTGAACTGCTGCCTAATCTGCCTGTTAATTAAGTATTTCAAAAAAAATGCATTCCTCTCTTTAAATATGTTTGACAATAATTACTTCTGTGAGTGCAAACGGGGGTAATCCTATTACTGAAGAGGTATTTGTATAATGGGGCATGGGTATATGGGGTCGTAGCCAACGCTACTAGAATAAGGAACTTGGGGTCATTTGTTCAGTTGGACTAATATTTAATCGTTGCAACATTAGGTTTCCCATAGAGTTAAATTAAGATCAGATTAACCTCTGGCTCCCTGGACTTGCAGGGTAAGGCAAGCTCTTTAAACACCATCGCTAATTTTATTTTCCATTTTCAGCAAGTATTTAAGATAACTCTTTTGTTTAATAGGTTAAAGAGGAAGCATTCTCACTGGCTGAGATCCCAGTGAGCTATTGTAAATATTTTAGTACAGTTACATGACTTGGAATTCAGCCTCTGAGCATGGACATTAGAAGAGGTATGCGTGTGTGTGAAATTTTCATGTATTGCAAGTGTGCAAGGTGTCCACATGGGTGCTTGAGATTCCCTGTTTTCAGTTAAAGAGAAGAAAGTTTGAAGTCTTTATAGCTGCCAAGAAAGCCTAATGTAAACACCCTTAAACAAGAGCAGTTTAGAGAAGGGCTAATTGACCCTGTTCATCTCAGTCCCAGGTTAACTCAGGAGCCCATTGATGAGACCATTGTTAGGCCAAAGCTGAGTGCTTTAGAGAGAGAGAGAAAAAAAACCCCTCGCTAACTGCATTTGAGGTCATGTGTTACTGAGATGAACAGGGTCAATTAACATTTTTCTTACTGCAGTCGTCAAAAGCCGTGCCAGCCACCCCTGCGTTACTTTGCGCTCTGAAGGAATGGAAAAGGTAGCGGTTAGGGGTGGGAGCTTCAAAAGCCTTCAGCTGTGATCTTCTACTGCTCCTGTTGAAATCCATGAAGATTTAACATTGACTTTGAGAGGGCTGGAGTGCTGCGAACCTACAAGCTTTTGAATTCCCCATCCTGAGGCATCAACCGTTTCATTCTCAGTTGTTTTAGATCTGAGCTACCTATACTTATTGGGGTAAGGAGTATTTCAGGGGGAAATCATTCCTGTGATGCTGCCCTTAATAAGAGCCTAGTGTCAGCATGTTTCTAGCTGTAAAACAGGCCCTTCAGTAGTGTAGTTAATTCATTTTGTTCAGGCCAGGCCTATGCTACAGAATGAGCTGATCAGCTGGGGCTGTGAAGAGGCATGAGCCCCAAAGACGTGGACTGTGTCTGCACCTACCTATATTTACTAACCTGTTTTTACAACTAGCAGCGGGCAGCATCTATCAATGCCAAGTCACGCAAAGTGCGAGTGCATGCTCACACACTTCTGATAGCCTGGTATGACCCTGCTGCCACGGGAATGCAAAGGGCACTCCGGGGAGACATGAGCTATGATGGGCATTGTGGCAGCTGGCAGAGTTGTCTTGCATACACCTTCAGCCACCTACAGTGCAGCACAGGGGCCGTACCCCAGTCAGCAGAATTGAAGCATCTCCAACAGAAGCACAAGCTGCTGTGCTCTGACTTCTCCAAGAGGTCAGAAGGAGGCTTTGTGAGACATCACTGTAGTCTTAGTCTCGGGCAGATGATCACGTCAAGGAGGCAATGATCAGACAGCTTTCAAGCCGCCAGAAAGATCAACAACCCTAATTTGGACATGAAGATGCATGAACTCCCAACAACTCCAAGGCCAGATCTAAGACAACAGCATCTCATCTGTCCAATGAGGAGTGAATCATTATCACTGTACTCTAGCCTGAAGCATGTACATGCTGCTCCTCACGATTACCCAGAGCCCACACAGATCTCCTTGGTTTTCTGATCTCTCTGCCAGGTGAAGAGAGAGTGGTAGGCACTTATGTGCCAATGGTGGAAAACAGACTGGCACAGACAGGATGAAACTTAAACAAGCCTGCAAAGCTTATGCTGAGGATGTATTACAGGCCAAGAGAACCTTCCTGTCAGCCTCCAGCAAAGCTGACTGCAACCTGCATCAGAACCAGGCACCAAGAATTGCAAAGAACTCACTGAAAAGATTTGATGCATTTGGGAGGTATTCTTAAATGGGATGAAATCAGTCAGCCTGAACCCAACCAAGTGCCCTGCTGCTTTCCTGCACTTTGGTGCATTTTTCCAAGTTCTGGATACTCAAAAGAGTCTCCCCTTGATCCCAGCAACTGCCTCTCTCACCTGGAAGCTGAGTCATGGATCACTGAATCAGTCATTGGAGTGTGGGTTTTCCTTTTTGCCTTTAAACATCTACGACACCGATCAACATTGAAAAATCCGCCCTGAATATACTGGTTCTAGCTAATGGGATGTTTCAAATGACCCCATTCTAGGTAAGATCAGGGAACAGCTAGACTAAGGCTGCCTACAAGCTCATCTCACTGAAGATACAGTTCTATAAACCCAGAACGACCTGGATTCAAGGCAAGATATGGAACTACTTTAGTGGCGCTGACAAGCTTCTCCTGTCAAGGGATAAAGTGTGGGCCTTCATTTTCATCCCCTTGGCCCTCTCTGCATCATTTCATGCTGTTGACCATGAGAGAGTTTTTTCCCCTGAGAGAACTGGCAGGGGCCCATTGTAATGTGCTGAAATGCTCTGAGTCCTTCCCAGAGGGATGCATCCAATGGCTGGTGATAGCAACCTGCATCTCCAGCACTAGGGTACTCACCCCTAGTATCCCTCAGGATCAATTCTCTCTCCGGGCCAGTACAGAACCTACATGCAGCCATAAGCTAAACTGGGTTTGACACGCATGTGCCAGCAACTCTGCCAGTCCTTTTGTCACACACAATCCACCACCACCACGCAGGCAGCTTAATACCCAGATCTGATCTTCTTGTGGGTAAAGAACTGCTGCCTGAGGCTGAGCCAAGCTAGATGGAGGTGATACTAGTGAGCAGTGGAAGGCATTTTGAAGAGTTTCCAGCCAAGATACAGTTGCCTGTTGGTTGAAGGTGCAATTGGTTAGATGTGTACAGGGTAGGAGTATTCTTGGATTCCTTAATGATGCTAAGTGCTCTTGTGGCTTTATTTGTGGATGCTGCCTTCTGCTATCTCCAGTGGCATGGGAGACTCCATGCTATCTTGGTAGACAGTGACCAAGCCTCAGTTATTCACACCTTTGTCACTTTTCAGCTGGCCTACGGTTGTGTGGTGCATGTGAATGTGAAGACTCAGTGCTTAGAAAACTTCAGTTAATATAGAAACTGCAGTACATCTTCTCACCATCACAGCCTACCACAACCACATCGAACCTATCCTGTTCTCCATAGTGGTTTGCCATAGACTTTCAGATCAAACTCCAGCTCTCAGTCCTTCTCAAGATGCTCCATGCCTGCACACTTAACATCAAAGCTCACTTGGCACCAGTATCTCTGAGATGAAAGCTGTGTGCAACAGTTAGTTGATAACTGATTTTCTCTGACACAGTGGAAGTCTCTGCAAGAGGCAGGACTTTCTCAAGGGCTGGCCCAAGTCTGTGGAATGAATTGCCTCAGGAATTCAGTACCATTGCAAGGCTCACCATCTTTCACCTCAAGGGCAAGGTGTAACATAAATGCTTAGTCAATACCAAAATTAGATGCTCAACGGTGCACATTTCTCCCACTGGCGAGAACAAACAATACATGATGTCGTTGCAGTGCTTTGCTCAGGTATTACGGCCATATATATATGTAGAGTAGTGGCTGTGTGTGTCTATATGAGCTATTGTAGAACAGGATGCAATGGAATAGAAGTTGAGGCCGCAGGGTTAAGGTAGGGACTTCCTCTGCCTGGGGATGGGCTTTCTCAACCCAATTCTCTTCTTAACTGCCTCCCTTATTTACTCTGGAATAAATCTCCTTTCAAAATCTTGCTCCCGGTTTGTAGGATGAAGCTCTCAGCCATCTCACACCTGGCAAAACTTTCCCTGGTTCCTTCGGACATTCACCTTCTCCCTTTAGAGAGCTGACATGGAATGGACTTGACGGAGACTATCAGTGCTGCCTGCCCCTTGTCCAGATCTACAGGTCACGTTAGTCATAAATACATCTTCCTCCAGCAAGTCTCATCTTGTTGTCTCTCTCTTGCTCCTGTACTGGCCTTTAGCTGAGACACCAGCTCAGAAAAGAAAGTGCAGCCTGACAAGAACAGAGCGCAAATCACATAGCACCTTGTCTGTAGAGAAGCTTTAATTATTCAAATGGTTTGAAATCCTTGCAAACATCGTTAAAAATAGGTGAATGTTTACTGTGTTGTCAGCTACAAAGGGATTCTCCGGGGGGGTCTGAAGGAGGGAATGCTGCTTGCTTTTATTTTGTGCTGATTCCACAAAATACGGTCTCTAGAGAAGTCTCACAAATACCTCTGAATGGAGCCTCTTGCTCCGGTTTCAGAACCTATAAATAAGGGCAAGGGCCAAGTGGGGCTAAGAACACCTGCTTTCTCCTGTGCCCTGGGCTGGCATGGCGAAAGGTTTCTATTAACATGCAACTGGCAGTGTTTTGTAAGGATGGTAGGGGGATGTGGACGAGATGGGCTGTGGTGTGATGGCCAAACCCCGACTGAAACTCTGCAGTTCTGTGCAGAGTCTACTAAAATTCACCAACCGCTTTCTGTTGTCCTTGCTGCATGAAACTTCAGCTATCTTTGAAACTAAGTACTGGCGAAGCAGTAGGGAAGCAAAGGTTTTCTGATGAGCTCCATTCTTGCCCCATTGCTGATTTACTTTTTGGTCATTTAAAATGAAAGCCATGCTGAAAGCGTAGTTTGTAGCTTCAAGAGTCGTTGCAGAATAGCCAGCGAAGCCTAGTGCCCGTGTGGGCAGGGCAGAGGCTGCTATCAGTTATCTGTGCTATAAAGAACATAACTGTTTCTTACAACTCTCTTACATGAAGAGGAGCAATTACACCCAGCCCAGAGTACAGGAGGGTATCTGACTCTTCCCGCTGGCCTTAAAACAACAGATCCAGTCTCCGAGCTAACTAGGAACTTGCGGTCTGTCGCCAATGCCAGTTTAACCATGTGGTAGATGCCCTGTAAGAGTGCACGCTCTCTCTCTCTCTCTCTTCCAGTTGAGCCAAAAGGGACCCTTGACAGCACGGTGCCAAGCTGATGTCAGCTGGGAGTTGCTGTTCGCATATTCCCCCAAACACAGCCCGGGCCCACGTGAAACGTCAAACCCCGCAGCATTTAGGCCGAGCCAAGTGTGGACGCAGGTCAGCGAGGGGCGGCAGTGCTGGTTTGCTTTGCTGTCTGCAGGTGGGTAGAATCGCATCCGCTGGCGAAATCCTTCCCTCGCTCTCTGGCGTGGCCCCGCCGCCAGCCTGGATCTCAGCGGGGCCCTGCCAGGCCGGAGCAGCTCGCTCTGCCCCACGGCTCGGGCCCAGGGGGCTTTGGGGCAGAAGGGCCGCATGACGCGCTGTCACAGGCCACTTGTTTGCCCTCCAGTGCTGCGTCTATTCGCTCTTCTCCCTCCCTCCGCTGGCTTGTCCCTCTCCCCTCCAGCTTATCTCGCTGCTCCCCTGCTCCTGGGGCTCCTTCATTTCTAGACTCATTGCCAGGGTCTGGATCTCGGGAGGTGCCATCCGCTCCAACCCCAAATCGGGACCGCTCCCCCTTTCTCTCCGCTTGCCCCCTCACACCCCTCCCCCGCCACTTGCCCCTCACACACCCCAAACCTGGACCATCCCCCTCCTGGCGCGGGGTCGTTCTTTTTGAATGAATGACTCCCGCGGCGGCGGCCAATGAGGGGCGGGCGGCGCTGCATATTCATGAGGCGCGCGGCCAATGGCGGGGCAAGGAGGCTGTTTTAAACGGCGGAGCCCCGCAGCCAATCAGGCCGCTCTCGTGGGCAGCCAACGCGAGGCTGAGCCGAGCGAGCGAGCGCGGACCGCGTCGTGCCCTGCGCTCAGCCTCCGCCGGCCGCCGAACAATACAGGTAGGCTCCGCGCTGCTCCGCGGGGCGCGCAGGGCCCAGCCGCCGCGGGGGCCCCGCCTATCCGCCGAGGGGGGGGAGGCGACCCCTTTCCT
>NW_017728924.1:4735378-4736419 GCF_001723895.1 Crocodylus porosus | reverse complement strand
CCAACGCATATAGACCTAGGAGTGTCCAGTTTCTCAGCTTGCTTGAAGCTGTGACCAAGGCCCTGAAGGCAGAACTGCTTCATCCAAACTCAACCAGAGTTTCCTCATTGCTGATGGAAACAATTGTATATAAATATAGATTTCTTTTTTTCCCTTTCCTCCCAATTTTTTGCAGAGTCAAGATGGCTAAAGGTGACCCGAAGAAGCCGAAGGGAAAGATGTCTGCTTATGCCTTCTTTGTGCAGACCTGCCGTGAAGAACATAAGAAAAAGAACCCAGAAGTCCCAGTCAACTTTGCAGAGTTTTCCAAGAAGTGCTCAGAGAGGTGGAAGGTAAAGTAACCTGGGGCCATGCCTTGAAGTGACAGTGGTTCCTCTGGTATCATAACTTCCTGTGGCAATTCTGTTATTCAAACCAAGGGTCCCCTCTCTCCTTGTATTTTTAACCCTGTACTAAAAAAAAATGTTGGAGTGTTCTTTTTTTTTTTGTTTTTGTTTTGTCCCCCCCCCAATGACAACTTGGAAAAAAGAAGTACTAGAAACCTATGGTGTGTGCTTCCTACTTTTTCAGCCTGGCTCTAACAGAAGGTTGCCACCCCATTATATTTTTGCAACCCCTGTGCCTGTTTTGCTCACTCTCTCAATAGCTGCTTCAACCAGAAACAGATCCTTGATAAACAGCCTCCATCCAGGGGAATCTGTCTGGTTGGGGTATACTGTTTGAGGTAACTCTCCAGCTGCTTGGGTGCTTAACTAATCTAGTGTTTCTTCTTTCAGACCATGTCAAGCAAAGAGAAGGCCAAATTTGATGAAATGGCAAAAGCCGACAAGGTACGATATGATAGGGAAATGAAGGATTATGGACCAGCTAAGGGTGGCAAGAAGAAGAAGGACCCAAATGCACCCAAACGACCACCGTAAGTAGTTTTGCTGCACTTGTCTTTCCTCCAGAGATTAGCCATTGTGAGTCAGCTGTTTACCTAGGAGATGTGAACTTGTATGTGCAATCTTCTTTTTTTTTTTTTTTTTTTTTTTTTTTTTT
>NW_017728924.1:4705873-4735278 GCF_001723895.1 Crocodylus porosus | reverse complement strand
CCAAAATTTTGAATGGACTTCATGATGTTTCATATCTATATGTAACTTCTGGCAGTTGAAGTCCTCCACCTTGTGTAGAGCTGGTGTAGCTAGATGGATGGTTGTGAAACTTCCTTAGGGTGGTGGTGCGCTTAATAAAGTCAGAAAATATGACAGTATTTCTGTGAGAGGTACAAAGTATTCTAAATTTCACCATTTTCAGTCTCTTGTGTAATAATAGAATTCTTTTTGAACAACTTTCTCTTTTTCTTCCCCCCCCCGCCCTAGACTCATTGCTTTTAAAAAATGCTTTTCTAGACCTCTTCATGAGTAGACCCAAATGTTTGAAAAACATTCTCTTTCCTCTCCTTCCCCCCCCCCCCAAAAAAAAAAACCAAAACAACAACAACAACCTCGTGAATCATTTAGGTGGAATGCTAATTAAAAAGGCTGAAAGTCTCCTCTCTTCTGTCTTTCTGTCCCAGTTGTAATCTCCCCTTAAACCAGCTGCTCATTTTAATGTTCAACTTCTTTCCTCCAAGGTCTGGCTTCTTCCTCTTCTGTTCAGAATTCCGTCCCAAGATCAAATCTACAAATCCAGGCATTTCTATTGGGGATGTAGCAAAGAAACTTGGTGAAATGTGGAACAACCTCAGTGATGGTGAAAAGCAGCCTTACAATAATAAGGCAGCTAAACTGAAGGAGAAGTATGAAAAGGTAAGGCTAGGCTGTAAGTCATGTGTCTCTTTAAAATGAGAACTGATGTGGGGAATAAATACTGTCTTGTCCTAGCCAAAAAGACTATTAAGAATTGTGCGGTAACAAGAGGTTGTTGGAGCTAGACGTAGCGTGTGGGCTCTGTGCTGTATAGTACACTTCCGTAGCCATCTAACTGGTGTATCAGACCATGATGGAACTTCTCCTCTGGGAAGCTCCAGGCAGGTCAGTCTCCTCCTCCCTGGAATACGTAGTGGGTAGCTGTATAATGTGAAGCACTGGCTGCTGACTCTGCTGAAGAAGTGACTTTTTATAGTGCTATTAAAGTGACTTAAATATCTTAATGCCCATTAACTTCCAAGAGCAAACTTCTTGCTGGCTCTTTTAAGAAACCCTAAAAAGCTATGAGCACGAGATGCAAACACTGTCCAGTCTACTTTGGGGCCTGCAAGCTCATGCTGTTATGCCAGCTGCCTCTCCCTTGAGGGAGGCTGGTTTGGAGAGTCAGTACTTCTGTAGGCTAAGTCTGGGTATAGAAATGCTTTATACACATACTGCTTGGAGCCAATGAAGACATCCTCTTGACTTTGCAGGATGTTGCAGACTACAAGTCTAAAGGAAAGTTTGATGGTGCAAAGGGCGCAGCAGCCAAAGCTGCTCGGAAAAAGGTAGAGGAAGAAGACGAGGAGGAGGAGGAGGATGAAGAGGAGGAGGATGAAGAAGACGATGATGAATAAAACTGTACAATACTTGTCTCCATGTGAATACCATAGAGTAGGGGAAACACCATAAATGCAGCACCTCTCATTTGAGCTGGTGTCTGTTGCCCTCATTAGGCTTAATTACAAAATTTGGATTCTGATCGCATTGTAGTTTCTAAAAGTGCTCTAGAAATTGTAACTGGTTTACATGAAGTGGCCATGGGTGTTGGTGAGCACCCTGAAACTGTATCAAAGTTGTACATATTTCCAAACATTTTTAAAATGAAAAGGCGCTCTAGTGTTCTCCTCACTCTGTGCACTTTGCTGTTGGTGTAACAAAGCATTTAAAAATGTTTCAGGCATTTTTTTTAATTTGTAAGGTGGTGTTACTATATGGTTATTGGCTAGAAAATCCTGGGTTATAAACTGTACATATCTATAGTTTGTAAAAACTAGACAAATTCTTGTGGTACATGCTTAGAGCTATGATGCCTTAGGGAGCGGTGATTTTACTTTGGAAGGCTGTCCCCTTCCACAGGGTGCCATGGCCCGAAGCATGCACTGTGAGGGTAGATCTATTTACACTACAGTGGGCGTCCATTTAGCTTAAAGTTGTCTTTCTGTATATAGTGAAATAGCATTCTGCTGCCATTCTTAGTTGTGGAAGGGGGTTCAGCTGGCATGAGAAGTGTATGGATTTTTTTAGTTAAGTGCGGTAGTTTTTAAACTGAAACTGTAGACCTCTCTTCATTGTCAACGAAGTGAAGAGCAAGTGCAGCAATTGAAGTTCAAAAACACTCTGTACTTAAGCAAACTTGCAACGTTCTGTTGGTTTTTTTTGTATGTTTAGAATGCTGAAATGTTTTTGAAGCAAAAAATAAACAGTATTACATTTTTAAAACTGTTCTTGACAACACTCTACATTTCTGGTTTAAAGGTATCCAAATAGTGCTGGGGGGAGGGGAAAAATTGGGTTTTGTTTTGTTTTTTGTTTTAAGTTTGTGGCATCCTTCAGGGCTGGTAACTTCTAGGAAACAGTTTGTCTTGAGGATAAATGGTGGCCAGCCAAAACTGGCTGAACTGAAAGAGATGGCTACTCCAGCTAATATGCAATCTTAACTGTTTTATGGCTGAGTGGCATAAGATGCTATGCAAGTTTGAACTTTATTACTTGAACATGGGAGCTTAAGTGAACATTTGTGACTTAATTGTTCATGTGAGAGGTGTGTGTATATTGCAGCATTCAGAGATGCAGAAAGGTAGGTGGCTGGGAATGAGGCTGACTCCATTGAGCAAGTATAAAAGCATACGCTGGATTTTTTTTCTTTTTCTTCCAGTTGTCGGGCAAACTTATAGCCCAATGCATTGCTGTACATATTAAAATGTGCCTTTTTTGTCCTGTGTTTAAACTGTTTCAGACTTGTGGTTTTTTTTTCCCTAGCATCTTGGTTCTTGACAGGAGAAACCTAGATAGTCACCTCACTTCCTTCTGAACTAGGACTCTAACTAATGTGAGTTAAATAGGAACTTAACTTCTAGAAGGTGATGTAAGGAAACAAACTTGGTTTCTGTAGTACCCCTTAGTAACCCATGTGTCCTCCTTGGGACTACTGACATGAGACTTGCTTCTGTCCCTCCCTTTCCTGCTGTTCAAATAGCAGGAATTATAATCGCTCTTAAAAAGGGACAAGTGATATTTCTAGCCAGTAGGATTATCCTCACTTTTCATGAGCACTAACAAGGCATGATTAGGAAGAATAAAACCAGCATCCACTAGTAACCTGCTATTGGCACTTCTTCTTTGCTGTCTTTAGAGGTGAGCCAGTCTATACTTCTAAAATGTATACAAAGTGGATAAATACCCTTGCAGTAATAGCAGGTCAAACATAAATTGCTGTTTGGCAAAGTTTAAAGGAGTGCAGTTGGTAACTAATTGGAATGGTTAACTCAAAGCAGCTATTTGAGGTGTTCAGCACTACTTGTGTGTGCCAGATTGCAGATGAATGAGGAACAGGTTTACAGGCAATGCATAATGCTTCTGTTCATAAAACATAACTCAGTTGCCTAATTTGAGGAGCATTTTCTGGATTCTTGCTATCTACCCAGCTTCGGTTTCTTGAAAAATGGTTGTTTTTAAACTTGTAATAGAAATGCTGCTTTTGTGTGTTCTCTCTTTAAAAGAATGGCTTTCAAGAACGATAGGTTTAAATTCGTGCGTTATTTGGAGCAAGCTAATAAATACCTGTTTTTTACAGAACATTAGCAAGCGGTCTACTGTCTCAAATACTTTTAGTATCTCCCCCACCTCCTTAAGATCCAATTACAACTTGGCTGTTAATTTTAACTAATAAATAACCCCTTCTCACCCCACAAAAAACCAAACCCCCCTCCCCACCCCCTTCTGCAGGGGCTTGGACTGGAGATGATGGTCTTAGTGTCTACATTTTGATGCAGAAGAATGGGTATCTTGACAGCTCATGCAAGCAGGCTACATCTAAAAGTTGTCTCCCATCTTTCCTTGGCTGTCCTCAAGTTGGTGGCGGTCTTGATTTTTTTTTGTCTGATCCTTTAAAAACAAAGGACAATGATGTCTCAATGGAAATTGACTGACCATGCCAATGCATGCAGGTTTGGCAAGTGTCGTGCTTTGGGAGCTCTAATTCTACCTCTGTCCATTTTTGACAGACTGGAGTGTAGAAACATCACTGACTACATGGGGAAAGGTAGTACAGTCACTACAATGTAAATCAAACTATGGTTCAACAAAGTGGCTGTTGCTACTGCCAAGAGGCACTCGGTTGAAAAGTAGACTAGTTTTCTTTCTCGGCTGTACCAGGTCTATTGAGTAGCTAAGGTTAGTTAGGCCAGGAACAATGTTTGTGTGTTGTTCCAGGGCAGAAAAACCGTAGGCCTGGTATGTGCACACATTACCCTTCCAACCAGGGTTTAGGGACAGGCTGACTGCACCACTGCTTTTCTGCTGTCAATTTGAGGATACAGCCCCATGTGCACTTTGCAGCATCCTGGTACAAAGAGTAAGCATTTCTAACCCTGTAAACCTCCTTTTAGGGTTTGTCTTGGGGTAGTAAGCATGAGGAGTTGTACTTTTATCCTGGGATAAAGTGGTTTCTCCTGGGACAAATGCAACCCCTGTTGTAGCACATGGAGACTTGAGTTACTCAAGGCTACAACCTACGTTCTGGCTGTGGGGTTGATACCTATCAACCTGCTACCTCAGACTTCTGAAACAGACTTGGGCAGTAATACTTTATCTCAGCATGCCCAACTATGGATAAATTGAGGATGACTTGCCTTTTATACATACTAAAGTTAGATCTAGTACTTGATGGAAAATGCCATTCACAGAGCATTCTACCCAGTGGCAGGGGCCTTCCTCTTTTCTGTAGGATATATAAAAATCCTTTATATGTTTTAGGTGGTGGCTTTGATTCCCTGTTTACTCGGGTTGTTGTACATCCAAAAATTGTGGCCGTAGCTCTCTTCTGAATGCTAAGCTAAAAATTGTAGCTCTTTTCTGAATGCTAAGCTAAACAATAGAGGAGAGATGTTCCCCATAAACTGCTCTTAATTATTATGTGAGTGTTGCATGCAGTGACCATAGAATAGATGGAAAAAATGTGACTTGAAACTGGGTGTCCTTTTTGAGCACAGCAGATTTAAAGAGAAAAAACTAACAAGGTCAAATGCACGTTGTGTGAAGAAACCACGCCTCCCCTTCCCCCCCGTGCAATAAAATTAAATTCTGACCTCGGCTTTATCTGTGCAACTCCGCTGAAGTGAAGCAGAACTTAAAACACAAGTGTTTAATGAGAGGAGAATCATATCCATGTCTAGGTTGTGCTAAAATCTATAGTGCCAGACAGGTAACAGGTCCTGCCTTGGGCCTTAAACTGTAGAGGCACAGATGGAGAAGGAGAGCATTGACATTGTAGGAGGTGTTTGCTGGAGCTGGCAGCCTGGAGGCAGAAAAGTAGGTCTTGAAGCATTCTTCAGGGGTAAAGGTACTGGGGTGATGTGGCATGCTTGCCAACTGGATTGCTTAATAGCACTTATACAAAGGTAGATCTCTGTGGTTTTCTCCTAATGTTCAGGGCCTATGTATTAGCAGACATCCATCCTCCTTTAGAAGCTATGCATGAAAGAGGATGAACTGACCATACAAGCAAAACGGGGTGGGGGCTGCAAGGCTAGGCCTTTTCCTCTGCTTCCATAAATACTGGAGCTGAAGTCATCACCTGCCTGATGCTTCTGAGGCCGACCCCAATCTTTATTATTTTGCTCTAACGAGGAATATTAAGCTGTTGTCCTAATGCAGGGATGGCCAACTTGTGGTACAGGCAGCTTCTGTGCATGACATGTGGCAGACAGAGGAGGGGACAAGCAGCATAGCAGCAGACAGGGCAAGAAACAAAACAGCAGCTGATCAGAGAGCAGGAAACAGCATCTGATTGGGCAGGGAAAGGGGATTGAAGTGGCATGCAGGGAGGGTGCATGGCTGATTTGCGGCACCCCTGCCAAAAAGTTGGCCATCACTGCCCTAATATACTTGGAAACATGCAGGCTTCTGTGAGTTTTTTGGGTGAAGCCCAATGACTTCTAGCTGAATTAGGAGGATTTTTATTTTTTCTAAAGTAGCACTAGAATCCAATAATTAGACCAGGTTGCTTTTTCTTGAAGGGCTAGGCTCAATAAAAGCCATTGAGAGGGGAAAACGTGTATATATACACACACAGACACACTGAAAATGTCTCTCACTGCTGCATTTGTATCCTAATGCATCTATGGGGAAGTGACACATTAATTTTTCCATAATAAAATTACTTAATCCTGGTCCAAATATGTATTGAATCAATTAAGAGCAAATGATTTAGATTCTAATGGAGCTCCATAGGGGGAAGTAGAATCCAACTTCAGGGACCCCACCGTAGCTGTCAGTACATTTAACATGTGATGGTATTTCCTCTGCTATGTTTGAACAGCTAATTTCTTGGTAACATTAAAACCCCTACAGCTGGAACTAGTTGCTAATTTGGTTTTAGGATCTCCTGTTAGCTGCATATTATTTTCAACTCAGCTGAATTTTTTTCTTGGCTATTGTCTCGGATTCTGGATTTTTTGATCTGCTCAGTGGGATGGTGTTTGACAAGCCTCCTTTCTGTCTTTGAGTCAGCCAAAACCTTGCCCCTCTGAACTACTGAATGGGAATTCATGACTAAAGTTTCTCATTTTGCTTGTCTTAAGAAGCATCAGCTCCTTAAATAGCAAGTGTTAAATGTAAAATCAAGTGTGCCAGAGACCTGGCTAAAACGTTCCAGCGATAGGGCAAAGAGACCAAATCGCCAGTTGTTTTGACTGGAGCCTTTGGGGCCTCCTTTCTGCGTTTCCTAGATTAGCTTCTGATTCGTCATTCTGTATACTAGAACTGCCGCTCTTCCTCGCATAGCAACTTATGCTCAAAGTACTTCTCTGCGAGCATCTAATCCTCATATATAGTCCTCATGCATATTCGATGACCACAATGCAGAGAAGAATCTCTGCCGTCCCTACCAACTCCTCTGTATGGAGTTTCCCTCTTCTAAAAACTCTTCCCAGCATGCATTTCTGCAGCTGCTCCTTTAAATTTGGCGTGACTAAGGAGTTGCAACCCTAATGGGGCCATTTTGCACTTAGCTGCTGCTCACTGCATCTCCCTCTCTTCCAGCTGTAGAGAGAGAGCATCTGCTAAAATAGGCTGTTGTCTGCAAAAAGCTATGCCTTTTTGAACCAGGTAGTCTCAGAGGTGCCTTATTCCCTGCCGCCTTCCAGCTGGTAAGTACTCCTCTCGTTGGTGTTCTACCCTTTCCGAGTTTGCCGCAGGACTGCTATTGTTTGGGCCAAGATTCGAGCTCAGAAGAATCCTACTCTTGTGATGGGGTTTAGCTCTATAGCTGGAGCCCAGTACATGGGAGTCATTCAGATGGGTCCCTGTCCTTTCTGCACCAGAGGATAGGATGGTCTTAACCATATCAAGGCAGCTATGCTCCCCACCTGGTTGATGTCCCTTGAGATGGATGACTTCAGGTTGTTGACCAACCCTAACATGAATAGGAATTAGGAGTTAAGTCTTGCTGCAGGACTGATGTGTACTGGCTTGTTTCGGCTATGAACTCTCTGAAGCGTGTGGCACTAGTACTTGGAAGTAGCACCTCTGTTCTTAATATGCAAAGACTTTTTCAGCTCTTTTGTAGCTTTATTATTTGGTTCTGAAGTCTAGGGAGCTTGATAGGTTGGAAGGCATTGCTTATAGTTAACAACGTAGGTGTTGCATACTTCATAGTTTCATTGGCAAGAATTTCTGAGATTCTGTGGCAGAAGTTGTCTTTCTAATATGCATATTTCCCATACAAATAGTTCAGAAAGGAAGAAATCCCTCCTCTGTCATGGATGCGAAGAGACGTTAGACTGAAGGAACTAATCTGAAGTCAAAGTTGATCTGGCCTTTTGGGTTATAAAAGAGCTTTTTTAAAAAACCCACAAACCCTTAGCTGGTTTTAACATTTTACTTGAGGAACAGCGTTTGCTTCCAATGAATTTTCCAATTTAAGGAAAAAGGCTGAAATTTTGTGAAAGAAAAAGAGAGAACAGTAATACAGGCGATCATGTTGTTTGCCACCTTCCATTTCTAATAGGCATGCTCATTAAAGCTTAAAGAGTTTCTTGCAAAAGAGGAGGGGACACCTGTGTTTGTTATTTTATCTCCGTTGTCAGGTAAAAGGGGGGCGCGCGGGGTTTCGAGAGGATGAAGCATAAGTGTGGGGTGCATTTTGTTTCCTTTTCAGCTTAGAAATATATAGAGCTCTGCCTTTGCTTTTATTGCTGTCTTCGGTGGCTGGTGAGAGCTTCCTCAGCTCTAAATCAAAGGGCCAGGGCATTTGAATCTTTCACTAAGAGAACTCTCTTTCTGCTAAAGATTTGTCAGGAGTTTGATTGAAATGTAGAACAGCAAAGCCCGGCTATCCAGTAGACTTAAGCAGTTAAACTAAATAACTGCTTCCTACTGATTATTTAAGCATCTCTCCCAACCCAGGTAACTCCAGCTATCCATAGAGCCTTATGGCAAAAACAGGACAGTGATGGTTCATCCTGGTTCTCTGCAGAAAGAAGGGCTTGGACCCGACTATGCTTCTTATGAAGAAGCCCTGATTGATTGATTTTTCTTTAACAAACCAAAGGCGTCTCTTACTATAGCAATGTGCCATGGAAGATTTGATGGGGAGGAGGAGTTCAAGGAGCTGTATTTGGCAATGGAAGAAAGGTATTTTGAATGATTTGTGGTCACCCTGGGAATAGAGCTCCGATCCCCTGGTTCCAAGGCCGGTCCTTTATGTATTGGCTTTTGTTATCAGCTCTCTAACTTGTACCTGACGATGATGAGCCTTGCTGAAGCGGGGGTGAAGTACCTAGTTTTCCCTGTTACACAAAGGGGGAAACAAAGCATGTAACCAGTCACCTAGCACCTGGTTGCTGACGAGGGTTGGGGCAACCAGTGAGTCACAGAGGCCGATACAGGACATTCCCATACAACTAGATGGCAATGTGTTGAAATGCAGAATGGGACACAGTACAGCTGCTTTCATCAGCTCATTAGTCTGGGTGTGATGCCATGCTAATGAGCCTGGCTGTACTACTTCCTGTTCAGAGCCTGATTTGGGTAACTGCCCATAGCTGCCTCACTGATGGCACGAGGCAAGGATTTCTAAGGGTGATGTCTTTCATTGGACCAGCTGTGTAGTTGGGATAAAGTTAGACAGGCTTTTGAATGCAGGATGTTCTTCCTCTGAATGTTTTGCACAGTTGGTCCAATAAAAGATCTCACCCTAAGAAATCCTTGCGTAATTTCTGGCCCATCACAACTATACCATTGCTCTTACATCACTGACAGCATAGCACCAAGGGTGTGCCAGGAGTGTCTCCTGCTGATGCCAGAGGCCGTGTGGGTCACCTTAGGGAGAGGGGGGAGTTGCAGGACCTGGTCTCTTCACTTAATTGAGCTGCCCGCTTCAGAGAGAAAATGAGTCTATCTTTAAACCCCGTGATCTATCAGAGACTGTAAGAAACATTAAAACAAAACAGAGCCCAACCGTCCACAACCGCCTTCTGCTTTACTTAGCTTTCTACTCTCCTTGGTTTCTTCTATTTCTATTCCGTCCTTTTTGCAACCCAGTTACACCATTTCCCCTGACCTTGGGACCCGGCCACAGGCTGTGGTGTGACTGGCATCCAAATGGTAGAAAAAAGGATGCGGTGGATGACACACATGGCCAAGCTGGGGTAATACTGCCCAGGCCAGTAGACAATTATCTCTAAAAGAACTGGGATAAAACTGCTGATCCAGGTTACCTGGGTTAAGGTTTTGTCTCTCTGCTCAAGGCAAACGGGCACCTACGGGCAAGGTGGAGTAATGTCCACCTATGGTATCAGCTACCCCAGAACAGCTGCATGTCTCCTTTCCTGATCCCAGACTAAATGACATTGCTATACAAAACAACTAAATTACACTAGATTCGCATTCAGGGCCTAAAGGGCTTGGAGTAGGAGCAGAGGTGGAGATTGTGGCCAACTGGCACTTTACAACGCTGGCAGATGCTAGTGCCCGTGGAGCAGAGTTGTTTGTGTGAAGGTGCGAATGCCGGGCAAATTGTCCTAGTGTAAAGAGCAGCTGAACCCACTGAGTCATGAATGCGGTGCTTGCAGTGTAAAGGCCCTATCTGACAAGATCTCTTTTTTCCTTTTATTGGCCATGAAAGAGGTGTTGGGTTAGAAAATGCAGTAAGCAACTGTGTTAAACGCCAGCTGGGGAAGTGGAGTTTAAATAACGTGTTAGTTGTGGTTCCTTTGAAGGTGACCTGCAAGCCACTCCGAGTTTTGTAAACCCTCCTGCTTTTGTCTACACTGGCGGCAGACCCGTTTTCCTAGCATGCTCATTCAGGTGGGTTGGTTCATCTGTTTCCAAACAGGGCGGGCTTTCTCAGTCCGGGTAAAGCTCTTCAGCAGAGCTCCCAGTGACTGATGTGGTTGGGGATTTTTGCCTGTGGAACCAAAAGATGGTGGAAATGGGCTCTGGAAAATAAAATAACCCCTTCCCCCCACCCCTATAAGCACACTTTCATCTGAGAATCTGAATACTTTGCTTTTAAGCATTAAATGAAATCCACTGATGATGTGGTTGTGGGGGTGTGTGTGTGTGTGTGTGTGAGAGAGAGAGAGAGAAATGCATACAATCTCTCTCTCTCAGCCTCTTTCTTTCATGGGTAAGAGACTCGTTCAGGAAAAAGCAAACAGCCCTGACAACAGGAATCAAGTGTTTCTAAATATGGACATTCCTTTTTGGACTAAAAAGTCTTTTTTGTACCATGCATATTTCCCCTGTTAATCATTTCCTTTTGTTCCTTGCAAACTTTGGTCCCCAAACGTTATCTAAGAAATTACATCTGATCTGTTCGTAAACATTTTCCTTTATGTTACACTAGCTGGTTTGCATGTCAAGTGCACGTTTGTCGAGTTTATTTTTAATGCAGTCAGAAAATCCAACATTTTAGTTCCTGAAGTCACTAGTTTTTTTGTTTTTTTCCCCACCATAGTATTTGGCCTGAGCCCATCTTGAAATATTGGGGATTTTACAAGCCATTGAGCTTGGTGTGTACCCTATTCACTGCTTTTGTGTTAAGCTAATTGGCTTGATAAAGGCGGCTCTGGGCCCAATAAAGAGTTTTTCCTTCAAGGTGAAATGTGAGATGGAAGGGTGAAATATTTCAGATGTTCACTAGCAGTTCTGCTTGCCCGATAATCTGAATGCATCAGAAATCAGCTAGAGCGCAGACAAAGTACAGGATTAAGAGTCTGAGATGGGAGCACTATGTGGACATCTGGAAGCCTGCTGTTTAGCTTGTCTGTTTTTGTTTTTTGTTGGGTGGTTTTGTTTTTTTTTGTATTCGTTATATGGTTTAGATTCACCCAAAATTAACAGCACGATGGATCTCTGGGGCTGTCAGGGGAGTTCTGCAGTAATCATCACAAATGTTTTTACTGGGGAAGCACCCCACCTTCACTCCCACAGCCCAAGCTCTCAGCATTTAGTGAAAAACCAATTAAATGACAAGCTAAACAGTATAAGCCCCCCCCCCCTTTCCCCCAAATGCTTCAGAAAGCAAACTAGGGTTTTTGACACTGGGATTCACAGAACACTGCAGATTGCAAGGCTGCTTCTTTTTTTTTTTTTTTTTTGAGGCTTCATGGCAAAATGTTGTCTCTGTGCTTTCGTGGAGGCTTTGTGCAAGCAGGAATTGCTGTGTTTCATTATTTTAAGCATGCAGGAAATCCATGGTGCCTCACCCATGGCAGATCCCAGCTATCTCAGCATGGATTCCACATGGCGCCTCTGCAGCTGGAAGGGCTCGTTCGAGACAGATTACGCCTTTGCATCAGTAATTTGCTTTTTCTTCTTGGTCCATGACCGTGCCACATTGAGGGCCCCCTTCTTTCTAATTCAGGCTTTGTTGCAGCATAAGGACTTGAAAGAGATCTTCTTGAACCAAGCGAGAGACGTGGAGTACTGGACAGTCTCTGCAGGCCAAAAGCCAGCTTCTAAGCTAGTGTGACATTTGCAGGTTTAAGTGGACTTGCCACTGTTTACACCAGGTCTTAGTATCTTCATGTCCTGTTCCCCTGCTGTTGAGTCTGTCCATCAGCCTGTCACGTCCCATGAGGGTAGGAGCTGAACTGTCATCACCAGTTTCTCTTTGCCATCATCAATGTTTCTCCATAATGTATTGTGCGCGGAGATATAACGCGGTGAGGGGAAAGGGAAGGAGAGAGTAGAGATGCGTCCATGTGCCAAACGGCGCATCCTTTATTGTTGCCTATTAGGAACAGCAGCATCACCCTAACAGTGGTGTTGAAATGTTCCCTTAAAGAAGGACTTAGGCTCCTTTTGTTTTATACTACTCTGTTGAAAACCGGGCTCCATACATGTAATGATAGAGAGTCTCTGCTCCTCTGGGAGTTTGCCATATGAGTAAGCATTGTAGGTAAATGGTGGGAGAAAGTAGGATTTTGCTTGTTTTCCTGGTGGGGGTGTGAAGTGCAATGGGGCCTCAGAGTTAAATTATATACGGGGAAGAAGGTGAATGAGAGCATAGCGCCAGTGATCTGGCAGGGGGTGCAGGGCTTGCAGGACAGGAGCTGGGGAGGAGAGGGACAGGACTGAGCGGGGAGAGGCAAGGGCCTTTGCACTGAACGATCGGCGCCCAGCAGAATCGGCGGTGACCTAGGAGGGCCGCCGGGCCCATGTTGCGGAGTTTACCTAGAAGTGGAGGGACGGGAAAGCAGGGAGGGGTGGCCATAGAAGGAGGCAGGTCCTTGCAGGCAGACATGCGGTGATAGTCCTTATCACAAAGAGTCGTCTGTGCAAGTCATTGTGGGTGTTGATACACACTTTACAGAAAACACTAGATGTCCACTCCCAATCCAGAGCGGCACTGCATAGCCCAGCCCCAGGAACCATAGCGTGTCGGGGAAGAGGCGGCTGAGCTAGTCTATGCTGCAGGGGGTTAAAAAAAGTCAAAATTTGTGTGCAAAAGGGGGGGGGGAGAGACACAGAAATATTATTTTTCCATGTTTTTGACCAAGCATTCAACCACTTTCAGCTCACAATAAAATATTTTTAGAGCTATATTTTCAATACAAATGTTTTTATACAAATATTTGAATTTACTCGGTTGCAAAAACAGCCTGTTTCCCGTGGCACGGAGAAACGTTCTCTCCCCGTTTCCCCTCTTGTTCACGGTCTGTTCAGCACTTGCTCTTCTCCTCCATCTGAGCTGCATCTCCTACACTACCTGCTTGCCCACCTATGCCCCAAGGAGCCAGCTTTTAGCAGTGTTTCCCCACCTTAATCCAGCTGTCACCATGATATACCCCTGTGCAGATGTCTGTGTGCAGCCTCGAAGAGCCACCGCTAATGTGCATTGCCTGCTCGCACAACTCCCTCGATGTTACAGTTAAACCTCCTGCAGCCGCCGTTTGTCACCTGTTGTCCTACCCCACTTCCCTCTTGCACGATAGCTGACTCCCAGCCATGGCTGGTTTATGGAGCTGAGTCCATCTTTTATGAGCTAGCTGTTTCTTTTACCTGCCCAGGGTCTGCTTTGGGGCTTCTCTCTCCTGTCGTCCCTTCTGCCCCTCTGGTGCTGTGTAAGTAGCTCTGTTCTCCCTTCACTTCGTACAGCTCCTCCTCTCTAGGCCAATGGCTTCTCGGTCCAGCTCTGTTTCTACTACTCCTGGCATTTGGTATCCCCAGTGGTTTGCCTGTTCTCTAGGACTGTCTCCATCAAGTGCCCTCACTGGCAGGGGGCTCTTTCCTCGCCTGCTGTGAGTACAAAGACGAGGCTCACAAAGACAGGGAATGGTTTGTGGGGCTGAGTCTATACTGAGGCACTGCAGACTTCTCCCACAGCAAGGGAAAGATAACAGCCAAGGAGCTAGAGGCTGCAAGCAAGGACCGGTGCACTGAGCTGGGAGGAGGGACCTTCATGCCAGCACATCTCTGTGGGTTTCTAGTCTGACTCTAGTCGGTCTCAGCCCTGCTCCCATCGCTGCTGGCAGGAAAGCCCCGTTACAGTGCTGGCACTAGATCCACACCGCCCACAGGCCCGGGTCATTGCCCTGCTCAGCCAGGCTGAAGCAGGCATGATGCTGGGTGTGCTGACCACTCAAGGCCTCCCCAGCTGCTGCTGAGTTGGTGGATCCGTCCATACACCACCACATCCTGATCATCTGGGACCAGAGCCCTTGCCCCCGGGGTGCTCTAACGCTCTTCAAGCTTGTGCTCGGGACTGAATGGCGCCTAGGGTTGGGGCACGTAAAGGCAGCTAAAGTCATCTTTCCTTTTGTCCACTGAGGAAAAGTCATCTCTCTCCTGCCTGTTGTTTTCATACTTGGCTGCTAGCTGGTTTTAACCACAGTCTTCACAGTCACACTGGACTCGAGCCTCCATGTTAGATTTTTAATGTTTAAATCTCTCACCTTACTCCAACACTGCTAGCACGTCCTCAGGAGAGCGCTGCCCATGTCCAGTCGTTGCCATCCTGCTGTAGGGAGGAGTCTGAACAGAAAATGCTTCTTGACCCATTGACAGGATTCCCGCTATCTTCTCAGGAACGCTTGCCAGGTGCATTATGTCATCATTCCCATAGTGGCCGTTTTGGTGTTTGTGAGTCCATATCCACCCATAGAAGCAGAAGATACCTGGTATTGAAACAGTTGAGTGCGTTGCTCCGTTGAAGAGATGTCATTAGGCTCCAGCACCAGCAGACTGGTGAGAGAGTTGCCCTCTTTCAGCCCCGATGCTCCGCTCCCATCCCCTGGAAAGCCAAAGTAAATTGATAGCATGCAGAGAAGAAAGGCTTAAGGAGTCAAGACTGGCTCAGGCTTGGACAGCTGGGAGTTGCAACAGGTGATGGGGTGCTGTGAAACCTTGTGTGTGCAAAGTTGGGGTCACTAGACCTACAAAGATCCTCATCCTCACTGATGGATAGGCCACTGTGATCTTCTGCGCTGTCCACCCGCATGAGAAATCCTGGTGAGCCTGCCATGCTTCAGATGTCCCCTGCCCATGGTTTGAGGGGCGGGGGGGCAGGGAAAGGGGGCAAAGTGATGGGCAAGGGTCAGCATTTGGCCCTTCAAGCTATTGTCCCCATCGGTCTGCTGCTTCAGCGCTGCTTTGGGTCATGTTTGGAATGATAAAAGCTTAGAAGCTAAATTAAAAAAATCAATTCTGCAAAAATGAAGCAAGCCACCAGGGAAATGCTGGACCCCAGGCAGCGTGTTAATAAAAGATCTCGTGAGCAGATAGATGCTGCCCCCAGGAAATTAAAAATGGTACTGAAGGGCACACATGATGGGCACACGCTGGTGCCTAGCCAGATCATTACCCCTGTGCTGGTAAAGCGTCCCTCGTTCTCCATCAGGGGTATGAATAGTTCCACCCTAGGCTTCCAGCTCCCCATGTCATTCTGGTTCCCTCTCCACAAGACCTGAGACAGATTTGGGCTTCAAAACACTTCCTGTGCTTTTGCATGTCTGTTGTGGCAGGAACGGCCAGAGCAAAGCTGGTGGTATTTGGTTGCTGGCTTGTTTCCGGTTGGGCCTTCCAGAACTGCAAAAGCATCCTGCTCTTCTGCACGAGGCCAAAGCTATGCTACCGAGTGTTGTCTGTTGAAGTCAGCTCTTCGCGGCCAGGGCTAGGCAGGCAACGTCCCCAGTCTGGATGCAGCTGTGGTCTCAGGTGGTGGTACTGTCTCTTGTCAGCTTGGGCTCTGCCTACACTTAAACAGTCCTGTGCCAGGACAGCACAGTGTCTCCTGGCCTTGACCCCATCAGGGCATCTGCCTCTGGAGAGGAGCTCTGAGTATAGAAACACTTCAAACTTTGGAGCAGAACTTGAGCTCTCCTGACAAAACCTAAACCAGAGGAGCGGCTTAGCCATACCAGCAGAAAAACTCCTTCTGGCGGCCTATGTAGCTGCTACACAAAGGGCCTCTGCCAGCCTGGCTGTAGGAACAGGCTTTGCAATGTAGGCAAAGCCTGAAGTGGAGACGCACGTGCTGAGGATGCAATGCTGCAGTCACGCTGCCGACAAAACTGCCATCGAAGCCACCAGGAGTGTTAGCTGAATAAGGATAAAAACTGACCAAAAATGGTAGTGTTGGGTGTATTGGCCTTCTCCCAATCAAACTATTTAGCCCAGTACGTGGCTGCGCTGCCCAGAATTGGCTCCGGTTGGAAATGGAACAATTTTCAGGATGAATTAGAATAATTTTGGATGCCCATGCTGGAAAAGCTATATAACACTATATATAGAGAGAGTTACTGGTGGGTAGTACCTGGACCAGGTAAGTGTAGGCAAAGCCTAAGCAGATAAAAGATGGTACCAGCACCTGTCACCACAGCTGCATCCACACCGGGGGCTCACATTGCCAACAGACAAATTGTTCCACTTCCAGTTAGAGCTGACTCTATGATTATATATGTACATTTTCTCCCCCAAACCTGCCACTTCATCAACAGGACTGTTGTTTATTGAACTTCACTGAGCTTTATTTGTGGGTGGGTTTGCTTTCTCTTCAGGTCCATAGACGTAGGTTCACTTTTGTCCCTCTGCCTTGGTGGTAGCAGAGGATCTGTGGGAGGAAGGAGTTGAACTGTGAGTTGCAGTCTCAGGGCTCAATCTGTTCAACCTGTTGAATCTATTGCTTTAGGAGGTCTAGTTAGTCTAGTATAGATTTTATTTAAAAAAAAATTAAAGCCTTTGTTGCACTGATTTTTGCCTGGTGTTTTGCATTGTTTCTGTTCTGCACATTAATTATGATTGGGAATATTAGGGTAATCGCACTGGATTAGACCAGTGGTCTGTCTTGTCCAGTGTCCCATCTTCTACAGTGGCTAGTAGCAGCTACTGTTTTATTGCTTTACTTTGTCACTTGTTTTCAACCAAGCTGTTTTACCTGTTCTCTCAGAAAAACAGGTTTAATACACATGGAAATACCATATTTTCTGGTGTCTAAGATGTTTTCCCCCCAAAAGGAGGTCTAAACTGATTTTTTTTTCCTACACTGAAGCTTAATATCACAAATCTTTGAAACAGTTATAATAAAAAGCTGACCAAAATGTAATCAAATTTATATCATAAACTTTTCCCCATGAATTTAACTTTTCTTTTGGGGGGCGAGAGGCAGATGTCTTGTACAAGTGCATCAGACAATGATTTTTTTTGCCAATCTTGTGTACACGCTGTAAAAGTCTGGAAGAACTGAAGAAACCTCATGAAAGACTTATAAGTTAGACAAATGTGTTGTTTTTTTTAAATTGTAACTTTGGAAAAAACCCCACCAATGTAAACTGTACTTTTGTTGCCTGTTACAACTGGCTGTTAATTGGGCCAGGAGCTAATGTGAAACCAGAGAAATGGCCAACAAAACTAAATATTAAAATTGCCATGTGTCAAAATAAAAAGAATCTGAGTACATTTTTGAAGCCACCAAAAACATGGGGTGGCAGCTTCTCCTTTGCTGCCTTTTGTTAAGAAAGTTTGCAACCTGAGGCTTATATTGGCTGATCAGTCACTTTTTGCAATTCCTGGTCGCAGCGGTTGCTTTTGATTAAATCCGTGCTTGGTAAGAAGGTTGTGAACTTTTCTTTTCGGGTGTGAATCTCATCAGTGCATTTGTCCCCTCCAGACTGGATTATTGTAGCACGCTTGGCTTGGGGCTGCTCTTCAAAACCATTCAGAAACTCCAGCTAGATCCCAGTGTGGCTCAGGTCTTGCCGTGCGGTTGTTCTTGTAGACAGGTTATGTCACACCGTGGGCTCCACTGGCTTCAAGTTGGTTCCCGAGTGCGTCTGAGGTGTTGATTTTAGTCTATCAAACCCCATGTGGTTTAGGGTTTAGCTCTCTGAGTGAGAGAGAGGACTTCTC
Source organism: Crocodylus porosus (assembly GCF_001723895.1). Taxonomy (NCBI): domain Eukaryota; kingdom Metazoa; phylum Chordata; order Crocodylia; family Crocodylidae; genus Crocodylus; species Crocodylus porosus. The sequence goes on along the minus strand of NW_017728924.1, from coordinate 4,717,347 downwards.
TGTGTACATGTGATCAGCTGGGATGCGCTCAGCCCTGTCTTCCCCTATCAGTAGATGCTGCAGTGCATTTCCCTGTCAGTGCAAAGACTCTGGGCTCGTCAGCCTTTAGGCCAGGCTGCAAGTTCTGTGCTCGTCTCATGGAGAGAGTAGCCAGGGCTGAATTTCCTTGATGGTTTGGCAATTTTTATTGTTGAGGGTGAATCTGTGTCATGCTGGTGCCACTCTGTGCTTGTTCTCTGCCTGGGTTTGGATGTATTGGTAGTTATACCTTTAGGCACAGAAGTGTGAGTGAGTTAAATAAAAATAGTGTAGAGCTCTTGACCGGTTTAGCTGTGTTGATCAGTGGCTTTCAAAGCACAGAGGTCAGCACCAGGATCACCATTGTGTGGATGGTGCAAGTGAGGCAGAAAGATAAGGTGACTGGTCTGAGGTTACCCACCAGGCACAGAGCGCTGAGGAAATCTTGTAGGCAGCATGTAATCCTGCTTGTGTTTCAGGACCATAAAAATGTGACTTCTTCTGCCTGGAGACTTTACACTATTAAGATCCACAGGCCAGTACATTTTGTTCAGCAATGCAGAGTTAAAACCATGTTGCATCAATAAAATAATACAAAGCTGGACCAAAATGCTGCAGCTTTTTGTGCTGTTTCTCTGCTATCATTACAGCGCTCCTTCAAAGTGTGTGTGCATGGAGGAAAAAATATAACGGACCCCAAAGACCTCTCGTATGGTTTGCTGAGCTATTGGGCTCTGAAGACCACTGTGCTGTCAGCAGCCACTGAAGTGAGCTATCACTGCTGGTGAAATATCTGAGCTATTTAACAGATGACCATATCCGGGGCCCCAAATATCCAGTCTGGGATTTACCTTAGACTGGTGCTGCTCCTAAATTACCTGGGTCTTAAGCACAATGACACAGTCACTATCTAACGGCTGTTGCTTTCCTGAACATGCTCGGCCTTACCCTGTCCGACCTCCCCCAGGCAGGAGGCGGCCGCCCTGCCCTTGCTTGTGTGAAGCTCCTTGACTTCCCTGTATTTATGGGACTTCAGTTTCTGCTGCGGCTCACAAAAGCAACGGCATCCACGGGCAAGGGGGGAAGGAGGTTTTGCCTTCTCATTTGGACACCTCAGCATTGCATGAAGCTCGGGGGTCCCTCTGTAGTGGCATGGCCTGCGGTGACGTGCCTCGTGCTCTGAAAAGAAGAATTCATCTGCCTCCTATTTCAGTCCCCAGCAGGATGGATCCAGACCAGAGTGCTTGTTTCTTGCTCTGTGCCTTCCCCCAGAAAGGTGGACCTAAGCGATGCCAGTGGCCACCGGGCCAAGAGACGAAAGACCCTGCTTGCGGTGACGAAGTAATGAGACCTTTTCTGTCACCGTTGCAGATCTCTCTCTCTCCTTCTCCCTTCCTGGTTTCCACATGCAGCAGAAGAGAATTAAAAGCACACAATGAACCCCCGGTAATATATCTTGAACCATTCCTGAGACTACGTGTGCGTGAAAGGGGCCTGCCAGGCCCGCGAGCAGTTATTTACAATGCCCGTTGAGTGAAAGGACAATACTTTTAATAACCTCTCCCATCAGACAGCCAAGGACGCTATTGTATGGCTGGAAAAGATTTGAGATTACTGGGCTAAAATGCCTTTAAGCAGACTAAATCGTAGGAAACACGAGGCCCCCCTCTACAGCCCCGCTGAGACCTATGTGAGGAGCACCCACCTCCTGTGGTGGGAAGCGGGACAGCTGTAGTGGTACAAACCCTCCAGCGTGGGGGCCTGGCAAAGGAAAGCGGTCTCTGCCCCCGCTGGTCCCAACTGCTGCATCAGCCCCCGAGCACAAGTTAGGGCACCCTTTGGGCTGTTCCAGGTTACGCTGGCAGCTTGGCCCAGTATACCCTAGTTGTATTTGCTCCCTTTCCCTCCCCTCCATTTTGCATCCCAGCTGAGGATCAGGACCTGGACATCTTTACTGTGAGGACTCAGCCTGCCAGGCAGCCCATACATGTTTTGGGGGAGTACTTTTATGAACATGAGCAGTGGAGAGCTTATCCTCAGCCCCCAAGAAAGGCTAAACCTCAGTCAATAATAAGCTTAGAAGGCAGTAAATCTTGGTAATGAGAAAAACAGAAGACAGCATCTGCTCAACACGACAGTACTGTATATGGTCTGGTAAACAGCTAGTGAAATGATCTGTCCGCTCTTGCATGGGTTACATTTGAAAAGCCAAGTTTCTCTGCGTAATTGCAGATTCCACATTTTTTCCCCCCCTCTTCAGAATAGCTGCTGACTTCCATGCAAAATTCGAACGTACAGATGGGGAGAAAAGAGTCCTTTGTCAGTGAGGGCTCTGGCATGGTATTTATGGCTTGAATTTATACAGAGCTTTAATCACTAAACTAACAAATAGCTGCCATCTTTGTGTGTGTGAGGGCTAAAATGCAAGGCAAGACAGAAATGCCACAATAGATACTGTACACTCCGTCGACGCGTCGGCTTCCTCCCCACTCTTCCTCCCCTGCTCTCGCCTTCTCGTTGCCTTCCTCTTCAGAAATGCACTTAAAGATTTATGCACTTTGGAGGGTGATTAATATCCAGATGAGAACCGCTCAGGAAAAACTGGGAAAATGTTTGTTGTTTGAGCCTCCAGGAACCGTAACTGGGAGGGGGGTTGACAGCTTACCAGGTGTGCTGCTGTTCGGGATGAATTGGCCGCGTGGCAGTGAAGGTGCCATGGTGCGTGGACTAGGTGAGGGGCACCGGCTCCCGCAACTGCCTTTCATGCTCAGACACCTCGCGGTGACAACGCACAGGGGAAGGTGGCGACGTGGACGCTGGAGGTAACGCGGAGGGTAGCTGGACTGCAGAAGAGCACAATTTTGCTCAGTCAACGTGCAGTAAGCTAGGTCTGCAGAAAACGGGGGAGTTCAGGAGAGGAATCTGCATGTGGCGTGTACTGCTTTTATGAATTGGGTCTTTAATAATTTACATTACCAGTTTAATACTTTGAATACAAATTATCTCGCCCATATGCTGTGCTGACAAACATAAAAATGGAGTAATCAAAGCTGTAATAGCACTACAGCAAAAAGACATAAAATGCCACTAGAAGGCTTAGGATAAATTATTACAGGCACACACCAGCTCTACAGCTCCCTGGTGCCATTGGATGCAGTGCAATTTCTCCCTCAGACTTTGCATTTGGGTTCAAAAGCTGCTGCAGTACAGTAATCTGACAAAAAAAAAAAAAAATCTTCGAGACAGACAACATGGGGAGGCGGGTGGGGGAAGCCAGCTCTGTTTCATAAACACTGCAATTTAAATTCTGCTCTGGCATTACATGGTCTGCAAAGAAAATATAGTCCTGCTCTTTTTTTGCAGGGAATACCTTATTTGTCAAACAAGGGTATTTGCATGAATTATAAACCACAGTGTTCTCTTGCCATCTTCAGGTAGCTGCTGTGTACTGCAGGTCGGCCCTGGCTCGCTGGCAGTGTTGGGGTAGCCAGATCCATTCTCTTCCAATGCAGTATGATGCATGAGTGCCATTTCCACTTCAACCTCTCTCCGGGGAAGGGCCTAAAGTAAATGCTCCGGGTTTCTGTTATGCACGGTAGGCTCGGTGCTCTGCATCGGCTGCAAGACAGCCTAAGCACTCTGCTGCAGTGAAGGGTCAGCCAGCGTGTCCTCCCAGGGGGGTGGTACCGTATCCAGCTGCCTGGGATCTGGGCTTGCAGATGGCTCGGGCTGGGGTCCCAAGTGTGGATAAATACCATTGTTGGGCCGCTTCTTTCACACCGTTCCAGCTGGGAGGGGATATTCCCTCCCTTTCCCCTGTGTGCAGGGCAGATGCAGTTTGTCCCCTTGACTCCTAGTCTGGAGGATGCTTGTGGTTCATAGGACACTGGGCTCCTACTCAGGTCACTTCCTGCTGCAAGGTGAAGCCTTATTCTTGAAGCGTGCTTGAACAAGAGGGGACTTCTCCTTACTCCCAGTGAAGTAGGGAGAGCTAAGGGCCACCAGTGTTTCCCTAAGCCTGGGGGGAAACACTGCAATACTTTACACCGCTCTACCTGACATCAACCCCAACCATGCATACTGTCCAGGTGCCAGGCTGCCATTGCCCGTCTATAGCCACTACCACAAAGGGCAGAGGGGACCGTGTAAGAGTTAATGGTGCCTAATGAGGGGATCACCCCAGGGAGGGCGACTGTTTGTGGGTTCGACCTGACCCACCTGCAGAGCCCAGGTCGCAGAACTCGCACTGAAGGACTGCGACGAGAATCCGGGGAAGAGGCAAGCATACTATACAGCCAGCACCGCCCTGCTTGCACCCACCCGCTCTGCCTTTGTGGCAGCAGAGAGGGGAGCCCGCACCTGGAAGGATGGGGGGAGATAACAGGGTGCAGGGTGGGGGCTGTGCCGTTCAGCTTTCGTGACTCGGTCTCTTGTAGTTATGTGCCCTCTGCTATAACAGACGCTCCGAGGGCAAACCGGCCCCGCCACAGACTTGAAAGGTCTTGCCTTCAGAAGGAAAAAGCAGAATAAAGTCCCTCCACTGCATGTTAGATAAAAACGCTGGGATCAATAGACTGTGCATTGTGGAATATTGCGAGTCTTTGCTTTAAGAGCCAATCGATGCATTGCGGTATCCCAAAGACCCCTCCTCCCACACCAGCCTAATCCTTCCTAGAAAGAGCCAACTAAGGCTTCCATTTGCATACATTAAATTTCTTCACCATCAAGGTCACTCCAGCCAATATTTTATCCTGCGCTTCTACAATGATGGGTACGAAATGAAGCTTCTCCCAAAATGAATCATCAGGAGTGTCTGGAATGGCTGTTTTTCCCCCTGTAAAGTGTGATGCTAATGTGGTAATGACTTCTCTTTCAGAAGAGGGAATCTCAGCTGCTCCTTGGCACAAGGCAGACGTTTTCTTTCTATCGAGCTCTTGATCTAGGTGTTGCTGTGGACTCAGCGGGCAGTGTCTTACCCCCCCAGGAGCATGGTGAGGTGATACGGGAGTCTCATTAGACCCATTTTTGGAGACAAACAAACTGAAGCTTGCAGAGGGGCTTGCCCAAAACCACCCAGCAGACATTTGCCACTGTTTCCTCTTGCTTTGCTGGAGCAATGCAATGGGATTGCACTGTGAAGAAATGGCCACAGAGAAGAGGTATGCTTTAGGCCTTCAATGAGCTCACGTGTCCAGTGCTGGAGAGCCGTCACGACATTCAGAAGAGAATGGGACTGGGGTTCTCAAGTCCCAGATTTGTCTAAAGAGCACGTGGCGGTGCAACTGCAGCATAATTGAGCGTGCTCTTGCCAGCCTGTTCTAGCTCCATCAGGGACCCTGGATATGCACTGCGCTCGTTAATATGGGCTAAAACCCATTCTGCCCCATTTTCACTCCCAGTATTGGTGGGATGAGCTAAACCAGACCACTGTTGCTGCTCTACAATCCCAGCCTCACTCTCTGCACAGACATGTGTTGCATGGCCCAGCCACCTCAGTATTCGGGCATCCTCACTGCAGAGTTTCCTCAGAGTGACACCTCAGGCCATGCTGCTGCAGGGTGCAGGACACTGGCTTCAGCCAGAGCTGAGGGTGCTTAGGGTATCGGATTCGAGCATTTAATAAAGGCCTGGTCCGGAGCCCACTGGACTTGCGAGTCTGTCTTCTGGAAGTGTGGCGAGCAGGGAGGGGCTCATAACTAGGGAGGCTGGTGACATGCAGTGCAAGACGTGTCCTTACGATCCAGACCAGTTGCATCCCAGGGGCCAACCGGGACCTGACCCACAAATGGCTGAACGCTGCAGGTCACATCCTAGGCAGGAGGGAAGAGAGCCTGTCCAAGAGGATGGATCCTGCCGCCCCCTGAGTGGCTGCTACAAGTCCCGTGAGCTAAACTGAGTAGCGAAAAGGAACAGACCTGATTCACGCAGGCACAAATCAGCATCGAGCTGAGAAGTAACTTGCCTCATCAGCAGTTTTACTGGCGCTGCTCTCCTAGCGATGCCGTGCAGCCTGCCACGTTGGGCGCTGGACAGACGCCCCACGGATCTGCTCCCTGACAAGCCCCTGCTCCACTGAGAGGCCTTGGCCAAACCCCTCCCTTCCCATGCCTCTCTTTCCACATCTGGGAAATGGCAATAACCCTGTGCGAAAGGGCTCTGTCAAGGCCAGGCACACGTCTGTGTACTGCTCAGCACGTGCAAGAGGGGTAGAATCAGGCCATAAACGCTAGGTTTTGCTGAGGAAGCCTGCCGAGTCCTCTGGCGCGGTTATGTGACGCTGGTAGGAATGAACAACAGAGGCCCTGCCGGGTCTGTAGAGGACTTGTCCAATACCTCATTCTGCCTTTTCAGGCAGGCTTTTCCAAGAGGAAGCAGTGGCCACGAGGTGGGCACCTAGCACAGTCTGCCAGTCGGAGCAACCTCCATTCGACAAGCGCAGCAGACGGAAAGAACAAACCTAACCGGTGACTCGGTTTCCAGATGCTGATTATTCAAGAAAGGAGAGCGTGGCTAGTCCAGGCAGTCGGGCTGTGCCCCTGCTTCTGACCAAGCGGCCTTTAGGCTCGTCTGGAGGGCGACTGCCAGTAACTAGCGCACTTGAATGCCAGCTCTGAGTAGTAACGAAGGCAAGCCCCATCCATCACTCCTTGAAGCGTTGCCCCTTTTCAGATTTTTCATTGCTTGCCTTTAAAGAAAACGGGCACTAACTGATCACATTGCCCCATAAATAAATCAGATGGGTCAAGACCACAAGGAAAAATCTCCTCATCCTCATTCAGAGGGGGATTTTCAACATAAAAGACTTTAGAGGACTCATAAAATAAAACATTTATCTTTGAGCGAGAGGTAAACATTTCCCCCTCTGAATCTCTAAGCGATGCAATTTTCTCTGAAGTCTCCATTTGTTTAAGTCCGTATATGACAATAACTCACCTGGTTTCTCCCATGATTCCCCAAACTCTTGCATAAGTCAGAATAAAGCAAACTCAGCATATGCCTTGTGTCGTTTGTCAGCTTCATCTTTCAAATAAGTCATAACTCGGAGCCGTCTCCCGGAGCTTACACTGGGGGGGCTGCCTGTTCTCTAGCCGGTCGCTTGCAGCGAGCATTGGGAATGTCCCCGTTCTTCCTTTCTGGAGAAAGAAATACAACGCAGTTGCTAAGAGTCCCCTCGAGTGCAGCCAGGGGAAGGGAGCATGACTTAGCTCCAGATAAATCATAATTTTACCATTTAAAATTGTCAGTGATGTGCTTGCCATTGGAGATGCATTACAGTGACAACTCCTTGGCATTGGGGCAGCGCTTCCAATCAGCTTCCCAAAGAGACCTGTGGATGGCAAGAAACCTTGAATTATAAGCGTTGTCAATTAATAGAAAATCAAAGAAGTGAACTCTCTAATGTCCAGGAATGGGAGAATTCAAGGAACTACTGCTGTCTGCTGCCTTTTCTGAACGTGCACAGATTCTCAAAACCCAAATGTTTAGACATGACTCCAGTCTTTCAAAGCCCTCGCAGGAGGGCTTGATCTGTGGTGGCCATGGGACACTTTGGGAGGCACTGCAAACAAAATGCAGTCACATAACAGCTGTGGCTTGAAACACAGGCTTTTTTACTCCCACGAACCTCCATTAACTCTTACTTCCCTTATGAAGTTAGTAGCAGGTCTGTGCTGGGTTGTACTGAATATAATCTTCACGTAATATCTGTCTCAGCTTTTCTAGATTCAACAGAATGGGGAGATGGTCAGTTGTTGTTGGTTTTTCAAGCCATTTTTTGTCCGGAGCTGTGCATTCCTCTCCCACCCCGCTGATGCTGTTGACGCAAGTGCTTCGTATACTGGGAATGCACAAAATCTAGAACTCCTGGTTCCAAAATGATACCTTTTATTAGACCAACTGAGAAATTGCACAAAACTATCTTTTTCTGCAACTTCTCAGTTGGTCTAATAAAAGGTATCATTTTGGAACGAAGAAATTTTTGCATTTCTTTTTGTCTCAGACCAACACGGCTACCACGTACATCCCTCGTCTGCTGGGGATTTTCATGTTCTTAGTGATGCCTTCAGTGCTTATAAAAGAAACGCAGAGCTCTTGAGCTCAGCCTAGTTGGCAACAGAGGAGCCGCTTTTATGGGTCTTGTTTGAATTGGGGTTCATTGATCCTTACTTAAGCCTACGCACACATTCTGGGCCTTCGCGGCAATCCGAAAAGATGATTTGTTTCTATTACCTTTGACTTTCACTTAAAAGCTTGGGGCTTTGCTGTCTGTCAGATTACCCGTCCTGCACGAATTGAGGCTGCCCTGTCCCAAGAAGAGCAGGATTCTTGTCCTGCTGATTTAAGATGTCAAAGCAGAAATCTTTGTGCTTTTGTAAAATTTTTGCTTTTGAATGCAACAATTCCCCTCTATTCTAATAATGGTACCTAGCTCTAGCACAGCACTTCAAGTGCTTTGCAAATAAGCTCGCTAAAGCTCCACGCTCTAGCCATGAGGCCGGGTAGTAAACTAATGTATAGCTACTAGAGGGTGAGGGCGAACTAGTGATGATGGCACTGGCGTGGGACTCGGGAGATTCAGTTTCCAGATCTGTGCTAGACCATCTATGTGACTTCAAGGAAAATGATTTTTTTTTCTCCTTTTGTGCTTCAGTTTACCGTGTATGAAACTGGGATAACGAATAGTTTCTCCATTTCACCTCTTGTCTGTCAATAGGTAAATTCTTTGAGGCAGACATTGCTTCTCAGCAGGGTACATAACGTAGTCCTCGTCTCAACACGGTCTCGAGGAATTTCTGTTACGTAGATCATTCAAGTAATTGTAAACTCTGTTTCTAGGAGGCTGCAATTTATCTCGACCGTGGGTGCCTTTTGTCATAACAAAAGCGGTAGGCAAAGTTTACAGTGAGGCCTTTGGTAAAACCGACTTTTCACACGCACATTTGCAACTTTTTAAAATTTGGGGCTCAGACTTTTAATACAGGGTCTTATGATGAAACTCTGTGGAAAGGACCTTCCATTGTTTTTCAATTGTTGGCCACTTGAAAGAGAAATGAAAGTCCTCTTTTAGGGTTGGGAGCACTACAGGTAAAACCAGGGGTGGGCAAAATGCAGCCCACCAGGCTGTTCTATCCAGCCTGCAGGGGACCTAAAAAATGTAGAAAATTAATATTTATCTATCCCTGGCTGCCTGTCATGCGGCCCTCGATGGCTTGCCAAAACTCAGTAATCAGCCCTCTGCCTGATTTAATTGCCCGCCCCTGGGTAAAAATCGTACATTTATATACAAGTGAAGAATCACCCCTGAAAACCCCCTGTGGACAGGCATTAGAAACTTTGCACGACATAAGAGCCTGACCCCAATGTAACATCATAGGACAACCTGAGCATAAGCACGAGTGTCTGTTTGCTATGAAGGCAGGAAAAGTCTCCCGAACATGCAGATAAGGTGCTGGGGCTTACTCTCCTGGTACATAGTTTTATACCCGTGTAACTCGACTGATTTGAGAACCATCACTCCTGATTTTCATCTGTGTAAAGTGCACTCAGAAGCAAGCCCAGCTCCTTTTCCTAGTCCTGCTGCTCATGTGGGTGGCAGAGTTGTTAACCGTCTTACAGAAAATGCCTCTAGCCAAAGCAAAGATTCAAGGGTGTGAATTCACTGCTTCTCCACTCCAATCACTTCAAGGACTGTGAACTCTACTCCCTAGAACCTTATTCATCACCACCATGTATCAATGTCAAAGCCTAAATGGGATATTTCAATGCTAACATGCAGAGGCAGTTTCTTTTTCTTTCTCTTTCTTTTTAAAGGAAATTGAATCCAAGGCCACTATACAATGCTGGTGATATTATTGTTAGTAGTCATTTCTGTTTCAATGGATCCTAGCAGCACTGATCAGAGATCAGAGCCCCACGGTGTTGAATGCCGCACATATTTTAACAGAGAGCTTGCAATCTTCCCTTTTTTTTTTTTAAGCGCTAGAAAGCTAAGTGTCTTACAGCAAATCCCTGCCTGTATTACACAGAGATAATATTTTTTACTGCTATTTATTATATAAGACATACCTAAATGCATCTAGCTGCTTCCTCAGTCTCTCATTGTTGAATTTACATTGAATTTAAATCTCTCTGTAGTGATCTATGTATGTCTCGGCACTGATTATGCACTGCTATAGTATTCAGTCTGGAACGTGACTTTCCATGATAAGCCTGACTTGTAAAACTGCCTGAACAACTTTCTTCCTCAAAAAATGGTCCACCAGAGATATTACATGGTAAATCTCATGCCAGGTTGGAGGTGTTTTCTTTTTTGTTTCCCCCTGGGAAATGATATGAATTGGAAGAGGAATTTTAATGACACTGGCTTTCAAATGGACTTGTTCACTTAAAAAAAAAAAATCTTAAGTTTTTCCCTCCCTTCTTCCCCACACCCTCCCAAACTGCCTTAAATGTCTTTTTTTTTTTTCATTCATTAGGCTTTAGGAAAACTGGTACATAGGGAGGACACTCTAAATAGTCCAATTGTTTCTCATCTTCTTTAAAATATGAATAATATTGTAAAAAGGCTTTTCATTTGAATAACAATATTTCACATGAACATCTTTAAGACAACTGACTACTCAGATAGAAAAAAGGAAGCTTTTGTAATGAAACCAACATTCCTGATATTCCTTCTCCCGCTACGGTAAAGAAGACGCTAAACTTGCCGTTCACCTTCTTTGAGCCTGGGGGTTATATTGCCATTAAGAGACTTGAAAGAGTGAAAACAGACTTTTGGTCTTGTGTAGATAATGAACGGTGGGACCAGTGTTGTTTCATGATGGCCAGAAACACCACTACTGGTTGTCTCTTTCCTCTGTTCAACCTCTTTGAGACTTTTTTTTCGAACTAGAGAAGAAAAGCTTTCTTCGGGGGAGAAGGATTGCCACGGGGGATTTAATGAATCTCATTAAAGCCAAAGGGAGCAACTAGCTAACTCACTTCCCAGGATCTAAAATGACACTTGATTAAAACAGAGGCAAATCTCTTGGTTGAACCCACAGAAGGAACCCAACAACATCTCACCCCGTTCTTATTAAAAACTGGGGGACTGTGGTGTCGACACCTACACAGTCAGATGGGTTGCTAGTTGGTTGAAGGGCCGCACCCAGAGAGCGGTGGTGGATGGGTCATTTTCGACCTGGAGGGACGTGGGCAGTGGGGTCCCACAGGGCTCAGTCCTTGGGCCCGAGCTGTTCAACATCTTCATCAGTGATTTGGATGAGGGGGTAAAAATCACCCTGTTCAAATTTGCTGAGGACACTAAGATGTGGGGGGATGTTGGCAGGTTATAAGGAAGGAATAGGCTACAATTGGACCTAGACAGGTTACAGGGGTGGGCGGTCTTGAATAAGATGGGATTCAACACCGACAAGTACAAGGTGCTGCACCTCGGGAGGAACAACCGGCACCATACC
>NW_017728924.1:4697229-4705755 GCF_001723895.1 Crocodylus porosus | reverse complement strand
CATGGAGAGGGTCCAGAGGAGGCCACTCGCATGATCGGGGGGCAACAGGACAGGCCCTACGAGGAGAGGCTATGGGACCTGAACCTGTTCAGCCTCCGCAAGAGAAGGCTGAGGGGGATCTAGTGACCTGTTACAAACTAGTCAGGGGGGACCAGCAGGCATTGGGGGAGTCCCTGTTCCCCCGAGCACCGCCAGGAGTGACTAGAAATAACGGCACAAGCTGGCGGAGGGGAGATTTAGGCTAGACATCAGGAAGCGCGACTTCATGGTCAGGGCGGCTAGGATCTGGAACCAACTTCCAAGGGAAGCGGTGCTGGCTCCTGCCCTGGGGGTCTTCAAGTTGAAGCTAGACAATCATCTTGCTGGGGTCATTTGACCCCAGTACTCTTTCCTGCCATGGCAGGGGGTTGGACTCGATGATCTGCTCAGGTCCCTTCTGACCCTACTAACTATGAAACATGTAAATTCATCAACTTCTCCAGATCTCTTTCCAGCCTTGTTGTGCAGCGTAGACCACACTCCACACTTCAGTGGAGGATAGAGATACCCGAGCTGGCTTGGAAGCCAGAAGTAGTCTAGCTCTGGCACCATGAAGCTCCATGAGGGCTAATTTACCCTGGAGGCCTGGGTTTGCCGCACTGCTGGATGTAAGTAGCAACCTACTTGCCCTGTTACTGGGCAAGTCACCGCACTTCCCTGGGTCTCAGTGTTTTCCCTTTGTTTGGACAGCTCCCATCTCAACAACTGTAGTCCTGAGAGGGCTCTACCATAATACAGATGTTAAACGATCCTATTATTAATCCTCATCTGCTTCTATCAAGGTTTTTATAAGGATGCCTACCCTTTGGATTTCAGTGCCTTCCACAGAAACGAAACACAAAACCTCACCCTTCTTTCTGGGTCTAATAACAAGTTTATCTTTCCACTTGACATTAAATACATATATAAAGGGTCAGGAAGCTGCTGTGTTTCCCAGGTCTATTGTGGGCCATCTAATGGAAGGAGTTGGTTTTTGCATTTAGTTTCAGATTCAGAGAAGTAGGGTCGGAAGGGACCTTTCAGATCTTCTAGTCCGACCCTCTGTCCTGGGGGGGAGAGAAAACTGGGCTCAAATGACCCCAGCAAGGTGAACGTCAAGCCTCCTCTTAAAGACCCCCAGGGTAGGAGCCTGCACCACTTTCCTTGGAAGTTGGTTCCAGACCCTAGCTGCCCTGACTGTGAAGTAGTGCCTTTGGATGTCTTGTCTAAACCTATTCCCTAACAACTTATGGCCGTTATTCCTTGTTATTCTGGGAGGCATTTGGAGGCACAAGGTCTCTCCCAATCCCCACTGGTCCCCCCTAGTAAGTTTATAGATGGCCACCAGGTCCCCTCTCAGCTTTCTCTTGTAAAGGCTGAACAGGTTCAGGTCCTGTCGCCTCTCCTCGTAGGGCCTGCCCTGCTGCCCCCGATCATGCGAGTGGCCCTCCTCTGGACCCTCTCCATGCTGTCGACATCCCTCCTGAAGTGCGGCGCCCAGAACTGGACGCAGTCCTCCAGCTGCGGCCTGACCAGTGCCGCATAGAGCGGGAGGATCACCTCCTTGGCTCTGCTTGTGACACATCTATGGATGCATGACAAGGTGCGGTTAGCCCTACTGACCGCGTCCAAGATGAACATGAGCCGACAATGCAAGGAGTCAATAATGACTCTAAGATCTCGCTCTGCCACCGTGCTTTCAAGAAGGGAGTTCCCCAGTTTATAGGTGTGCTGCTTGTTCTTACTGCCTAAGTGCAGCACGCTGCACTTGTCAGTATTGAATCCCATCCTATTCTCATCTGCCCACTCCTGTAACCTGTCCAGGTCCCACTGTAATCTGTCCTTCCCTTCTAGTGTGCCCACCTCACCCCAAATCTTGGTGTTGTCAGCGACTTTAAACAGACTGCTTTTCACTCCCTCATCCAAGTCGCTAATAAAGAAATTGAACAGTGCGGGCCCGAGGACCGAGCCCTGGGGGACTCCACTGCCCACGTCCCTCTAGACTGAATATGACCCGTCCACCACCACTCTCTGAGTACGACCCCTCAGCCAGTTTGTGACCCATCTGACTGTGTAGGCATCAATGCCGCAGTTGCCTAGCTTTTTAATGAGAATGGGGTGGCAGACAGTGTCAAAGGCTTTCCTGAAGTCCAGAAGGACTACATCTACCACGACGCCTGCATCCAATGATTTTGTGACCTGATCGTAGAAGGCCACCAGGTTGGTCTGACAGGACCTGCCCCTAATGAACCCATGCTGGTTACCCTTGAGCATCATCCCTGCTGCTGGCCCATCACAGATGTGCTCCTTGATAATCTTCTCAAAGAGCTTTCCCCAGGACTGAAGTAAGATTAATGGGCCTGTAGTTGCCTGGGTCCTCCCTCTTCCCTTTTTTAAAGATGGGGACCACATTGGCCTTCTTCCAGTCGTCTGGCACCTGGCCAGAGTATCACGAGTGCTCGTAAAGTGGTGCCAGGGCCCTGCTATAACCCCTGCCAGTTCTCTCAACACCCTGGGGTGGAGAGCATCTGGACCTGCTGATTTGAACACAACCAATCCCTCCAGAAGTTCCCTAACCCGGTCCTCCCCGACCCTAGGCCTGGCAGAGTTTCTCCTGAGTCCGTCCTGAATCTTGGTAGGGGAGTCCCGGTCCCTGCACAAGAAAATGGAGGCAAATAAATTGTTAAAGAGGTCTGCTTTCTCCTCTGGTGTGACCACCAGATTGCCAAGCATATCCTGCAGGGGCCCCACATTACCCGGTGCCTGCTTCATACTCCCTATGTATTTAAAAAGGACTTTTTGTTATTCTTGATCCTTGATGCTAGCCCTAGTTTCGTATCTGCTTTAGCTTTCCTAACAGCCCCTCTACAGACCCGGGCGGTGGAGGTATATTCTTTGGTGATAGCCCCTCCTTTCCACTGGGTGTACACCTCCTTTCTGGCAATCAGGCATTCCCAAATGCCCTTGGTGAGCCAGGGGGCTTTTGGGCACTCTTGCCCCCTTTGCTTCTTGTTGGGATTGTCACCCCTTGGGCCCTGAGTATCGTCTCCTTAAGGAACGACCGCTCATCTTGGGCACCCAGTTCCCCTGTTCTCCAGGACCCCAGCACCGCTCCCACTAATCTCCTCAGCTCATTGAACTTGGCCCTCTTGAAGTCAAGGGCTACTGCAGTAATGTGGAAATTCAGCATGCAAAACTTCAAGCGCCACAGGGAACATTTTCACAAGTCTCCAGACTCCACAGAAGCCTAAATCCCATTGGCTTTAGTGGAACGTCCTTGCTTTTGGAAACACTGCCCATTGGCTTCACTTCTAGCCTTCAAATTAGGCCTATGCTCGTGTGCCTGGTTGGATCAACATGTTGAGGTAAATGAGCATGTAGTGGTGGTTTTATTCCTGTAATGGTCCCATCTCCTGCAGATGTGAGCCTTCCCTTTTGCCCCTCTTGATAGCTTTATTCTTCCAGCACAGTAAGAGTGTCCTCTGATGCTAATCGGATGAAGGGAGAGGCAGTGTCAGCACAATGCAAGGGCAGCAATGCCTTGTGAGGGGAACCTGGAACCCAGTTCCTCATCTTTGGTCACGTGGAGAGGTCCACAACTGGGATGATATCCTTGGTTGCAGCCTGGCTGCTGATTTCCATTGCCTCTCCAGATTATGCAGCTTCCTGAGGAGATTGGTGCTAATATTACTGTACACATGTATTTCATGCATTGCTGCTTGTTAAATGACATCGAGACTTTCCAGACCTGTGTTTATAGGGGGGGAGGAAGAAGATTGCCAGCCTCAGAGCTAACTTACTGTAACCCCCTGTTAATGCTCTAACCTCCCTTTACAGATGAGGCTTTTGACTGCTGCTAAAGACAGTAGTATTTTGTGAAGGTATTTTGTATTTTGTGCAGCTTCTCCTGCTTGTTAGAAAGCTGGTGTCGTTCATGAGCATTGTCACCCTTGTCACCATTTATCTCTTTTTGACCTACGCATTTTCATCAGCAGTTTTTAAAACAGCCTGCCACTAGAAACGTAATCAGTCCTCGTGCACACCTATTACACTTTCACAAAGCAATTTGTTCAGGGTTGTAAAGTTCTGCTCTCATAATTGACAGGAAAAAGCAATACATTTCGTAAGATGAAACATTTCCAATAGTCACCAGCTCCTAGCCTGCTCTTTTCAATAATAAGCACAAAATGAGATGTAATCTGGTGCATGGGGGGGCCTTGTTTAGGTAGGTCTCCATTAAGGTAAATGTGGGGAAGCTGCTTGAGCTGGCCTATGTAATTAAGAGCTCGATGCTCTGATCAGAAGTGTGTAAATGCTCTGCCCTTCCCGCCTCGTGTGAGAGGCGATGGCTCCTAACGAGATGTTTACAGCCAAGTGCTTGTAAAGTTCACCATAAAAAGTCACAAATCAGTCACTGGGCTGCTGAGCTGCCGGAATAGTTTCCAAGTGAGAGTCCATGCAAGGGCTGTGACCCGTGCGTGTCACAAGCTCAAGCTGGAGGTGTGAGGGTGGTGGGAAAGCAGAGATGGAAGGGCCCCTCATCAAGATCTGAGCGCTGCTTCAATCTTGGCAGTCTGAAGGACTGAGCAGGGGGAAGGCAAAGAGGGGTGAGCTTAAGATCTGAGACTCTACAGGACACGAGAAAACAGGAGAGCATGGCACGAGCCCACCGAAGGCAGACTTAATTGGGTTGCGTGAGCCCAGATGGCTTGGATTCACATGGGGTTCTTACGAAGCCCTTAATTCATCTCTTGTAAATTCACACCCTTTATAATTCACTGTGAAGACGTGTAAAATCTCAAGGTTGGATGCGACAAAATGGCTCAGAGCCACGTGCAACCACAGAGGTTCTACCCGAGTCTCTCAGTCCCTTGGCGGCATGGAGACTGCAGTGCAGGAGCAACTACACAGTGTCACAGCTCTCCCGGGGCGATGCTGTCGCCTTCACTCCGGCTAGAAATGCGTATTTGGCCCAGGCCTTTACTTCACCTCCGAGGGTCTAGTAACTTAGCTAAGGACTAGTCGTGTGGATACACGTCTGCATTGGGCTCTGTGTATTCCCGAACATCAGAGAACATCTGTAATTAAATTTTTACATTCTTGCTCTGTCTGAGCATTGTGGAGCCGATAGGGGCTTGGGTCTTTGAAGATAGCTATGGGCACATGCGCGCGCGCGTGTGTGTGTGTGTGTGAGACCTTGTACATGTTACACACACACGCAATTTAGGTTATACTGTTTTTTCCCCCTTACACTGGCACATTTTCCCCCTTACACTGGCTCAACTCCCCCCTCCTTTTCCTTGTTTTCACCACACACACATATCTGTACCAGTGGTGCTGTGTGTGTGTGTGTGTGTGTGTGTGTGTGTGTGTGTGAAACCCTTCTACATGTGTAAGTTTGTATATGTGTGTATTGTGTAACATGTCTGTATGTGAAACCCTTCTCTGGGAACTGGATGGCAGTAATAAGGGCCAGGTTCAGTGTTTAACACCAACTTTCTAAATTTGGCTCAAGCCCTCGTGAGATATTATATCCATAGAAACCTGGGAACACAAACAGATACCTGGGGATGTAAATTTGACTGGGTGTTCTGCCTGAATAAACTTCCCCACTTGCAAGCAATGTTAAACCCAGATGGGGTTTATTACAGGGGAGAAGGGAATAAACACATGCTCTTAAAGAAAACCCAGACTATTAAGCATTAGCTGAATCCTGAAACAGTTAAGTACTTTAGCCATTGGCAAACCAGCTCAGAAGAGCTACCACCCAGCCCGCTCAGCTGGGAAGGAAGACTTGTCCAGGGTTGCCGTCCGGGGGCACGACCATCTGTGTCAGCGCACAGTGGCAAGTGCTGGGGCGGGAGGCTAATCCCAGAGGCCCTGCTGCTCCTTGCTGCCAGGGGGTTGCTGCCCGGCTCCGGGGGCTCTGCCGTCTAGGCCAGGTGAAGTAGCAGGTGCTGGGGAAGGAGGCCTGCTCTGGATTTGCTGCCAGGTGCTGTTGCTGCCGCTGACTGCTGCTAGCCACCGGGCCACCACCTCTCTCTGCTGCCACCAAGGGTAGTGCCGTTTCTTTGCCGCTTCTCTCCAGGTTGCCTCTGCAAACCCAGCTCCTTTTAAACAATTGCCTATTTATTTCATGCACAGACTTGGGGATCCTCAGTTCTCGTAGCTATAGCGAGTGCCAGGCTTCTCCCGGGACCTGCAAAAGGGACTTGTGCTTCCGAGTGACCTACGGGGCCATCCAGAGAGCAATTCCTGCCTGCAGTCTCTCACACTGCCTCTGCGCTCAGACTGAGACCCACCTGACTGCAGAGCTCTGCATAGCTCTTAGTGCTCTGTGCACGCGCGCGCGTGTGTGATTTCCCCCCCCCCCCCTTGAAACTGGAAAACATTGTAATTTCACCCTCAGGTTCGGAAACCCAGCCCAAACAGAAATGGCCTGTTTCTAATCTTATACCAGGAATGATCCCAGCGGAGACGTGAGCTCACACCTGTGTAGAACAGACACCGATGGTGATGATCAGGTTTGGAGGGGCAGCCCTGGAGCTGATATACTTCACTCTGGCTCCGTCAGCTTTGAGCCTGGTAACTGGAAAAGTAGCCTCCAGCTAGAACTTTCCAGAGCGACTTATTTGCTTTGAAAAATGTTTGCCAACGAAAAGAGAACAAATCCATGCGACTCTGCAGGAGTGGGGGGTGGGCAAACAGTGCCAGTTTATGCTACCAAATGATTTTGTTAGGGGACTATTTGGGTGGTCACCCACGGGTGCATAGTTGCTAAGTCCTCAGTTCAGCAAATGAATGCATGGAGGCAAAATCCAGTGGGTCTCAACTTGGGTGTTAGAAGTTAATGTAAGTGCAGATGTGTGCAAGGTCAGGGTTCCTGTTGCAATTAAAATGCCCCTTCTGGGTAAGATCTGCTGAAGTGCCATGCATGAGGATTTGAAGTAATGCATTTGGGGATTTCTTGGGTCAGTGGATGCCTGCAAATGTAGGGGGACTGGACTCTCTGGCCCCATCCAGTCCTAAATTCCTCTCTGCCTAAATCCACAGAGCAGCACTGGTATGGATATGGATGTATGGTGGAAACAAGAAAAAGGAGTGGGGAGTTGAGCCAGTGCAAGGGGGGAAAAAGAAAATGTGCCTGGAAAAACAGTATAACCTAATTTGCACAGGCTAGAAAACAAGGATAACGCTGGCAAGGTGACCCAGAAGCAGTATGTCAAGGTACAAGGAACAGAGTTGGGGGAGGAGGTGAAAAGTAGAAGAAAGGAAAGGGGGTGCAGGTTTTTCCCCCCGGGGCAAAAAGGGGTTATTTTAGGAATCTGAGTAGGAAAAGTTTTCTTTTTGTATGAGAGAAACATCCCTGGGAGATTTCTGCCTTAAAGGGCATTTGCCTGTCTACTCAGCCCTCGCACAATTGCCCTCTGTGTGCAGCTCATTTAATTCCCTTTCTGCTTTCTAACACATGCTCTGTTGCTGTGCCACGAAGAAGCTGCGCGGGGTTCCTCTTTTGCTCTAATTAAAGGCCATTCTCGAAGACAAATAGGGCCACTGTCCTTCCTCCCCAAGGAGGCGGCCTGTCATGTGAGCCACCGTTTTATTCAGCTGGCCTCTGAATGGCAGCAGCAAGGGCTGCTGCACCAGCAGAGCTGTGAGTAACTCGGCCTTTTGTTGGTAAATGCAAGGGGAATGTTGCTCTTTGCCAAATCATTCAAGCACTTCAAACTTTTCCTCCTCTTGGGCTTGCGGCAAAGAAAGTATGCAAGCATATCACAGTCGACGGGAAGGCTTGAGCTTCGCATTCCAGGCAAACGCAGCCGCTTGGCGCTCTTGCCTGCTGTCACGCTGGTTTAAGGGAGTTCAGAAGAGGGGTAAAAAAAAAAAAGCCAACCCCCCCCCTCCTCTTTTCAGCATAAACAGGCCGTTTCAGAGGCCTTGACGCAAGGCAGCATTCCAGTCCCGAGCAGCGCCCGGGCAGCTGGGAGCTCCGGGAACTAGCAGCAAGACCCACCAGCCTGATTATTTATATCTTTTTCCTTCAACGTTTCTCCCAGCTAGGGCAAGGTCCTGTTTATTTTGGTAATCTATCAAGTAAATAGCCCAGCCAATTGTACAAAGCTCTCGAGTCCTTTCCATGCGGGAGTGAGGCGCTCTGGTCTGGGCTTTGTTGTTAGGTGGATTTAAAAGTAATTTTGCCCCAGTGGCTGGAGAGTTATTTTCATTTATGTTTAATTGCCATAACTTGGGGCTCTACTGATGTAGTAGGTTTATGTATGTGGCTATGCATGCGTGTGCACACACACATGCATGCGCAGGCCCACTTAGTTTCATAGTTGGTCGGGTCGGAAGGGACCTGAGCAGAACATCAAGTCTGACCCCCTGCCACGGCAGGAAAGAGTCCTGGGGTCAAATGACCCCAGCAAGGTGTACATCCAGCCTCCTCTTAAAGCCCCCCAGGGTAGGAGCCAGCACCACTTCTCTTGGAAGTTGGTTCCAGACCCTAGC